>NC_084462.1:4328607-4639314 GCF_027409185.1 Cynocephalus volans | reverse complement strand
CATATCTGTGGAGTACAGAGTTGGATATCCATACCTGTTTGCAATACGTTATGTTCAAATAGGGATAATTAATATATGCAACATTATACAGTGTAATCATTTTTTTTTGCCCTTTACCAATCCCTCTCTTACGCCCCTCCCCTCCCCCTTTCCCTCCTCTGGTAACCTCAGTTCCGTTCTCTCTTTTTGAAAGTTCAGTGTATTATTGTGATTGTTGTATCTTTCTTTCTATTTTTTTCTAAATTTGTTTATTTATTTTAGCTCCCACTTATGAGTGAGGACGCACAGCATTTCTCTTTCTGTGCCTGGCTTATTTCACTTAACATTGTTTTCTTCAAGTTCATCCATGTTACTGCAAATGGCAGTATTTCATTCTTTTTTTATGGCTGAGTAGTATTCCACTGCATAAATATACCACATTTTCCTTACCCCGTCATCCAATGGTGGACGTTTAGGTTGGTTCCAATTTCTGGGTATCATAAATAGAGCTGCAATAAACATGGGAGTGCAGGTATCCCTTAGACATGTAGTAATTACAACAGTGATAATCTATGTTACCAAAGTGTGTTTTATCTGATAGTTATCATTGGTATTTTATTTAATCAGCTGGTTAAATTACATGGAATGTATTTTTTTAGTTTTCTACTTTGATTGTAACATTTATGTCTTGAAGAAAAAAGTGAATGTTGACTTTCGACAAAAGTCAAGCAATATGTGGCTTTAACAAGAATACTTAGTCTTGGTTTTTATCTTCCCGGAAAAATCTTGGGCAATAATTTAAAGGTAATTCCACAGTAACCCATTCCCCACTTTCCAGAGGCATGGCAGGCAGTGGGACACGTGTTCTTGGAGCATCTTGCTTGCATCTTGGGGATGCCAAGGTGTGCATTAAAAGCTCTGCCCTCCATATGTCAGGGGTCTGTATTCAGACTGTTGATAGATTCTGGTGGTCTTGGAAGTGCAGACACAGAGGCAGGCAGTCATTATTGTACCCACCTCCCAGTGTTGAAAGCCTCTCTTATTCCCCCTCTGGTGATTTAAAGGGCCAGAACTTTCTTTTGCACTCTTCATCTTTTTCTTCCACCCTGTTGGTATCCAGACATTTAAGATCTAGAATAATCAAAAGCAATTGCATATACAAGAGAAATTAGGGAATTATCATGCACCCCCAAGGAAAGGTACTACGTTAGGGAACCCTTGAAAAGACCTTAGGTATACAACTCAGGCTAATTACCATTACAGACACAACCTGCAATAATGAAAAAACTGAAACAAAGCAAACAAATTAGCAACTTCTGGGGAAAGGGAAAATGTGATTAAAAGAGTAACCACATATAAGATTCAAATGTCCTGTTTTGAACTGCTGTGATTTAAATGTGATCCCCAAAAAGCATATGTTGGAAACTTAATCACCAACGCAACAATGTGAAGATGTGGGACTGTTAAGAGGCAATTAAGCCATGTCTCTACACTCATGGATGGATTAATGCAATTATTGAGATGTGGGTTCCTTATAAGAAATCAGTTTATTCCCCTCTTGTTCTCTCTCTCTCACTTGATTTCTTTGTGCCTTCCAACCATGTGTTGTTTCTGCCATGTTATAATGCAGCAAGAAAGCCCTCACCAGATGCCTGTGCCTTGATTGTGGACTTCCGAGCTTCCCGAACTCTGAGAAATAAATTTCTGTTCATTCTAAATTACCCAGTCTGTGGTATTCCATTATAGCAGCACAAAATGAACTAGACATGTACAAAAGAAATGACAAGCGTATAGAAAAAACAGAATAGTATGGCCCGTTTAAAGGGGGAAAACAAAAAACAGAATCTGTCCATGAGAGAGATCTAATGGTGAAACTAAGACAAAGGCTTTAAAACAATTTCTTGATGTAGTCCCAGTTGTCTTTTCTGTACCTTTCGTGTTATATCTGAGAAACAAATGCCAAGACAATATCAAGAATCTTTTCCCTTGTGTTGCAGTAGATTAATGGTTTCAGGTCTCACGTTAAAGTCTGTTTATTTTTGTGTATGGTGTGAGATAAAGTTTCAATTTTAGTTATTTGCATGTGAATATTCAGTTTTTCCAGCACCATTTGTTGGAAAGATTATTTTTTCCCATTGTGTGTTCTTGGTACCCTTGTCAAAGATCATTTGACTGTATATGTGTGTGTTTACTTCTAGGCTCTCTATTCTGTTTCATTGGTCTAGATCTATGTTTTTATGCCAGTACCATACTGTTCCCCCCACCTCCCATTTTAATGGAGGTAAAATTTGCTTTCAAAAATCTGCACGTAATTAATGGATTCAGTTTGGCAAATTTGGACATATACATGAACTCATGTTACTGTCACCACAATCCAGGTAATAAACATATTTAGCATCTTCAAATTTTCCTGTGTCCTTTTGCTCTTGTTGATTTGTGGTAAAAACACTTAAGGTGAGATCCATTCTTTTAACAAATTTTTAAGTGCACAACACCTTACCGTTAACTATAGGCAGTATGTTATACAGCAGACTTCTGGAACTTACTCATTTTATACAGTTTTAACTTTATACCCATTGAATAGCTCCTCATTTCCTCTTTTACCATTCCCTGGTAGCCTTCATTTTATTGATTACATCTGTGCCTTTGACTATTTCAGATGCCTCATATCAGAGGAATCATTCAGTAATTGTCCTTCAGTCACTGACTTAATTCACTTAGCATACTGTCTTCCAAGACCATCCATGTTTTCACAAATGAGATATTCTTCTTTTTAATGCTGAATAATATTCCATTGTAGGTATATGCCCTATCTTTTTTAATCCATTCATCTACCTATGAACATTTGGGTTGTATGAACTGTGGGATAATAAAATTTCTTTGTTTACGTCACCCAGGCTGTAGTATTTTGTTATAGCAGCCCTAGAAAACTAATACAAAATGTCGGCTCTGCTGTTCAAACCTGAGTCCTCCAAGGGTTAATCTTAAGCCTCCTTTCCATGGGGCCAGAACAAAACCCAGTGGTAGAACAAAAAAGGCAAATTAGAAAAAGAAAGAAATAAAATCTTACCTGCTAAAACAGCAAGAAACATAGAAGACAAACAATAAAAGGGGATGAAAGAACAAAAGATATTTCTAATATCCAAAGGAAAAGTGATAAAATGACAGGAATTAGACAATACCTTTCAGTAACAGCTCTAAGTATAAATAATTAAATTCTCCATTCAGAAGACACAGACTGACTGACTGGATTAAAATTCTAGACCCAACTATAAGCTGTCTTCTAGAGACTCCCCTCACCTGTAAAGACACACACAGATTAATGCTGAAGGGATAGAAAAAGATACACCACACAAATGAAAATCCAAAATGAGCAGAAGTAGCTACTCTTATATTGAATAAAATAGACTTTAAACCAAAAGCCAGAAAGAAAAAAAAGTGAGAGACAAAGAACAGCACTACATAATGTTAAAAGAATCTAACCAGCAAGAAGACAACAGTTGTAAATATATATGCACTTAGCACTCGAGCACCCAGATATATAAAGCAAACACTAATAGATCGAAAGAAAGAGTTGGACCCCAGTACAATAATAGTTGAAGACCTGAATATCCATCTGTCAGCATTGGAATGATCATCTAAGCAACAAATCAACAGAGAAACACAGGATTTAAACTACGCTTTAGATGAATTGGACCTAGGAGATATCTACAGAACATTTTATCCAACAGCTACAGAATATACATTCTTCTCATCAGCACATGGAACATTCTCCAGGATAGACCCCATGTTAGCTCACAAAGCAAGTCTCAATTAATTAAAAAAATCAGAATTATTCCATGTATTTTTTCAGATCACAATGGATTAAAATTAGAAATCAATAACAAATGAAACTCTGGAAATTATACAAACACGTGGAAATTAAAAAACATTCCACTTAATGACGTATGGGTCCAAGAAGAAATTAAAGTGGAAATCAAAAAATGTCCTAAAACTAATGAAAATAGACAAATCATACCAAAACCTGTGGGAGACTGCAAAATCAGTACTAAGAGGGAAGTTTATTGCAATAAACACTTACATCAAAATAATAGAAAGATTTCAAATAAAGAACCTAATGCTACACCTCACAGAACTAAAAAGCAAGAACCATTCAATCCCAAAATTAGTAGACAAAAAGAAATAATTAACATCAGAACAGAACTACAGGACATAGAACCCCCCAAATGTACAAATGATCAATGAAACAAAAAGTTGGGGTTTTTGAAAATAAAAAAAAAATAGACAAAACATTAGGTAGGCTAAGAAGAGAGCCGACCAAAATAACAAAAATCATGAATGAAAAGGAGACATTACAACCGATACTATAGTAATACAAAGAAACATTAGAGACTATTATAAATGACTATATGCCAACAAATGTGAAAACATGGAGGAAATGGATAAATTTTGGGACACATACAAACTACCAAGACTGATTCAAGAAGAACTAGAAAACCTGAACAGACCAATAACAAGCAACAAGATTGAAGCACGAATCAGAATTCTCTCAACAACAACAGAAAAGCCCAGGACTGGATGACTTTACTGCTGAATTCTACCAAAGTTTTAAGAGGTATTAATAATCCCCATCAAACTACCTATGACATTCTTCATAGAAATAGAAACAAATAATACAAGGATTGATATTGAACAAAAGACTGTGAATACCCAAAGCAGTCCTGACCAAAATAAAAATAAAAGTAAAGCTGCAGGCATAAAACTATCTGACATCAAATTGCACTGCAAAGCTATAGTAACCAAAACAACATGGTACTGACGTAAAAATGGACACTCCTATCAATGGAACAGAATAGAGAAGCCAGAAATCAACTGACATACTTACGGGCAACTGATCTTTGACAAAAACAGCAAGAATATAGTTGGGAAAAGGACTGCCTCTACAATAAATGGTGCTGGGAAAACTGGACATACATATGTAGAATAATGAAACCACACCCTTACCTCTTGCCATAAACCAAAATCAACTCAAAATGGAGTAAAGACTTAAATATAACACCTGAGACTATAGAACTCCTATGAGAAACTTAGAAGACACACTTCAGAATGTAAGACTGGGCAAACACTTTAAGAATAAGACCCCAAAAGCATGGACAAACAAAGAAAAAACAAAAAACATTGGATTATATCAAACTAAAAAGCTTCTGCACAATGAAATAAACAATTAACAGAGTGAAAACACAACCTACAGAATGTGAGCAAATATTTGCAAACTATGCATCTGACAGGGGATTAATATCCAGAATATACAAGGAACTCAAACAACTTAAGAGAGAGAGAGCGAAAAAAATAGAGAGAACAAAAATAAACTGATTGAAACATGGACAAAAGAGCTAAATAGGCATTTCTCAAAGGAAAACATATGAATTGCCAACAGAAGTATGAAAAAATGCTGAACATCACTAGTCATCAGGGAAATGCAAGTCAAAACCACATTAAAATATCACCTCAAGCCAATGAGACTGGCTATTATCAAAAAGAGAATAACAAATGTTGGCAAGGATGCAGAGAAAGGGGAACTCTTTTAGACTCTTGGTAGGACTATAAATTAGTGGAGCCATTATGGAAAACAGTATGGTGATTACTCAGGCAACTACAGAAAGAACTGCCACATGATTCAGCAATCTCATTGTTGGGTACAATGGAATTGTACACAAAGGAATGGAAATCATCGCATTGATAGGATACCTGCACTCCCATTTTTGTTGCAGCTCTATTTACAAGAGTCAAGAGTTAGATCCAACTTAATGCCTATCACTGGATGACTGGATAAGGCTAATGTGGTATATATACACAATGAATACTACTCTGCCATAAAAAAATAAAATAAAATTCTGCCATTTGCAGCAACATGGATGAACTTAGAGATAATTGTGTTAAGTGAAATAAACAGACAGAGAAAGAGAAATTCCACATGTCCTCACTGATGAGTAGGAGGATAAAATAAATAAATAAATGAATGAATAAATAAAACACAAACAAAGCTAGATGGAACAATCACAATAATTCATGGAACTTTCAAAAGGAGAAAACAAAAATGAGTCCACCCGAGATGGGAAAGAGGGAGAGGGAGGAGGAGTTACTGCAAAATTGGTAAAGAGCCACAAAATATGATTATATTGTGTAATGTTGAATATACAAATGATCTTCATTTGAGCATAATATATTGCACACAGAAATTGATATTCAGTGCTGTATCCCACAGATATATAACATCAATTATGTTTCAATAAAAAAAAGCAAAATTCCATCAGACAGAAATAATATACCCAGCAAAGCTATTCTTCAGAAATGAAGGAGAAATCAAGTCTTTCTCAGACAAGGATGCCTGCTCTCACCACTCCTATTCAACACAGTACTGGAAATCCTAGCCAGAGCAACTAGGCAAGAGAAAGAAATAAAGGGCATCCAAATTGAAAAGGAGGAAGTCAAGTTATCTGTTTACAGATGATGTAATTTTATATTGACAGAAAGCTAAGGACCCTACCAAAAACCTCCTACACTTAATAAATTCAGTAAAGTTGCAGGATGCAAACTCAACATACAAAAATATTGGTAGCATTACTATACACCAAAAACGAACTTGAAGAAAAAGAAATCATGAAAACTATCCCATTTACAAAAGTAACAACAACAAAAATACCGGGAAATAATTTTGACCAAGGAGATGAAAGATCTCTACATGAAAACTATATAACAGTGATTAATGAAATTAGAGACACAAAAAAGTGGAAAGGCATCCCATGCTCATGGATTGGAAGAACCAATGTTGTCAAAATGTCTGTACTACTCAAAGTGATCTACACATACAGTGCAATCCCCATCAAACAAACAATGACATTTGTCACAGAAACAGAGAAAGCAATTCAAAATTTTTACGGAATAACAAGAGACCCCGAAATGCCAAAACAATACTGAGTAAAAGGAACAAAGTGGGGGGTGGTGGTGTCACATTCCCTGACTTCAAAATATACTATAAAGTAGATTAATCAAAACACTATGGTACTGGCACAAAAACAGACACACAGACCAGTGGAACAGTACAGAGAATCCACTTACCTACAGTCAAGTGATTTTAGACTAAGGAGCCAAGAACTTACATCGGAGAAAAGAGATTCTCTTCAATCAAAGTTGCTGGGCAAATTGAAGATCTATATGCAGAAGAATAAATCTAGACCCCTATTTCTCACCGTACACCAAAATTAACTCAAAATGAATTAAACACTTAAATGTAAGACCTCAAACTAAACTTATAGAAGAAAACAGGGAAAACAATACAGGACAGAAGAATGGGCAAAGATTTTATGAATAATACTTCTGAAGGACAGAAAACAAAACATAAACAAATGGGATTATATCAAACAAAATCTTCTGCATTGTAAAGAAAACAATCAATAGATCAAAAAGACAACCAGAAGAATGGGAGAAAATATTTTCAAAGTATGCATCCAGCAAGAGATTAATATCCAGAATATACAAGGAACTCAAACAACTCAATACTTAAAAAAAAAAATTCTATTAGAAAGGGGCAAATGAGCTAGACGTTTCTTGAAAGAAAACATACAAATGGTCAGGAGCTATATGAAACAATGCTCAACATCAGTAATCATCACTTTTCTTTGCAGATTTGACTCCATGAAAGTGCATTATCACAAACTTGACTTTGTGTTTTAAGTATTGTGCACATATAAAACACATTAAAACTTTCCCAATAAATGAAAATATGTTCTTTTTATACATCTGCAGTTCTGAAAGGTAGAATTTCTTGAGATCTTGGTTCTTTGGGTGACTACATATGCGTTTGGGAACCATCACTTATTTTGATCAATCTTATCAAAATACGTAGGTTGTCTATCATAGTATATCAGATAAGTGCAGTTTTAAATCTTGGTGCACACAATTACCAACCACAGTGATATGCATTGATACATTTTGCTTTTTGACCTTTCTCTTTATGAATATGGTTCATCTGCTCATAACTGTTATACCTACATGACTGTTGTTAGTATACCTCAGTGTTTGTGCTTGCAAAAATATGTTATTATTGCCCACTTTATGAGGGGGTCTTCAAAAGTTCATGGAAAAGCATATTATGAAAAAAAAAGTATAAATTTCAAAATTATTTTGCACCAAAATAAGGTCATACCATCTTGTTAAAATATGTCTGAGCAGGATCTTGTTTGAGACAACGAGAATGATAAAACATCAGTTTGAAAAGAGCCCGTATCAGAGCAACATGAATTCTGCTAAAACTGGAGCCATAACAAACATGAAATTTATGGTGAAGCCTGGGTGGAAGGATGGTGAAATCAATGATGCTTTAAAAAAGTTGATGGGGGTTGTGTTGTTCAGGATTATGTGGGCCAAACCCCAAACCACATGAGGGGCATCTCATCTCATATCCAACCTTGCACGTGCATACTGAGGTAGCACCAACTAACCTTCTAGGTCAGACATGCCACTCCTACATTTCATCCTCAAATGCTACGTGTGCTCAGAGGTAGCCTGTGGATGTTTTGCCTCTCCTCATATGTGCATCAGCAACTGCAAAGTCTTCATCCTCAGACTTTGTTGTAGCAGCCCCTCCGGAATCACCCATGCAGTTTTCATTCCTTTCCCTATCGTATGTTAAATGTAAAGAATCATATATGTATTTGCGTTAAGATGTGTGGTTGCAAATAAGGAGGTTAGGTGTGCTGTGCTTGCTTTCTCTAGCTTAGTGCTAATGAAAGAGGGATGGGGAATGCTGTTGAAAGAGAAATCTTGGGAGAGACCCATCAGCACCACCAGGGAACTTGTTAAAGTGCAAATTCATGGAAAGATCTGTTTCGGGTCTTCTAGCTTCTAATTCCTTGCCTTGTAGTAGCATAACTCCAGTCATTGTATGGTGTTCTTTCTCTGTACATGTCTTTCTCCCAATTTCCCTTTTTTATGAGGATGCTAGACTTATTGGGCTAGCGGCCCACCCTCCTCTGCTATCACCTCGCTTTATCTTAAATACTTGCTTCTGCAATCACCCTATTTCCAAATAAGGGCACATTATGAAGTATTGGGGGTTAAGACTTTAGTATATGAATTGGAGGTAGGGTTACATCATCCAACTTGCAACAGAAAAGGTACATTGATGCCATAAAAAGACACATTTGCAAGACACAGATGTGATACTGCAAGATGAGAAAGAGGCTTACAGAAGAAAGAAGAGAATGTTTCTTTCCCAGGTAAATGTTGAGTCCCAGGTCAGACGCTATTATCCTCTCTTCCTCAGGAAACACCATGCTTTTATAACTGGGGAATCTTTACTTCTGTGCCTCCAAGATATTAGCCAAAAACAGACTATGTCATGTGCATGCTCATGAATAAGGAGTGTTTGTGTGTGTGTGTAGTGCAATTGCAGGTACAAATGACAGATATATTCTCAAACTGCAGAAGAAAGAGGATACACCTTAGAGGTAAACATTGTCATACCTGGAGATCAAAATAGTATTGTTCTGAGAAAATTGGTGAAGACTTTGAGTTCATTGTACTGTTTAAATATTAAACAGTACATTTTAGATATTTATACACTTCTACATTTAGACATTTTAGACAGAACAACTTACCACAAATGGAGCAGCTTCCCAAGAAACCGTATATTTCTTTCATTTCTTAGTTCAGAACTGAGGTGCCTTGCTTGAGTACTCTGATTAGGTTTTCACAGGCCGAAATCAAAATGTCACCCAGCCAGTGCTGTGTTTTTTGACATACTAGGGAAGAATTCACTTCGCGGATCTTTTAGTTTGTTGGCAGAATTCATTTCCTTTGTACCATTTCTTCTTGTACCCACCTATCCCTTATCTTTAAAGACAGCAATAGCATGTTAAATCTCTCTCATGTTTCAAGTCCCTCATTTTCTCTTCAGCCACATCTTGTGCCATCTCCTTTTGCTTTAAAAGCTCTTGTAATCACTTTCGTTCGACCTGTAACCTAGGACAGTCTCTTCATTTTAAGATCAGCTGATTAGTAAACTTAACTACAACTGCAAAATCTTTTCCACAATGCAACATAACATAACCTCACATTATGTTATCTTCAGAGTTAGATATCTGCCTCTGGTATTAGGAAACTAGTAACTTTGTTGCAGTAAAAATGTATTTGTAAAAATGTTCAGTTTGTTTACAAAACGTTTACTGAAAGAGGGAATCAATAGCGGTCTTCAGTCTGCCCTCTGCCACCCTAGCCCAATCCCACTCTCACTCCACTTCTATCTCCCCTGCTACATCTTTCATTTCCCCACCTTTAGACTTTCATGAAAGCTCCACTCACTCTCTGACCTCCATGTAAACCTTCAAGACTTCTGTTGATCCCCACCTCTATTCTGTGATGTTTGTGACCTCCCTCCCTCTCTGACCCCTGTTCCTGGGACTTCAGTTTGATCTGCTGCATCTTCAGTCTCTCCAGCAACGACCATCATCTCTGTCTCCTGCCTTTTGCCTTTATCTCCTCTACATTCCAATAGCTTGGTGCATTGTCCATGTCATCTGTGCCCCCAACTCCCAAACTCGTCCACCCTCCACTTTCAGGCATCCTTGTCTCCCATATGAAGCCAATGCACACCCTGCCCCCGTGACCCCCAGACCTATAATCCCTGACTCTTTCTCACTGGTTCCTTGGCTCTCTCATTCCCACCATCCTCCATGGCTCCATCATTGCCCTGTGCCCATTTTGCAACCCCACATTCCTATTATCTCCCCCGGCTCCATCTGCTTTTCCCACATTCTATACCTACCTTGGACTATCATCATCTTCCAGGATTGGCCTGCCCCATCTCTACTCCCCTTCCCTCCACACCGTGCTTTTTACCCCCTCTCTTCCACTGACCTTTACTAGTGTTTGCCCATTAACTTCCCATTCTCATTAGCAATGTTGTTCCCATGACCCCTGCACCCTGTATCACCCCACCCCAATATCCTCAATACCTTAACTTCCTTTGCTTCTTTGCATCTTAAAGCTGGTATCGCACTTTAATACCTAAGCAACATTTAATGCCCTTTTCCTTTTATCCCTCTGCCTTCTCTCATCCCCTGCACTCTCTACAGCCCCATGGTACTGAGACTCAGGGCAAAACATTCTTGTATACTAGTGTCCTCTTTTCCCTGTGGCCTCTTTTTTTTTTTTATTATTTTCCTTTATCACCACCCATATACTGTCACTCTCTCAAACACTGCAACTCTCCCACCACCAATGTCCACCTACAGGGTGATGCTCATATAACTTTTAAAGTCCTGGGCATTATAAGTATTGCCTTTGTGTGTTGTTGCAGGGTTAGAAATATTATAAAATGTGGGAAGGCCTGCCTTATCAGGCATATGGAATTCTGAAGATAAAACTATGCTTCTGTGTGAGAATATGTTATGGAGGTACATGCAAGCATGTAGACTAAATGGGGTGATTTTCTGGAAGCAAGTAACCGAGATATTGTGTGAGGGTGTATCATTATGAGTGTTTATAATTATCACTGTGAGTTTGTATGTGGAGAGTGCATGGGTGTTTGTGAGGGTGCAACTGGAATTGTGTGAGTACATGAGTCACTGTGTATGTGTATAAGTATGTAAGTATGTGATGATATATTTGAGTGTGTGAGTGTTCAAGCACATGTGTGTTTGCATCTGTGTGGAAGAGTGTGTGTGTCTGTGTGTGTGTGTGTGTGTGTGTGTGTGTGTGTAGTGTGTGTGCGTGTATGTGTAGTGTTGTGGTTTATCTACTATTATGGTTCTAACCCTAATTTGATAATTGGGGGTGACTGCAAATGAGCCTGGATCGAAGTGTTTATTTGTCTGTAGAAAAACTAAAGAAATTCAGTATAACTTCTGATTTACATTTCTTAAGTAGTTCCAAAAGCAGCATCATTTATTACTGAAAATTCAGCCAAAAAAAGAAAAATGTGTAGAGGAATGTAGACCGTTCTGTGATCTTCAATTTGATAAGTATTATTGCCTTTCTGATATTTTTAAAACATGGTAAAAATCTGCCTGTCAAACTGTCAGATCCTGGTCTTTTATTTGTGAGAGATAGTATTAGAAACTTCTGTTTCTTTTATGGATATTTTTCTGCTTCTACTTTTTAACACTAGTGGGGTAGATTTTGGTAAAATCTATTTTCATACAAATATTCCATATTAGTTGATAACTGAGTTGTGCAAATGAGTCCAATGATATCTAAAGTAAACTCTTGGCAGCTTGTTCATTCTCACTTGTACCTTTAAAAAAAATCCTCTGAGATGTTTGTGTCACTCTATTTCTTTGCTGATAACTTGATGTTGCAGCTCAGAGGTATAAAGATGAGGAAAGATGTCACTTTGGGGGAGGAGTAGTCCTCAGTGAAGTCGAACATCCAGAGAGTCACATGCACTTTGCCAGTCCCTCACATGTCACACCTCAGCATTTCCTGATCTCCCTCATGTGAGATTCTGTCTGACTCCAGGGGTGATGAAAAAGAAAGTCTCTAAGATGTACTGCAGTAGGTTAAGAGATGCTATCTAGAAACTTGTAATTGCTCTTGGTAATTAGCAACAGAGGAAAAAGTTTTCAGAAACATTTTCATGTCCCCAGCCTGCCCTCCCACTGATGCTTCAGGTGAAATGATAATTGCAGTTCTTAGGGGAGGTGAGGTCACAGAACCACAGACCCATGTCTCGGAGTCTAGCTGCATTCTCTCAAACCTGAAGTGGCTGCCTTGACATTCACGCTGAGCCCACCATCCAGGTTGCAGGGAGAAGCTGGTGAGTATTTTGGTCTGAGAGTTAGAATCTGTAAAGGAAGAAGGCATATCAGAAGTCTGGGTAAGAAGTCATACTGGAAAAAGTGATTCTTCTGGGTCTGAGCTTGGCCTAGTGCCAAAGCCATAGAGGAAGAAGTAATTCTGACACATAAGCTGAGCTAGTAAAAAGAGATGGGTTCCTAGATCCTATATCCATATCTGATGGCTCCTAATATAATACAGTGTAATGCACAATGACAGTGATTTTTGGTGTTTAATCCAAGTAATAAGGAAACCTGAATTTTAATGTGCAGAGCACTGTGGTTCTGAAATCAATCTGCTATTCACCCTATATGACAGCAGTCACACGTATATTTTTTCAAGTTTACTAAAGGTATGCCCACAATAAGTACGTGCTTGTAATAAAGAACAGGAAAAATCTATAGGAATCCTCTAATCCTGTGCAGAAACCATGGGACTATAGAAGTTGCTGGAATTAAATATTTTCTCTCTGTCTAGGTGTCTAAAGTGTTCAGTGGAATCAGTTATTGTGTCCTTTGATTCTGAAGACACTTTTCTCTCTTAAAGTTAGAGAAGGAGCATGTAAGGAAAAATAATGGTAAGTTCCAGAGACTATCTGAAAGTCTCAAATGTGTCTTGCAATAGGAGGGTCCTTAAAAGAGTTAATGGAAAGATGTGTACTATCTTTTACTTCTATTTTTCCATGAATATTTTGAAGTATCCTCATACTTCCCCTGCTTTAAAATATAATACCAATCCAAATATTTATTTTAATCTCTACAATATGGAGTATTTTCCCCTGAACATTCCATTTGGCCTATGTGCATTATATTTACTATTTCTCACAAATAGTGCCTTATTATTAATAATTTTATGTAAGTCAGATATTAATAAATGAGATAAGTATATGATTTGACATAATTGATAATTGTGTTTGTACCATGTACTATTTTATCAAACATCAGTGTTTCATGTCCCATACTTCCTGTGATTTGTGCCACTGTAATTTTATTCCTGGGATGAAAGCAAAGAAGTCTTTCTGCTGCCATCCTAATATCAAGCCATCCCTGCAGTGTGTAAACCCACCTCCTCATGACGCAGATTCCTGTAGGATTATACTGCAATCTGTGCATCTACATTTTACTAGAGTATCCAAATATTCACTCAGAATTTTTATTGGACTATTGAGTAAGTTCTTATAAATGAATGGAAACTTGTCACTACCAAAATTATAAAATAAAATAACAGCAATAAAATAAAATGACAAGGTACAAAATCAAAATGAAATGTATAGATCTGTTCTGTTTGTTTGGTCTTTTTTTTTTTTTTTTTTTTGAAGAATGCAGCTAACTAGATTCTTACTATGCCATGGATTAAAACAGTATTACTATTATCAGCACAGCCTGGATATAATCCTCTGTACCTACCAGGGTGCGAATTTATATGAAACACTTGACTTGTCTGAGCTTAGGTTCTCCTCATGTTTATAAGGAAAGTAATAGTAGTGCCTGCCTCATAAATTTGTGACGAATAAAGAAGTCACCATGTGTGTGGCTTTCATAGCTGTGATTTGTACATTGCAAGTGCTACTTAATGCTTATAAATTCAACCCTTGGAAGCCTCTAAATGATGAAAAATTATGTATTTTTTTTTTTTTTTGCTACATGAGTGTATTTGTCCACTTCTGTTGCTTATAACAAAATATCTCAAACTGGGCAATTTGCGAGAAAACAAAATTTATTGCTTACATTTTCTGAGGCTGGGAAGTCCAATGTCCGGGGAACACATCTGGTGAAGGTCTTCCTTGTTGGTGGCTTCAGTGACACAGGATATCACATGGAGAGATGGTGAATCAGAGAGAGAGACTAACCTCCTCATTCACTCACCTTTTTAAAGACACCAGAACCACTCCTATTATTCCAAAAATTGGTCAGTCCACTCATTTGACATGATATGAGTAGCCCATACGTCATATTCCCATGCAGGATCCTTTAGCTCAGAAGACAAATAGTAACTGAAAACTAACAGGATGGCCACCAGGAATGTGACAATAGGAATGACCGTCTTGTTACAGACTGTATTTGGAATCCTGAGGAATTTCTTCTTCTTTACCATTATCTCTTCCTTTATTTCACTGGGTGCAGGTTAAGGACCACAGATTTGATTGCGGAGAACCTGCTTGTAGCCAACACTTTGGTCATTCTGTCTAGAGGAATCCCGCATGCAATGATATCGTTTGGATGGCAACATGTCTTCAATGATCATGAATGCAAGTTCATTTCCTATATGCACAGAGTGGGCAGAGGTGTGTCCATGGGCAGCACCTGCCTCTTGAGTGTCGTCCAGGCCATTATGATTGGTCCCCCAGTTGGGCAAATCTCAAAATGAAATGTTCCAGGTACATTGGCCCTTCTATTTTCCTGTGCTGGATCCTGCAAATGCTAATAAATGTCATTTTTCCTATGTATGTGAGTGGGAAAGTGAGCAAAAAGAACATCACAAATACAAAAGATTTTCAATACTGTTCTTCTGTTCTTCATGATCAAACTGCAGACTGGCTGCATGCGGCATTGCTGTCATTCCCTGATGTGCTGTCTCTGGTGCTCATGCTGTGGGCCAGCAGCTCCATGGTTTTGGTCCTGTACAGGCAGAAGCAGCGAGTGCGACACATTCACAGGAACAATATCTCCCTCTTGCCCTCTCCTGAGTCCAGAGCTACCAAGACAATCCTTCTCCTGGTGAGCACCTTTGTCTTCTTTTACACCCTCGCCTGCATCTTTTAAGTTTTTTTTTTTTTTTTGGCCCTTATTAATAAATCTAGCTTGTTCCTGATGAGCAGCACCTCAATAATTGCTGGGTGTTTCTCTACTATCAGCCTCTTCCTGCACCTGAGCTGTGACTCCAGAGCATTCAGCCTCTGCTTTGCCCGGATAAGCAATAGAAAATCCCCTAATGATCGAGGAACATGTAAATTGTGTGATTTTCCACGTAGTTGAAGTGGTTTTTCACTTGTTCCCCACAGAATAGTATGTAACACTCATTTCACAAGATAGTGGTGGGATAACATACAATCTTATGTGCATACCATACATACATTTGTACATTATAATTGTGTGTATGTGTGAGTGTATATATACATGTGTGTGTGCATGTGTGCATGCATATATATTATATTATGATGGTTTTCAATCAAGCAATAATACTGGGAACTTTTATATAGAATTTAAAATAGTACTAGTTGCAACAATGACAATCTGTTTTACTAAAGTGCATTTTATGTGATATATATCTTGGCAGTTTAGTTAATCAGCTGGTTAAATTACATACAATGTAGTTTTTCTTTATCTACTTTGATTCCTATATGTTAGCTGTATCTCTTGAAAAATAAACAAGTGGGGCCGAGACCGTGGTGCACTCAGGAGAGTACCATACTGTTTTGGTTATTATAGCTTTGTAGTATAGCTTGAAGTCAGGTAGTGTTATGCCTCCAGCTTTATTTATTTTGGTCAGCATTGCTTTGGCTATGCGTGGTCTTTTATTATTCCATATAAATGTCTGGATAGTTCTTTCCATTTCTGAGAAAAATATGTTTGGAATTTTGATGGGGATTGCATTGAATTTGTATATCACTTTGGGTAGTATGGACATTTTCACTATGTTGATTCTTCCAAACCAAGAGCATGGGATATCTTTCCATCTTCTTGTATCCTCTCTAATTTCTCTCAGCAGTGGTTTGTAGTTCTCATCATAGAGATTTTTCACCTCCTTGGTTAACTCAATTCCTAAGTATTTTATTTTTTTGGTGGCTATTGTAAATGGGCAGGCTTTCTTGATTTCTCGTTCTGCATGTTCACTATTGGAGAAAAGAAATGCTACTGATTTTTGTGTGTTGATTTTGTATCCTGCTACTGTGCTGAAATCATTTATCAATTCCAAGAGTTTTTTTGTAGAGGTTTTAGGCTGTTCGATATATACGATCATGTCATCTGCAAAGAGGGAGAGTTTGACTTCATCTTTTCCAATCTGGATGCCCTTTATTTCCTTCTCTTCTCTGATTGCTCTGGCTAGTACTTCCAACACTATGTTGAGTAAGAGTGGTGAGAGTAGGCATCCTTGTCTATTTCCTGTTCTTAAAGGAAAAGCTTTCAGCTGTTCCCCATTCAGGATGATATTGGCAGTGGGTTTGTCAAAAATGGCTTTAATTATGTTGAGATACTTTCCCTCTATACCTATCTTATAGAGGGTCTTTGTCATGAATGAGTGCTGAACTTTATCAAATGCTTTTTCAGCATCTATAGAGATGATCATATGGTCCTTGTGTTTGAGTTTATTAATATGGTGTATCACATTTATTGATTTGCGTATGTTGAACCAACCTTGCATCCCTGGGATGAATCCCACTTGATCGTGGTGAATAATTTTACGTATGTGTTGCTGTATTCTGTTTGCTAGTATTTCAGTGAGGATTTTTGCATCTATATTCATCAAGGATATCGGCCTGTAGTTTTCTTTTTTGGTTATATCTTTACCTGGTTTTGGTATCAGGATGACGTTTGCTTCATAGAATGAGTTTGGGAGATTTTCGTCTGTTTCAATCTTTTGGAATAGTTTGTAAAGAATTGGTGTCAATTCCTCTTTGAATGTTTGGTAAAATTCTGCTGTGAATCCATCTGGTTCTGGGCTTTTCTTTGTTGGGAGCCTACTGATAACAGCTTCAATCTCCTTTATTGTTATTGGTCTGTTCAAATTTTCTACGTCTTCATGGCTCAGTTTTGGGAGCTGGTGTGTGTCCAGAAATTTATCCATTTCCTCCAGATTTTCAAATTTGTTGGCGTATAGTTGTTTATAGTAGTCTCGAATGATTCCTTGTATTTCAGATGTATCAGTTGCAATGTCGCCTTTTTCATTTCTAATTTTTGTTCTTGAGTCTTCTCTCTTCTTTTTTTTGTTAGCCATGCTAATGGTTTGTCAATTTTATTTATCTTTTCAAAAAACCAACTTTTTGATTCATTGATCTTTTGTATTGTTTTTTGGGTTTCAATTTCATTCAGTTCTGCTCTGATCTTAATGATTTCTTTCTGTCTGCTAACTTTAGGTTTGGATTGTTCTTGTTTTTCTAGTTCTTTAAGGTGAAGTGTTAGGTTGTTCACTTGCCATCTTTCCATTCTTCTGAGGTGAGCATTTAATGCTATAAATTTCCCCCTTAGTACTGCTTTTGCAGTATCCCACAGGTTTTGGTATGATGTATCATTATTTTCATTAGTTTCAATAAATTTTTTGATTTCCTGCTTGATTGCTTCTTGGACCCATACGTCATTAAGTAGAATGCTGTTTAATTTCCATGTGTTTGTATAGTTACCAGAGTTTCATTTGTTATTAATTTCTAGTTTTAATCCATTGTGGTCTGAGAAAGTACATGGGATAATTCCAATTTTTTTGAATTTATTGAGACTTGATTTGTGACCTAATATGTGATCTATCCTGGAGAATGATCCATGTGCTGATGAGAAGAATGAATATTCTGAGGTTTTTGGATGGAATGCTCTGTAGATATCTGCCAATTCCAATTGGTCTAGAGTATTGTTTAGATCTTGTGTTTCTCTACTGATTCTTTGCCTACATGATCTGTCTAATATTGACAACGGGGTGTTCAGGTCCCCTCCTATTATTGTATTAGTATCTATTTCCTTCTTTAGGTCTAATAGAGTTTGTTTTATAATCTGGCTGCTCCAACATTGGGTGCGTACATATTTATGATTGTTATGTCTTCTTGATGGATCAGTCCTTTTATCATTAAGTAGTGTCCCTCATTGTCTCTTTTTATGGTTTTTAGTTTAATGTCTATTTTGTCAGATATAAGAATAGCTACTCCAGCTCGTTTTTCTTTTCTGTTTGCATGGTAAATCTTTTTCCATCCTTTCACTCTTAGTCTGTGTGAATCTTTATGGGTGAGGTGGGTCTCTTGTAGGCAGCATATAGTTGGGTCGTCCTTTTTGATCCAGTCACCCAGTCTGTGTCTTTTGATTGGGGAATTTAAGCCTTTTACATTAAGAGTTGTTATTGAAAAGTGTTGATTTATTCCTTGCATTTTATTGTTTGTTTGGTTGTCTTAGGTGTCTTTTGTACCTTGCTTTCTGATTTACTGTTTGGTTTCTGTGTTTGTTGGTTCCTTAGGTTGTAGATAGCGTTTTTGTTTGCTTGTTTTCGCTTCATGAATGCCATTTTTATTATACTAGTGGGTTTTGATTTTTCTTGGGTTTTTATGGCAGTGGTAGTTATTTTTCAGGAGCCAAACCCAGTACTCCCTTGAGGATTTCTTGTAAGGGTGGTCGTGTGGTAGTGAACTCCCGCAGTTTTTGTTTGTCTGTGAAATATACTATTTGCCCTTCTTTTTGGAAGGATGGCCTTGCAGCGTAGAGTATTCTTGGCTGGCAATCTTTGTCTTTTAATATTTTGAAAATATCATCCCATTCCTTTCTAGCTTTTAGGGTTTGTGATGAAAAGTCTGATGTTAGCCTGATTGGGGCTCCCTTATAGGTGATTTGACGCTTCTCTCTTGCAGCTTTTAAGATTCTCTCTTTGTCTCTGAGTTTTGCCAATTTGACTATGACATGTCTTGGAGAAGGCCTTTTTGGGTTGAATATGTTTGGAGATCGTTGAGCTTCCTGGATCTGAAGATCTGTGATTTTTCCTATACCTGGGAAGTTTTCTGCCACTATTTTGTTGAATATGTTTTCAATGCAATCTCCATTTTCCTCCCCTTCTGGAATACCCATTACTCGGATATTTGAGCGCTTAATTTTGTCTGATATCTCTCTCAGATTTTCTTCAATGTCCTTGATTCTTTTTTCTTTCTTTTTGTCTGCTTGTGTCATTTCAAACAGCCCATCTTCAAGTTCAGAGGTTCTCTCTTCAACTTCGACAAGCCTGCTGGTTAAACTCTCCGTTGTGTTTTTTATTTCACTGAATAACTTCTTCAGTTCAGCAAGTTCTGCTACAATGTTTTTCAGGACATTGATTTCCTTGTACATTTCGTCTTTCAGATCCTGTATACTTTTCCTCATTTCATCATGATGTCTAGCTGAGTTTTCTTGTATCTCATTCAGTTTCCTTAGAATTATCGCTCGAAATTCCTCGTCAGTCATTTCAAGGGCTTCCTGTTCTATAGGATCTAGAGTTTGAGATTTATTAACTTTTGGTGGTGTACTTTCTTGATATTTTGTATTTCTGGTATCTTTTTTTTTGGTGTTTATTCATTGTGGCAGGGGGTTTCACAGTCCACCGTTTAGAGACTAATAACTAACTAGGATGTTGCTGTGGTTGCCAATTTTGTATGGCTCCCTCCGTGACTGCTCAGTTGGCCTCTAGTGCCTTGTGTGTGTGGTTGCCTCGGGTCTTGGGCTTCTCCAGGGAGCCACCTGTCTGGTCAGCTTGGACTCTGCTGGGCTGTTGGATCACGTACCACAGGGTGTGTGATCTCTGTTGAGCTTTCACTTCCTGTGCAGGACTTCTCCCTGTTCCGTGTGCTCTGGCCCAGGCTGTTGGATCATGCAGTGGCAACCCCACAGGGTGTGTGGTTTCTGTCGAGTCTCCACCTCCGTGGCCGCATGTCTCCCCACTCTGTGTGCACTGTGCTGGGCTGGGGCATGTCTTCTGCAACCCTCGTCTATCAGCTGGGCCTTCAAGACCCTGCTCGGCACCGCCTCGCCCAGGAAGTCTGCCAGGTTTCTGGTAGGCACAGACGACTGGTCGCTCTGGGTGCCTTTGTAGCACTGTGTAGATCTTTCTCTGGAATTGTTCACCTTTGTATCCCCCCGGCATAGACCGAATCTAGTGCCCACCTGCAGCCAGCTCTCCGGCAGTTTCAAGCGGACCTGGGAACTCTCCTACCACACTATTCCCTACCAGAAATTGGTTAGGCTTTTTTCTAAACTGGTGGCCGCAGAGATGGTATCTGCCTCCCAGTAACAGGAAGTTTACCAGGGGCCGGAGTCGCGGGATTGGTGGAGTGACAGTTGGCCCGCCCATACTTCCTTGCCCTCCCGACACTGGCCGGAGATGCCCCACGCCACCAGCCTCGCCAATGAACCACGGAGGGAGTGGGAGGGGTGGCCGGCCCGCAGGCTCCGGAAAGCCCTGCGCTGGACCAAGCAAGTGGGAAGGCTCAGTGACGGTTGAGCTGGGCGGAGCTTCCAGCACCTGGGAAAATGGAGGCGGCCCCGGGGCGGTGAGTGGCCTGGTGATGGAGGCAGGAGCTGGGTGGGCATCAGACCCCCGAAGAGGGCTTGGCTAGGGGTCACTCACAGGGGTGTGCGAGGTCGGGTGCTCAGTCTCTGCCTCTGGTTTGTCGCCTTTCCCGTTCTTGGCCACTGCCGCCTCAGGCTGTTCAGTCGCGGCGCGGCTCGGGTGCTCCCAGGAATCTTCTTTAATGCTGGCCTGAAACCTCGAGTCCTGAATAGGGCAGCTGGCCGCCTTCAGTGGGGCCCCAGCCTCCGTGATCCTGTCTGCATCCACAGCAGCCCTGGCGCCGTGTTCCCTGTTTCGAGACTCGCTTTTGCAGCTAAGAAACAGTTCTTTTCCTGCTCCACACTTCAAAGCTGTTGCCTGTAAATGAGGCAGCCTCTCCTGCCGGGGGCAAAGTGGTGTTCAGGCCCCACGACCGGGCAGGAGCTGCGGTCCTCCCTTAAGAGATGTCAAGAGGAAGGGCCACAAGTTTCATGGCCCTCTGAGGCCCAGTGGCCGCCTTTTTCACCTCAGCTACTCCGCGCCAGCCGCCGCAGCCACTGCCATCTTGGGAACTCAAACAACTTTACAAGAAAAAAACAAGCAACCCAATTAAAAAATGGGCAAAAGAGCTAAGTAGGCATTTCTCTAAGGAAGATATACAAATGGCCAACAGACATATGGAAAAATGCTCAACATCACTCAGCATTCGGGAAATGCAAATCAAAACCACACTGAGATACCATCTAACCCCAGTTAGGATGGCTAAAATCCAAAAGACTCTGAACGGTAAATGCTGGCGAGGTTGCGGTTAAAAAGGAACTCTCATCCATTGTTGGTGGGACTGCAAAATGGTGCAGCCTCTATGGAAAATGGTATGGAGGTTCCTCAAACAATTGCAGATAGATCTACCATACGACCCAGCTATCCCACTGTTGGGAATATACCCAGAGGAATGGAAATCATCAAGTCGAAGGTATACCTGTTCCCCAATGTTCATCGCAGCACTCTTTACAATAGCCAAGAGTTGGAACCAGCCCAAATGTCCATCATCAGATGAGTGGATACGGAAAATGTGGTACATCTACACAATGGAATACTACTCAGCTATAAAAATGAATGAAATACTGCCATTTGCAACAACATGGATGGACCTTGAGAGAATTATATTACGTGAAACAAGTCAGGCACAGAAAGAGAAATACCACATGTTCTCACTTATTGGTGGGAGCTAAAAATTAATATATAATTCACACACACACACACACACAAAAAAAAAAAAAAAACCAGGGGGGGGAGAAGATATAACAACCACAACTACTTGAAGTTGATATGACAAGCAAACAGAAAGGACATTGTTGCCCGGTGGGGGGGAGGGAGGAGGGAGGGAGGTTTTGGTGATGTGTAACAATAATCAGCCACAATGTATATCGACATAATAAATTAAAAAAAAAAAATGAAACACTCAATCCTTTGGCATCACTGGAGAACTCATACTGGAGAGAAACTTACAAATGTAATGAATGTGGTCAGGATTTTGCTCAATGTCTATATGTTTGAGATCATGAGAGAATTCATCCTGGAGAGAAACTGTACAAATGTAGTGAGTGTGACCAGGTCTTAAACCAGCATTCTACTCTAAGGATTTATGAGAGGATTTATACTGAGCAGAAACCTCAAAAATGAAATAAATGTAGCGAACCTTTTAAGCCATGTTCATAGCTCACTAAGCACATCTGTCTCTCTCTCTCTCTCTCTCTCTCTCTTTGTGTGTGTGGCTGGCCAATTTAGGGATCCAAACCCTTGACCTTGGTTTTCTAATGCCATGCTCTAACCAGCCCTTCACCAAGCATCATGATGTACTACCTGAAGATAAACAATACAAATGCAATGTTGTGGAAAGGCTTTTATTCACATAACAAGCCTTGTGAAACATCTGAGAATACTAGATAAAAAATCCCAAATGTAATGACTGTGGTGAGGGTTTTCTTCAAAGTTCCAGACTTGCGAAACATCAAAGAATTTTTCCTGGTGAGAAACTTCACAAATAGAATGAGTGTGGCAAAGCTGTGGGTTCAAGCCTACTGAACATAAGAGAATCATACTGGAGAGAAACATTACAAGTGTAATTACAAAAGTCCATACCCAATTTGTACATCTTTCTAGATATCAGAAAACACACACCAAAAAGAAATGTTGTAAATTCAGTATATGAAGTAAAGCTTTTATTCAAAGCTTAAGACTAGGGGATCATCAGAGAATTTATGGTATTGAAACACCTCACAGGGCTGACCCCGTGGCGCACTCGGGAGAGTGCGGTGCTGGGAGTGCAGCGACGCTCCCGCCGCGGGTTCGGATCCTATATAGGACTGGCCAGTGCACTCACTCGTTAATGTGTTCAGAATCCTCTTCTGCAGATTTGTTGGAACAACAAAGGGTCATTGGTTTATCAGAAACCATTGCTCTTCAAGCTGGCTGTGAAACAGAGCAGGACATAAGATTGAGAGAACAAAATTTTTATAGGAATAAGATGATACGTTAGTAGGGATTGATTATGTATGTGGTAGAAATAATGAAGAAATGATGTTCATTGTCTCCTCTGAAAAGAAATAGCTGTTGTATACCAAAGACGAGTGAAAAATGAGTCTTATCCTTTCAAACTGAAGGAAACAATTATTAGGAGAATTTAGTCAAAACAACAAGAACACAGTATACACATGAAGGATTAACATTTAACCACTGTATCTCTTTGATGCCATTTTACTTAGAAAGTATCCTAGCTCTTATATTGTAATTAATAGAATTTAATCATTTTTCAAAACTTTGAAGGAATTAAATTTTTTTAAATCAACTCATGCCTATCCCACCTTATTGCAGTACTTCATAACAAACATCAACACTACATTTTGAGGCTCTCAAGGTTGAAAGGCATCTGTTACAATATTTTTCCATGGTGGAATTAAAAAATATGTAATTTTATAAATATATACACATAATTTGCACCTAAGTTAATTTCTCTACGCTCTGCCCCTTGGATATTAATGTGGCTATCATTAAAATATCATAGCAGTACAATTTTAGACTCTGTCTTTCTAACATCTGAGTTAATATTTATGAATATGCAACATATAATTAAATTTACACATGCCTTTTTGTGTGCCTGCATAAGAATCATCGCTTGCATTGGACTTGAGTTAATGAGATAAAAAGTCCAAATATATTAAGCATATGAAAAATGTCAGAAAATAAAGAAAAATTTCAGGAACAAAGATATAAACAAAGTTTTTTTTTTCTGCTTGGAACTTTCACTATAATAATTAGAAAATGTCACTGATTATGAGTTTCCCTTTAAGAATAAACACACACAACTAAGGGGAAATTGTTTTGTTTTGTTTTGTTTTTAAATAAACTAGAATCTTTACATATTTACAGCCCCCCCCCCATTTAAAAAAAATTTTCACTTTGGACATCCTGTAGACACAGAATGGACCCCTATCCTAAATTTGATTCAGATATCAATTTGATTCTGATAACACCACACATCAAAGTGGAACGAAAATGTTTGATACATAATGAGACTTTCTCAGGAGAGCAGGGCAGAATTTCCAAGCTGGTACAAAAATGGGTTCACAGAGCAAGGAAAAGGGACTTGCTTGGGGCATATGTGGTGCTTAGGAGATGGGCCTGTGGTTAGGGCCTGCAAGTGGTTTAATCTTCCTGCTGGTGCCAAATGAAGGAACATCTGAGCTAATCAGCTCACCAACAAGTGAAGTAGGAAAGAAAGAAAGAAAGGATGCGTTAAATATGTGCAGTGTATTTCATATAAGTTATAACTACATGAAGCTATTTTAAAAGGGGAGAAATAAGGGGAGCACTGAGGCTTAAAACTATGTGTAGTCAAATATCAAAGAATGGAATAAGACTAACACAACACTGAATGTTTGCATTAGTTGTGAAAGGCCACAGTTCTGTTCATGTTAACTTATTGCATGTACTTTTCTGCTGCATACACTGGAATTTTTGCGCAATGTAATTGTTTAAAATGCTTCTGAAAACTATTTAATGGTCTAAGTTTTTCACTAGCTTCACAATAATGTGTGGAAGTGTTTACAAGACAATAAACATGATTTAATAATTTTGCTAGGACAAATTTTCAAAGACTATAAAAACCTTAATTTGTGATTGTAGTATTATTACATGATTCAACTCTAGTAAAATTTTTTCTTTTATTAGAAAATTTTTCTTACCATTATTTTTTCCCACATCTTTTAATCCTCTTCATATATTTAATTTACCTTTTTCCTGTGTTGCTACAGTGAGAAATTTGGATGATTTGTTGTTTTAAGACTTATGTGACATTAAAATGGACTCAGGACAATAATAGGTACAAAGTAAGTGCCCTATAAATACAAAGAATGAGGGGTCCTCTACATCTTTAGTTTAATCCGGCCGAGCCCGTGGCGCACTCGGGAAAGTGCGGCGCTGGGAGCGCAGCGACGCTCCTGCCGCGGGTTCGGATCCTATATAGGACTGGCTGGTGCACTCACTGGCTGTGTGCCGGTCACGAAAATGACAGAAAAAAAAAAAAACTGGGACAATACAAGAAGGTGAACTAAAATCTAGTAAGGTGGAGCCAGGTAGACTTTTTAACACCCCCACAAGTCTAATACTGGGATTTGGGGGAACACAATTTGTTCCTTTTCACTGATAATTATCTCCAGTTCCTATTTTATTTTCATTGACATAATCATCACCATCTATTGACTATTATTTCAAAAAGTGGTGGACCTTATATCTCTAAGGCCATGTAGGACAGGACCAGAATATCAGAATTTTTTTTCTGAGTTGAATGTGAAGCTATTAGATGTTTTTGTTTGACTGTTTCATTGACATGTATTTCACATACTGTAAATTAATTCTTAAAGTGCAAAACTCAGTGGCAAGATGTCCCCTCTAAGCAGTTCTTTTCAACCTTGTAATGGAAGTCCTACCAAGTGAAATAACACAGGAGAAGGAAATAGAAGCTATACAGATTAGAAGGAAGGTATAAACTGTTTTTGTTTGCAGACAATGGTTTCTACATAAAAAACCTGAGATAATTGTTTAAAACATTCTGGAACTAATTATAGCAAGGTTTGAAGGATACAAAGTTAATATACAAAAGTAAAATGCTTTTCTATAAACCAACAATAAACAAATGCAATTTACATTAAAAACACAATATGAGTGAGGCAAAATGAGAGTTCAGATGTGGTGGCAGCAGCAGCAGACTCAAGAATGAACAATCCATCGAGAAGCCAGCAAACTATCTCCATCTATGGAGAGTGTAGATGGCAACACAGGCACACAAACCAGTGGTGTGGGATGTGAGAAGCAGCCTGTGCCTGTCAGATCAATAATCTCAACAGCCCAGGCCCAGGCTTTCCTTGGAAATCTCCATCAGTTCCAGTGAGCTGGAACAAGTTTACAGGCTGCTGCTCACTCTTTAAATGCACAGTCTAAATTGAATGAAGAATTAGGGGATTCCCAGCAGCCTTCAGTGCAGGCAGCCATTTCCCAGACCCAGCTTATACTGGCTGGAGGACAGATAACCAGGCTCACTTTGATGACAGCCCAACAACAGTTATTACTGCAGCAGGCACAGCTGCCAGCTGCTGCAGTGCAGCAGCATTCTGCCAGCCGACAGCACAGTGCTGCTAGGGCCACCATCTCAGCATCTGCCACCACACGCATGATGCAGATCCCCCATCTCAGCCCATAGACAGAGAATATATATATATATATATATAATGATATAAAACATCGTAGTTAATGTGTTCAGAATCCTTTTCTACAGATTTGTTGGAACAACAAAGGGTCATTGGTTTAGCAGAAACAATTACTCTTCAAGCTGGCTGTGAAACAGAGCAGGACATAAGATTGAGAGAATAAAATTTTTATAGGAATAAGATGATAAGTTAGATTCCCCATCTCAGCAGGATTGACAGAGAATATATATCTATAAATGATGATATAAATCATCGTAGTTAATGTGTTCAGATTCCACAGAATCTTCAACTGCAACAGCTTCAACAGCAGCATCTCAACCTGCAACAGTTTGTGTTGGTACATCTGACCAGCAACTTGCAACTAGGGCAATTTATCATCTCACAGGTGCCCCTGGGCCATCAGGGTCTCTGGCAAGTGCAAAATCTTTTAAGATAAATACCTCAGCAAAGCCAAGACAACCTCCTATAGTCGCAGCCAAATATCACCCTCACCTCCCAGCCAGCAATCGCAACATGGACAATAGAAGCAAAACCAATTCAGACACTTCCTCAGAGCTAGTCAACAGTGAAGTGAATTGATACTCCCAGGTTGGAGGAGCCCAGTGACCTCGAGGAGACTGAGCACTTTGCCAAAACCTTCAAACAAGGATGAAATGAACTTGGATTCACTCAGAGTGATGTTGGGCTCATTGCCATATGAGAAACATCACCAGCTGATGTTTCTCATATGGAAATGACTTCAGCCAAGCTACCATCTCTCGCTTTGAAGCTTGGAACCTCAGCTTTAAGAACATGTACAAGGTAAAGCCACTTTTAGAGAAGTGGTTAAATGATGCAGAGACCCTGTCACCTGATTGGGCTTTCTCTAGACCAAGTGCCCTGCATTCTCCAGGGCTGGGAATTGAGGGCTTGAACCATAGGAGGAAGAAAGGCACCAGCATAGAGACCAACATCTGTGTGGCCTTAGAGAAGGGTTTCTTGGAGAATCAAAAGCCTACCTCAGAAGAGATCACCATAATTGCTGAATGTGGAAAAGAAGGTGAATCATATTTGATTTTGTAACCAACACCAGAAGGAAATAATAACCCACCTAGCAGTGGTGGGACCAGCAGCTCATCTTTCAAGGCAGTTTCCCCCAGCCCAATCTCACTGGTGGCAACCATTTCAACCCTTGTGATGAACAGTGCAGCAGCTATTCTCATAGTCAATCCTGTCCTCCCTCTAACCAGTGCTGCAGTAAATAATCTTTCTGTTTCAGGCACTACAACCACCACTTACAACATGATGACCATGATTTTTACAGCACCTCCAGCTTCCTCAGCAGTTACACCCCTCTCTCTGAGTTCCTCTCCTTCTGCCTAAGCCTCCACCTCTGAGTCACCCAGTGCCAGTGAGATCAGCACAACCCAGACCACCTCCACTCTTTTGTCCTCCCTTCTGGGGACCAGCCATGAGATGGTGACAGCATTAGGCTTACAAATAGCAGCAGCTGCCGTCCTCCAGGGAACTGCACAGTTGCCAACAAACGCCAGTCTTGCTGCCATGGTTGATGCTGCAGGAGTAAACCCAGGCCAGATGGCACCCTCACAGCTTGTGGTTGGAGATGCCTTAGTCAGTTTCAATCCAGGAACCCTGGGCAGTGTTCTCGGCCCAGCTCTGATGAGCAACAGTATACAGGCAACTATTCAAGCTCTTGTTTCTGGTGGCTGTCTTCCAATATCATCACTGGATGCAACTGGGAGCCTGGTATATACCCATGCAGGAGGATCCTGCAACGTCATGACAGCCACTCTGTTCCTGAACCCTCAGAACCTCTCTCTGCTCACCAGAAACCCAGTTAGCTTGGTCTCTGCTGCCAAAGCCTCTGCAGGGAACTTTGCACCTGCAGCCAGCCTTCACACCACCTCGGCCTCAGCTGAATCCATCCAGAACTCTCTTTTCACAGTAGCCTCGGCCATCAGGGCTGCTTCCAACACCACTATCACCTCCAAAGCACAGTGAACTGGGTGGAGCTGGGCTGCCACTAAGCTTTTTCATAGTACAGTGTGATTGGGCTGCCAGCCAGATTAATAAGCTGAAATATGTGATAGGCTTCCTCTCACCAATCACATATTTCAGTTGTGAGGGCAAGGAAGAGAAGAAAAAAACACATAATTAAAAAGATAGAATGGAAATGATACAAAATTGGACTAATTTTGTAATAAAGCACTGTCTTTTCAGGATTGCTTTATGGACTGGAGAAATTTCTAACAACAACAACAACAACAAAAAAGGAGAAACAAAAAAATCAAAAACAAACAAAGAGAAAATAAGTGAAAGAACTACTTATCATTTCCAGAAGTCATGTCAATAAGTTAAGGTGGGCTATAAATTCCAGTATAGCAATGGGGATTTCTTGTTTGTCTAAATTTATTTTTTTCTTAAAAAAATCATTTTTATTGGTCTGTTGTACAGGCCATTAACTCATAACAAGGTGTTTATAATCATTTAAAAAATCATTTACATTAGCACCCAGAAAGAAAATATAGTGAGGTACAAAACTAACACAATATGAGGATATTTTTAAAAGTTCATGAAGATGTCACCAAGATGGTGAACTAGATGATCCTTGGCACACTACTCCTGCAGGAAATCTACTTGCAACAATTAAAGCACACAACTGCCATCTTGAAACCACTAGAGCTTGGGGAAAGAGGAGAAGAGACCCACTTAGTTTGTAAAGGTTTGGAAAGTCACATCAGGTGTGATGGTCACATTAATAAGTCCCAGCCCAATCCACTCCCCAGGCTGGCATGTCACAGGGCACAGAGGAGCTCCCTGGAGATGGTGTGACCTGTGGGAAATGTTTGAAGTGCTCAGAAACCAGGAATGCATTGAGGTGCAGTATTGGCAGCTGATCTGCCTCTCGATCACCATGGGTGCCACAGTAAGGACAAGTTGGTGACATAGAACTACAGGGAACACAATTTCCAGGTAAGACTTAGTTCTGGGATAAATTTTCCACACAGCCCAGTTGCTCAGTGGGTTGCCATATGACTTGGAAATTACTAAAAGGCCAAAAACTAAAATTTGGAATGCCTGCATGTTCTCACTCATAAATGGGAGCTAATAAATAAAGAAAGGCCACAAAAAACATTGAACTTTCAGAAGGAGAGAACAGACCTAAAGTTACTGGAGGTGGGAGGGGGAGGGGGAGGGGATTAGAGAGTAATTGGGTAAGGGACACAAAAGTAATTATGATTTATAGTGATGAACATGCTAATAATATTGATTCGATCATGACAGGCTGTACACAAATACTGATAATATACTCTGTACCCTATAAATATGTATAATCATAAATAACTATTTTAGAAAAAAGAATGCAGGTGAGAAAAAAATAAAATCTGGTATACACAAAAAATTTTTTGCAGACTGAGAAACAATGGCAAGGCAACAATTTAGCTCCAATAAAGCATTCAAGTCCCAGTCCCCAAAATAAGTCTTCCTCAATGCAGGCATTTGTGAAAGAACAGCAAATTAGTTTCAGTGTAATGTTTAATTGGTGGTTATCAGAATTTTTTCATCACAAGATGAAAAAAACCCACAGAACGGAGACAAAGTTCTGATATTGTACACTAAAGCTCTAACATCACCAAAGAAAACCTAAGAAACCTGGAAGAGGTAGCCATCTTCTCAAATGTCAACATGAAAAAAAAAGATTGAAAAAGAGCAAAGAAATATGATACCACCAGAAGAAATCAACAAAGCAGCAGTAATGGACCCAGAAGGACAGTGGATTTATGAAACATCTAACAGAGTATTCAGAATAATCCACTTAAAGATATTCAGAAAGTCACAAGAAAATATAGATAGAAAATTAAGTATTTGGAAAACAATTTAGGACCAGAACAAGAAACTTGACAAAGGAATAGAATCAATCTTTAAGAAATAAATAGAAATTCTAGAAATAAAGAATACATTATCTGAATTAGAAAACCTTATAGAAAGCTCCAACAGCTGACTTGGACAAATATAGAAAAAAATTAATAAGCTCAAAGACAGAACACACAAAATTACTCAATCAGAGAAGCAAAAAGGAAAAAGAATAAGAAAAAATGAAACAGGACTGTGACAATTATGGGACACCATCAAGCAAAATAACCTTCTGGTAATTGGCATACCTGAAGGATATGAAAAAAAGAGATCTAGAAACCATATTTAAGATAGTAAAGATTGAAAATTTACCAACTATGGAGAAAGATGGCAGCTTTCAGGGACAGAAAGCTAAGAGGTCACCATTCAAACTCAATCCAAAGAGGAACATTCCAAGGCACATTATAATCATTTTATCAAAAACCAAAGACAAAAAAGAACACTGAAAGAAGCATAAGAAAATGAACACATAACAAATGAATTCTCAATGTGGCTTTTGGAAGATTTCTCAGGAGAAACCCTACAGACCAAGGGAGAGTGGAATTATATATTCAAAGTACTGAAGAAAAAAAATTGTGAGCCAAGAACTCTTTATCCACCACAATTACTGAAGGAGAAATAAAGACTTTCATAGAAAACAAAAGTTAAGGGAATTTATTAACTCTAGACTGGGCTTACAAGAAATGCTATAAAAGCTCTCAGTCTGAAAGAAGATAATGCTAAAGTGTAACAAGAAAACATTTGAAGGTATAAAACTCACTAATAAAGTAAGGACATAGACAAACTCAAAACACTCAAATGCTGTAAAGGTGGTGAAGAAACCACTTATATCCTTACTCTACATATTAAAAGATAAACCTATTAAAATAATAACAAATACAACCACCATATAAGATATAGGCAATGTTAAAAGATTTAACTTCAAACAACAAAATGTCAAAAAAGGGGGAGGATGACATCAAAGCATAGTGTCAACTTCGGTTTTTACTTTTTTCCTTAGCAATCAAAGTTAAGTTGTTATAACTATGAAATTTTTGTGTAAGCAACATAGTAACCATAACAAAAAACCTATAATAGTCACACTAAAAATAAATAGTTAGAAATAAAAATTTAAATATAGAAAATCACCTTGATCACCAAGGATGATAGGAAGACTAGGGGAAAAAACGGATCCACAACACAACGAGAAAAGATGTAACAAAATGGCAGTAACAAGTCTCTCTATACCAATAGTAACTCTAAATTTAAACTAATTCCCCCATTAAAAGATGCAGAGTAGTTGGTAACATCAAGGTCAAGGTTTTGTCAGATCCCCCTACCAGCCTGCATTTGTATTCTCCAATAGTGAACATGCAGAAAAAGAAATCAAGAAAGCTTGCCCATTTACAATAGCCACCAAAAAAATAAAATACTTAGGAACTGAGTTAACCAAGTATGTGAAAAATCTCTGTAATGAGAACTACAAACCATGGCTGAGAGAAATTAGAGAGGATACAAGAAGATGGAAAGCTATCCCATGCTCTTGGATTGGAAGAATCAACATAGTGAAAATGTCCATACCGCCCAAAGTGATCTACAAATTCAATGCAATGCCCATCAAAATTCCAATGACATTTTTTCAGAAATGGAAAGAACTATCCAGACATTTATATGGAATAATAAAAGACCACGCATAGCCAAAGCAATGCTGAGCAAAAAAAATAAAGGTGGAGGCATAACACTACCTAACTTTAAACTATACTACAAAGTAATAATAACCAAAACAGTATGGTACTGGCATAAAAACAGACACACTGATCAATGGAATAGAATACAGAATCCAGAAATCAACCCACACACCTACAGCCATCTGATCTTTGACAAAGGCACCAAGCCTATACACTGGGGAAGAGACTGCCTCTTCAGCAAATGGTGCTGGGAGAACTGGATATCAATATGCAGGAGAATGAAACTAGAACCCTACCTCTCACCATACACTAAAGCCAACTCAAAATGGATTAAAGAATTAAATATACACCCTGAAACAATAAAACTTCTTAAAGAAAACATAGGAGAAACACTTCAGGAAATAGGACTGGACATAGACTTCATGAATATGAGCCTAAAAGCATGAAAAGCAAAGGAAAAATAAACAAATAGTATTATATCAAACTAAAGAGCTTCTCCACAGCAAAAGAAACAATTAACAGAGTTAAAAGACAACCAACAGAGTGGGAGAAAATATTTGCAAAATATACATCTGACAAAGGATCAATATCCAGAATATACAAGGAACTCAAACAACTTTACAAGAAAAAAACAAGCAACCCAATTAAAAAATGGGCAAAAGAGCTAAATAGGTATTTCTCTAAGGAAGATATATGAATGGCCAACAGACACATGAAAAAATGCACAACATCACTCAGCATTCGTGAAATGCAAATCAAAACCACACTGTGATACCATCTAACCCCAGTTAGGATGGCTAAAATCCAAAAGACTCTGAATGATAACTGCTGGCGAGGTTGTGGAGAAAAAGGAACTCTCATCCATTGTTGGTGGGACTGCAAAATGGTGCAGCCTCTATGGAAAATGGTATGGAGGTTCCTCAAACAATTGCAGATAGATCTACCATATGACCCAGCTATCCCACTGCTGGGAATACACCCAGAGGAATGGAAATCATCATGTCAAAGGTATACCTGTTCCCCAATGTTCATCACAGCACTCTTTACAATAGCCAAGAGTTGGAACCAGCCCACATGTCCATCATCGGATGAGTGGATACAGAAATGTGGTATATTTACACAATGGAATACTACTCAGCTATACAAACGAATGAAATACTGCCATTTGCAATGACACGGATGGACCTAGAGAGAAGTATATTAAGTGAAACAAGTCAGGCACAGAAAGGGAAATACCATGTTCTCACTTATTGGTGGGAGCTAAAAATAAATAAATAAATTTACACATACACACACATACACAAAACCGGAGGGGGAGGGAAGAAGACGTAACAATTACAATTCCTTGAAGTTGATACGACAAGCATACAGAAAGTCATTGTTGGGGGGGTGAGGGAGGAGGGGGAAGTTTTTGGTAATTGGCCACAATAGTCAACCACATTGCATATCGACAAAATAAAATAAAAAATAAAAAATATATAAATAAAAAGAAAACAGAAAAATAAAAGATGCGGAATGGCTGTATGGATTATGAAGAGGAGCCAACAATATGCTACCTACAAGAACCTTCCTCACTTACAAATAAAAACACATCAACTGTAACAAAAGAGATAAAAAGAGATGTTTTATGCAAATGGAAACCAAAGAGAAGTAGCTATACTTATATCAGATAAAATAGATTTCAAATCAAGGAAAGTAAAAAAAAGATTTAAAAGGTCATTATATAATGATAAAGGAATGAACTCAACAAGAGGATATAACAATTCTAATTATATATGCACCAAACACCAGAGAACTGAGATAAAGAAAGGAAATATTATTAGACCTAATGGGAGAAATAGATTGCAATGCAATAATAATTGAAGACATAATATTCCACTTTCAGCAAATAACAGATCATCCAGACAGAAATCTAACCAACAAGGAGAATTAATCTCTACTCGAGACCAATTGAACCTAGCAGACATTTATAGAACAGTCCATCCAGCAGCTGCAGGATACACATTCTTCTCAGCAGCACATGGAACATTCTCTAGAATAGACCGTATATTAGGTCACCAAACAAATCTTAACAAATGTTAAAAAATTAAAATTATCAACTATCTTATTCAACAACAATGAAATAAAATTAGAAATCAGTAACAGAAAGGACAATAGAAATTGTACAAATACATAGAAATTAAACAACATGTTCCTAAACAATGAGTGGGTCAAAGAAAAAATTAAAAAGGAAGTTAAAAATTTATGGAGACAAATGAAAATGAAAACAGAACATGTCAGAACCTCTAAGGTACAGTGAAAGTAGTTCTAAAAGGGAAGTATACACCAGTGAATGCCTATCTTTAAAAAAGTAGAAAGACTTCAAATAAATAACCTAACATCACACCTCAAGGAAATAGAAAAACAAGAACAAACCAAACCCCAAATTATTAGAAGGCAAAAAATGATAAAAATCAGAGCAGAGATAAATAAATTAGAGATTAGAAACATGATACAAAAGATCAATGAAACAAAGTTGATTTTTTGAAAAGATAAACAAAATTGATAAACCTTTAGCTAGACTAGTGAAGAAAAAAAAAAGAGGGAAGACAAAACTAGAAATGAAAAAGCAGATCTTACAAGTGATACCATAGAAATAGAATCATAAGAGATTATAATGAACAGCTATATGCTAACAACTGGAAAACAGAAGAAATGGATAAATTTCTGAATGCTTAGAATTTAAGAACATGAAATAAATTGTAAAGAATTAGAAAACTTAAATAGACCAATAATGAGTAATGAGATTGAAGCAGTAGAAAAAGTCTTCCAACAAAGAACACCCTAGGACCAGATGGCTTCACTGTCAAATTCTTCCAAAAAATGGAAGAGGAGGGATACTTCCAAACTCATTCTACGAGGCATTCTTACCTTCATATTGAAACCAGAAAGACAAAACAAAAAAAAAAAGAAATCCACAGACCAATATTCCTGATGAACATAGATGTGAAAATCCTCAACAAAATATTAGTAAGCCAAATCCAATAACCCATTGAAAAGATAATTTAATGTGGTCAAGTGGGATCCATCCCAGGGATGTAAGGATGGTTCAACACATGCAAATAAATAAATGGGATACATCACATCAAATAAATGAAAGAAAAAAAACCATATGACCATTTCAATAGTGCAAAAAAAAGTATTTGACAAAATCCATCACTGCATCATGATAAAAAACATTCAACAAATTAGGTATAGAAGGAATGTACCTCAACTCAATAAAGGCCAAAACAATATAGGACAAACCCACAGCTAATATCATACTGAATGGACAAAAGTTGAAGTCTTTTTCTCTAAGATCTTAAACAAGACAAGGATGTCCACTTTCCCCACTCTTTCTTTTTTTGTTGTGTCCTTTCCTTGTTTTGTCATCAAGGTAATGCTGGCCTGGTAGAATGAATTCAGAAGAATTCTCTCTCCATTGATTTTTTGGAATAATTTGAGAAGAATTGGTATTAATTCTTTAAAAGTTTGGTAAAATTCAGCAGTGAAGCCATCTGGTCCTGGGTTTTTATTTGATGAGAGACTTTTTAGTGCTGATCCCATCCCATCTGTTATCAGTCTGTTCAGATTTTTTATTTCTTTATGACAATTTTGGTTGCTTATAAGTGTCCAGGAATTTACTTATTTCTCCTAGGTTTTAAAGTTTGTTATATAGTTGTTCATAATAACCTCTAATGATCATTTGCATTTCTGAAGTGTCAGTTGCAATGACTTGTTCATCTCTAATTCTATTAATTTGAGTCTTCTCTCTTTTTTTTGTTAGGCTAAGACTGTCAATTTTCTTTTCAAAAAGCAGTCTTTGTTTTGTTAAACTTTTGTTTTTTCTTTTTATTCTCAATTTTGGTTTTTTTGTGTTATTTATTAATTTATTAATATACGTTTTTTTACATTCTCAGATGTTGTGGAGCAGTTGGTGGGGAGGGGAAGAGAGGAAGGAAGAAGAAAATAGGGTGGAAGGAGTAGGAAGGAGAAGGGGCTTGGTCAAGGCCTGTGGCACGACCCCTCATTCTCACAGGGGAGACCAGGGGAATTATAGCAGCAGCTTGGTGGTCATCACTGGGCTGGTTGTGGACATTGGGGGTATCTGGCTGAGGCCCTTGGTCCCCCACTGCCCCAGCTTTGGAGGTCAGGGGGCTTCCTGTGGCAGCTCAGTGGTCATTGTTTGTCTGGTTGCAGATGTTGGCAGAGTGTGGCTGAGGCCTTCAGCTCCACACCACCCTGGCTTAGGAGCCTGTAGCACTTCCTGTGGTGTCTTGGTGGCTCAGTGGTTGTCACTGGGCTGGTTGTGGATGGCAGGGGGCATGGCTGAGGCCCTCGGCTCCCCACCAAATCAGCTTGGGAGCCCGGGATGTTTCCTGCTGCAGTCATTGCTGAGCCAGCTGTAGTTGTTGGGGGCATCACTGAGGCCCACAGACCTCCCCATCCCTGGTTTGGGAGCCCAGGGTGCTTCTGGTCCTCCTAGATTTTATAGGTGTTCTTTGGTGGTTACTAGTTACTGCCTTTACTAGTTAATATGAAACCTTGTCTCTGATCTGTGGGTATTTTGTTTTTTCTTTCAGTTATGTGTTGGATTATTTGCTGTTCCAATCAACTCTGCACTGGAACTAATTTGTTGTCATTGGCTTACTTCTAAAAATGGGGAAACTTCCTGTGGGGACCAGTATTTGAGCCCTGTAGTTGAGCCACATTGCTTCATTGCTGCTGATTCCTGGGGGAAGTCTGTTTGTGCAGCTAAGGTTTTAATTGTTGACCTTGTACATACTTCCAGGCCTTGTGAAGTCCAGTCCACCTGGGTCATGTGGAAACTCTGGTCTGGGTCTGAGTCTTTTCAGCAAATTTTACCCCCTGCTGTTCTATATTCTTGACCAGTCACCACTGAGTGGTCCTGTGCTGATTGGAGGGAAGATCAGCTGTCCATGCTGTGCCCCAATGCTGCCCCTCACCAGGTCCATCTGCCTCACCACTTGTAATCCAAACACTTCTTATTACACAAGCCATCTGCAGGTTCCTTATGATGACTCACTGACCTCTGAGTGGCCCCCATTTTTTCCCCATATTTTTTTATTTTTATTAATTTTATTTTCTCGATATACATTGTGGCTGATTATTGTTGCTCATCACCAAAACCACCCTCCCACCTCCCTCCCCCCTCCCCAAAACCAATGTCCCCTCTGTTTGCTTCTTGTATCAAATTCAAGTAATTGTGGTTGTTATATCTTCTTCCCACCACAGCCCGTTTTTGTGTGTGTGTGTGAATTTATATAATTTTTAGCTCCCACCAATAAGTGAGAACATGTGGTATTTCTCTTTCTGTGCCTCACATTTTCACTTAATATAATTCTCTCAAGGTCATCCATGTTGTTGCAAATGGCAGTATTTCATTCGATTTTATAGCTGAGTAGTATTCCATTGTGTAGATGTACCACATTTTCCGTATCCACTCATTCGATGATGGACATTTGGGCTGGTTCCAACTCTTGGCTATTGTAAAGAGTGCTGTGATGAACATTGGGGAACAGGTATACCTTCAACTTGATGATTTCCATTCCTCTGGCTATATTCCCAACAGTGGGATAGCTGGGTCATATGGTAGATCTATCTGCAATTGTTTGAGGAACCTCCATACCATTTTCCATAGAAGCTGCACCATTTTGCAGTCCCACCAACAATGTATGAGAGTTCCTTTTTCTCTGCAACCTCGCCAGCATTTATCATTCAGAGTCTTTTGGATTTTAGCCATCCTAACTGGGTTTAGATGGTATCACAGTGTGGTTTTGATTTGCATTTCCCGGATGCTGAGTGATGTTGAGCATTTTTTCATATGTCTGTTGGCCATTCATATATCTTCCATAGAGAAATACCTACTTAGCTCTTTGCCCATTTTTTACTTGGGTTGCTTGTTTTTTTCTTGTAAAGTTGTTTGAGTTCCTTATATATTCTGGATATTAATCCTTTGTCAGATGTATATTTTGCAAATATTTTCTCCCACTCTGTTGGTTGTCTTTTAACTCTGTTAATTGTTTCTTTTGCTGTGCAGAAGCTCTTTAGTTTGATATAATCCCATTTGTTTATTTTTCTTTTGGTTTCCTGTGCTTTTGGTGTCATATTCATGAAGTCTGTGTCCAGTCCTATTTCCTGAAGTGTTTCTCCTATGTTTTCTTTAAGAAGTTTTATTGTTTCAGGGTGTATATTTAAATCCTTAATCCATTTTGAGTTGATTTTAGTATATGGTGAGAGGTATGGGTCTAGTTTCATTCTCCTGCATATGGATATCCAGTTATCCCAGCACAATTTGCTGAAGAGGCAGTCCCTTCCCAAGTGAATAGGCTTGGTGCCTTTGTCAAAGATCAGATGGCAGTAAGTGTGTGGGTTAATTTCTGGATTCTCTATTCTATTCCATTGATCAGTGTGTCTGTTTTTATGCCAGTACCATACTGTTTTGGTTATTATAGTTTTGTAGTATAGCTTAAAGTCAGGTAGTGTTATGCCTCCAGCTGTATTTTTTTGCTCAGCATTGCTTTGGCTACGTGTTGTCTTTTATTATTCCATATAAATGTCTGGATAGTTCTTTCCATTTCTGAGAAAAATGTCTTTGGAATTTTGATGGGCATTGCATTGAATTTGTATATCACTTTGGGGAGTATGTACATTTTCACTATGTTGATTCTTCCAATCCAAGATCATGGGATATCTTTCCATCTTCTTGTATCCTCTCTAATTTCTCTCAGCAGTGGTTTGTAGTTCTCATTATAGAGATTTTTCACATCCTTGGTTAACTCAATTCCTAAGTATTTTTTTTTTTTGGTGGCTATTACAAATGGGCAGGCTTTCTTGATTTCTCTTTCTGCATGTTCACTATTGGAGAAAAGAAATGCTACTGACTTTGGTGTGTTGATTTTGTATCCTGCTGCTGTGCTGAAATCATTTATCACGTCCAAGAGTTTTTTTGTAGAGGTTTTAGGCTGTTCGATATATAGGAACATGTCATCTGCAAACAGGAACAGTTTGACTTCATCTTTTCCAATCTGGATGCCCTTTATTTCCTTCTCTTCTCTGATTGCTCTGGCTAGTACTTCCAACACTATGTTGAATAGGAGTGGTGAGAGTGGGCATCCTTGTTTAGTTCCTGTTCTTAAAGGAAAAGCTTTCAGCTTTTCCCCATTCAAGATGATATTAGCGGTGGGTTTGTTATATATGGCTTTAATTATGTTGAGATAATTTCCCTCGATACCTAAATTATAGACGGTCTTTGTCAAGAATGAGGGCTGAATTTTATCAAATGCTTTTCAGCATGTATAGAGATGATCATATGGTCCTTGTGTTTGAGTTTATTAATATGGTGTATCACATTTATTGATTTGCGTATGTTGAATCAACCTTGCATCCCTGGGATGAATCCCACTTGATCGTGGAGAATAATTTTATGTATGTGTTGCTGTATTCTGTTTGCTAGTATTTTAGTGAGGATTTTTGCATCTATATTCATCAAGGATATCAGCCTGTAGTTTTCTTTTTTGGTTATATCTTTACCTGGTTTTGGTATCAGGATGATGTCCGCTTCATAGAATGAGTTTGGGAGATTTTCGTCTGTTTCAATCTTTTGGAATAGTTTGTAAAGAATCGGTGCCAATTCCTCTTTGAATGTTTGTTAAAATTCTGCTGTGAATCCATCTGGTCCTGGGCTTTTCTTTGTTGGGAGCCTTCTGATAACAGCTTCAATCTCCTTTATTGTTATTGGTCTGTTCAGATTCTCTATGTCTTCATGGCTCAGTTTTGGGAGCTGGTGTGTGTCTAGAAATGTATCCATTTCCTCCAGATTTTCAAATTTGTTGGCGTATAGTTGTTTATAGTAGTCTTGAATGATTCTTTGTATTTCAGATGAATCAGTTGTAATATCACCTTTTTCATTTCTAATTTTTGTTCTTTGAGTCTTCTTTCTTCTTTTTTTTGTTAGCCATGCTAATGGTTTGTCAATTTTATTTATGTTTTCAAAAAACCAACTTTTTGATTCATTGATCTTTTGTATTGATTTTTGGGTTTCAATTTCATTCAGTTCTGCTCTGTTCTTAATGATATCTTTCCGTCTGCTAACTTTAGGTTTGAATTGTTCTTGATTTTCTAGTGCTTTAAGGTGAAGTGTTAGGTTGTTCACTTGCCATCTTTCCATTCTTCTGAGGTGAGCATTTAATGCAATAAATTTCCCCCTTAGTACTGCTTTTGCAGTATCCCACCGGTTTTGGTATGATGTATCATTATTTTCATTAGTTTCGATCAATTTTTTGATTTCCTGCTTGATTTCTTCTTGAACCCATATGTCATTAAGTAGAATGCTGTTTAATTTCCGTGTGTTTGTATAGTTTCCAGAGTTTCATTTGTTATTAATTTCTAGTTATAATCCATTGTGGTCTGAGAAAATACATGGGATAATTCCAATTTTTTTGAATTTATTGAGACTTGATTTGTGACCTAATATGTGATCTATCCTGGAGAATGATCCATGTGCTGATGAGAAGAATGAATATTCTGAGGTTGTTGGATGGAATGTTCTGTAGATATCTGCCAATTCCAATTGGTCTAGAGTATTGTTTAGATCTTGTGTTTCTCTACTGATTCTTTGCCTAGATTATCTGTCTAATATTGACAGTGGGGTGTTCAGGTCCCCTGCTATTATGGTATTAGTGTCCATTTCTTTCTTTAGGTCTAACAGAGTTTGTTTTATAAATCTAGCTGCTCCAACATTGGGTGCATACATATTTATGATTGTTATGTCTTCTTGATGGATCAGTCCTTTTGTCATTAAGTAGTGTCCCTCATTGTCTCTTTTTATGGTTTTTAGTTTAAAGTCTATTTTGTCAGATATAAGAATAGATACTCCAGCTCGGTTTTCTTTTCTGATTGCATGGTAAATCTTCTTCCATCCTTTCACTCTTAGTCTATGTGAAACTTTATGGGTGCGGTAGGTCTCTTGTAGGTAGCATATAATTGGGTCCTCCTTTTGGGTCCATTCAGCCAGTCTGTGTCTTTTGATTGGGGAATTTAAGCCTTTTACATTAAGAGTTGTTATTGAAAGGTGTTGATTTATTCCTAGCATTTTATTGGTTGTTTCGTTGTCTTAGGTGTCTTTTGTTCCTTGCTTTCTGATTTACTGTTTGGTTTCTGTGTTTGTTGATTCCTTAGGTTGTAGATAGCATTTTTGTTTGTTTGTTTTCTCTTCATGAATGCCATTTTTATTATACTAGTGGGTTTTGATTTTTCTTGGGTTTTTATGGCAGTGGTAGTTATTTTTCAGAAATCAAACCCATTACTCCCTTGAGGATTTCTTGTAAGGGTGGTCATGTGGTAGTGATCTCCCACAGTTTTTGTTTTCTAAGAAATATACTATTTGCCCTTCATTTCAGAAGGATAGCCTTGCATGGTAGAGTATTCTTGGCTGGCAATCTTTGTCTTTTAGTATTTGGAATATATCATCCCATTCCTTTCTAGCTTTTCTGGTTTGTGATGAAAAGTCTGATGTTAGCCTGATTGTGGCTCCCTTATACGTGATTTGATGCTTCTCTCTTGCAGCTTTTAAGATTCTCTCTTAGTCTCTGAGTTTTGCCAATTTGACTATAACATGTCTTGGAGAATGCCTTTTTTGGTTGAATACGTTTGGCGATCATTGAGCTTCCTGGATGTGAAGATCTGTGATTTTTCCTATACCTGGGAAGTTTTCTGCCACTATTTTGTTGAATATGTTTTCAATGCAATCTCCATTTTCCTCCCCTTCTGGAATACCCATGACTTGGATATTTGAGCGCTTAAGGTTATCTGATATCTTTCTCAGATTTTCTTCAATGTCTTTGATTCTCTTTTCTTTCTTTTTGTCTGCTTGTGTTATTTCAAACAGCCCATCTTCAAGTTCAGAGGTTCTCTCTTCAACTTCGACAAGCCTCCTGGTTAAACTCTGCATTGTGTTTTTTATTTCGCTGAATAACTTCTTCAGTTCATCAAGTACTGCTGCATTTTTTTTCAGGACATTGATTTCCTTGTACATTTCCTCTTTCAGGTCCTGTATACTTTTTCTCATTTCATCATGATGTCTAGCTGAGTTTTCTTGTATCTCATTCAGTTTCCTTAGAATTATCACTCGAAATTCCTTGTCAGTCATTTCAAGGGCTTCTTGTTCTATAGCATCTAGAGTTTGAGATTTATTAACTTTTGGTGGTGTACTTTCTTGATTTTTTGTATTTCTGGTATCTTTTTTTGATGTTTAGTCATTGTGGCAGGGGGTTTCACAGTCCATAGGTTTGAGAGTATTGACTAACTAAGATGTTGCTGTGGTTGCCAATTTGGTATGGCTTCCTACGTGACTGCTCAGTTGGACTCTAGTGCCTTGTGTTTATGGTTGCCTCGGGTCTTGGGCCTCTCTGGGAGCCACCTCTCTGGTCACCTTGGACTCTGCTGGGCTGCTGGATCACGGGGCGGTACCGCAGGGTGTGTGGTCTCTGCTGAGCTTTCACTTCTCATGCAGTACTTCTCACTGTTCCGTGCGCTCTGGCCTGGGTTGTTGAATCATGCAGTGGTGTCCCCACAGGGTGTGTGGTTTCTGTTGAGTCTCCGCCTCCCTAGCCAGACGACTCCCCACTCTGTGTGCACTGGGCTGGGCTGGGATGTGTCTTCTGCACCCCTCGTCTATCAGCTGGGCCTTCAAGACCCTGCTTGGTACCGCCTCGCCCAGTAAGTCTACCAGGTTTCTGGTAGGCTCAGACGACCGGTCTCTCTGGGTGCCTTTGTAGCACTGTGTAGAACTTTCTTGGGACTTATCACCTTCCTCCTGGTATCGCAGTTATTTGTGTACTTGTCTTATCTACCACACCAGAGCGTGAGCTCCTTGGGTGAGGAGCCCACATCACACGGTTCACCTTTCTATCCCCCTGGTGCGGACCAAGTCCGGTGCCGGCCCGCAGTCAGCTCTCTGGCAGCTTCAAGTGAACTTGGGAACTCTCCAACCACACTATTCCTAACCAGGATTTGGTTAGGCGTTTTTCCAAACTGGTGGCCCTGGAGATGGTATCTGCCTCCCAGTAACAGGAAGTTTACCGGGGGCCGGAGCCCAGGGTGTGGTGGGGTGACAGTCGGCCCAGCCCATACTTCCTTGCCCTCCCGACACTGGCTGGGGATGCCCCAAGCCACCATCCCTGCCAGAGAACCATGGAGGGAGTGGGATGGGAGGCCGGCCCGCAGGCCCCGGGAAGCCCTGCACCTGGGCAAGCAAGTGGGAAGGCTCAGTGAGGAGCTGAGCCGGGCAAGGAGGACAGGCTTGGCTGAGCCAGGCCGGAGCTGCCACCACCTGAGAAAATGGTGGCAGCCCTGGGGGCGGTGAGTGGCCCGGTGGGGCAGGCGGAAGCCAGGTCTGCATCCGCCCCCCTAGCAGAGCCAGGCTGGGGGTGACTCACAGGGCTGTGCCGGGTTGGGCAGCTCCCTCTCTGCCTCTGCTTTGTCGCCATCCCGGTTCTCGGCCATCGCTGCCTCGGGCTGCTCAGTTGGTCCCGCGGCGCAGCTTGGGTGCTCCCAGGAATCTTCTTTTATGCTGGCCTGAAACTTTGAATCCTGAATAGGGCAGCTGGCTGCCTTCAGTGCGGCCCCGACCTCCGGGATCCTGGCCGCATCAACAGCAGCCCCGGCACCGTGTTACCTGTTTAGATACTCGCTTTTGCAGCTAAGAATCAGTTCTTTTCCTGCTCCATACTTCAAAGCTGTTGCCTGTAAACAAGGCATGAGTGGCCCCTTTTTTTATTTTTCTGAGTCATCACTCGTATGTGGGTCCACAGGAATCCTGTTAGTGGTCTTGCTGGCATGGGGGCTACTAAGGCCCTCTTCTCCCTTACTGCCTCCAATCAACTTCGTACAGAGGGCACAGCAATGGTTTTTGTCAGCTCTTGCTCCACATGCTCACCAGCTCTAGAGTTGAAGAAGCTGGGGCCCAAAATGATGGGAGCAATCCTTTCTTTCTCTCCTTGTGGCTTCTCCTGCCTTCATGGACTCCATAGGTCTCTCCTCCTCTTCCCCTAAACTCTAGCAGCCCCAGCTTGGCTGTTGTTGCTTTGTAATAGGTGTAAATTGGTTGATTTGTGGGAGGGAGTGACACTGGGGACCTTCTATTCCACCATCTTGACCAGAAGCCGATTTTTGCTTTAGTTGCTTGTCTTATTTTAAAAATACTTGTCCAGCCCCATTTTGTGCAACATTTTCTTCTCATACTTTCATAGTTTTGAGTTTTACATTTAAATCTTTAACCCACTTTGAGTTGATTTTTGTATATGATCAGACATAGGGGTCTAGCCTCATTCTTCTGCATGTGAATATCTACTTTTCCAAACACCACTTACTGAAAAAACTGTTTTCCCCAATATGTATTCTTGGCACCTCTGTCAAAGATCAGTTGGTTGTGCATGCATGAATTTATTCCTGGGCTCTCTGTTCTGTTCCATTGTTCTATTTGTCTGTTTTATGCTAGTACCATGTTGTGTTGTTTGCTATATAATATATAATTTTTAATATAATTGAAGTCAGGTATTGTGATGCCTCCAGCTTTGTTTATTTTTCTCAGGATTTCTTTGGCTATTTGGGGTCTTTTTTTGTTCCATATAAATTTTAGAATTGATTTATTTCTGTAAAAAATGTCATTGGTATTTTGATAGGGATTGCATTGAATCTATAGATAGCTTTGTATAGAATGGCCATTTTAATGAATATTAATTCTTCTAAGTCATGAACATGGGATATCTTTTCATTTATTTATGACCTCCTCAATTTATTCAAACTTTTGTAATTATCAGTGTAGAGGTCTGTCGCCTCCTTGACTAAGTTTATTCCTGTGTAATTGTTCTCTGTAGTTATTGTAAAAGGAATTGTTTTCTTGATTTCTTTTTCAAATAATTCACTATTAGTATATAGAAATTATACTGACTTTTTCACTTTGATTTTGTATACTGCAACTTTACTAAATTTGTTGACCAGTTCTAACAAGTTTTTGGTGGAGTCATTAGGTTTTTCTATACATAAAATTATGTCATCTGCAAACAGGAACAGTTTAACTTTCTCCTTTCAATTTTGGATTTCCTGTATTTCTTTCTCTTGCCTTGCTAGGATTTCCAGTACTATGTTGAATAGAAGTGGTGAAAATGGGCATCCTTATCTTGTTCCTGATCTAAGAGAAAAAATGATCAGCTTTCCACAATTCAGTATGATGTTAGCCGTGTGTATGTCATAAGTGACCTTTATTGTGTTTATACATTCTATACCTAATTTGTTAAGAGCTTTTATCCTAAAGGAATGTTAAATTATGTCAAATGCTTTTTCTGCATCAACTGAAATGATCATGTGGTTTTTGTCTTTCTTTCTGTTAATGTGGTGTATCACATTTATTTGACTTGCATATGTTAAACCATCCTGCATCCCTGAGATAAATCCACTTGATTACCATGAATGATCTCTTTAATGTGCTATTGGATTTGATTTGCTAATATCTTGTTAAGAATTTTTGCATGTATGTTTATCAGGGGTACAAGCTTGTAATTTTCTTTTTTATTTTTGTTGTGTGCCTGTCCAGTTTTGGAATTGGAATAATGCTGGCTTTGTAAATTGAGTCAGGAAGTATTCTCTCCTCTTCAATTTTATGACAAATCTAAGGAGAATTCATATTATTTCTTCTTTCAATGTTTGGTATAATTCTTCAGTGAAGCCATCAGGTCCTGGATTTTCTTTGATGAAAGACTTTGTGCATTAGCCTGTTTCTGTTGCTTATAACAAAATACTTGAAACTGAGTGATTTATAAAGAAAACAAAATGTATTGCTTACAGCTTCTGAGGCTGGGCAGCCCAAAGTCCATCTGGTAGTGGTGAGAGTGACACAGGGATCACACATTGCAAGATGGTTGAAGTGGAGAGAGAGAGAAGAGAGACAGACTACCCTCTCTCTTCTTTTCAAGCCCTCAGAACCATGCCCCTGGCCACCATTTTAAATTCACTCAGTACAGCATGGTCCTATAACTTAATCGCCTCTTCTAGTCTCCCACCTTTTGATTATCGTAATAAGATTTCCCACCCTCTTTACAGTCACAATGGGGGCCAAGTTTCTAATATATTAAACTTGGGGGACACAATTCAAGCTTCAGTGAATTTTGGAGGGACATAACTCAATCCACTACGGTTTGTATTACTGATTCAATTTTCTCACTCATTATTGGTTTGTTCAAATTTTCTACTTCATAATTTAATCTTAGTAGATTATATGTGTCCAGGAATTTATTCAGTTCTTCTATCTTATCAAGTTTGTTGGCATGTAGTTCATAATAGTCTCTTATGACCTTTTGACTCTCTGTGGTGTCAGTTGTATTGTCTACTTTTTCACTTCTGGTTTTATTTATTTGAGTCTTCTTTTTTTCTTGGTTAGTCTAGCTAATGGTTTGTTAATTTTTTAAATCTTTTAAAAAAACTCTTTGTTTCACTGATCTTTTCAATTGATATTTTGGTTTCCTGATTCATTTAGTTTTTTCTCTGAGCTTTATTATTCCTCTCCTTTTGCTAATGTTGGGTTTAGTTCGTTACTGTAGTTTTAGTTCCTTTAGGTGTACTGTTAGGTTGTTTAGTAGAAATCTTTTTTCTTTTTTTTTTAATGTAGGAATTTATTGTTACAACTTTCCTCTTAGAACTGCTTTTCTCATATTCCATACATTTTGGTGTGATGTACTTCTATTCTTGTTTGTCTCAAGAAATTTTTTAACTTCCCTTTTAATTTCTTCATTGACCCCATTGATTGCTTAGGAGCATGCTATTTAATTTCCATGTATTTGCAACGTTTCCAAAGTTTTGCTTGTTGTTGGTTTCTAGTTTTATGCCATTGCCAGAAAACATACTTGATATGATCTCTATTTTTAAAATTTGTGTAGGCTTGTTTTATTAAAAAATATATGATATATCCCGGACAATGTATAGTTGGCAAAAATGTGTATTCTGCAGCTGTTGGATAAAATGTTCTGTAAATGTCTATAAGAAACATTTAGCTTATGATGCAGTTTAAGATGTTTCTTTGTTTATTTTCTGTGTAGATGATTGGCCCACTGTCAAAAGTGTTGAATTGAAGTTCCCTTGTATTATTGAAATGCAGTCTATCTCTCCCATTAGGTTTAATAATATTTGCTTTATATATCTGGGTGCTTCAGTGTTGTGTGCATATATATTTACAATTATTATATCCTCTTCTTGAATCAACCCCTTTATTATAATTTAATGGCCCTAGTTTCTTTTTATGGTTGTTGATTTAAAGTCTATTTTGTCTGATATAATTATGGGTACTCCTGCTCAATTTTTTTCCCATTTGCATGGAACATCTTTTTTTTAGTACTCTACCTTTAGTCTACATTTGTCTTTAATAGTTAGGTGAGTCTCTTGTAGGCAGTGTAACATCGGTTATTTTTGTTTGTTTGTTTTGTCCATTCAGCTACACTGTATCATTTGGGGAGTTTAATTTATTTAAATCCAAGATTATTATTGATTGGTGAGAGCTTATTCCTGCCATTTTATTAATTGTTTTCTGTTAGTTTTGTAGATACCCAGTTCCTTTATTTTTCTCTCTTTATTTACCTCTGTAGATTGTTGGTTTTCTGTTGTGTAAGAATTTTTTTCTTATTTGTGTACCTTGTGCAATTAATCTATCTTTCTCTCTTCCTTTTCCGTCTTTTTGTAGTTACCTTGGGGCTAACATAAAGTGTCTTGTAATTTATTATAATAACAAGGCTATTTTAAGCTGATAGCAACTTAACTTTTGTCACATAAAAATACTCTAGAGGTCCCCTCTCCCACAATTTATATATATCCTGTTTTAATGTACATTTGTATCTATTGTATGGTTCTTTGCACTAGTTGTAGCTGTTTTATTTTGACTATTCTGACTTAAACCTTTATACTAGAGAATTGAAGAAGTTATGTAGCATCATTACCTCACCAATGTATTTTGAGTTTAAATTATGAATTACATCTACTGCTGAGTTTTGTACTTGTGTTTTCATTATAGTAACTATCGTCTTTGCATTTCCAGTTGTAGTACTCCCTTAAGCATTTCTGGTAAGTCCAGTCTAGGGGTTATGAATTTCCTCAGCTTTTGCTTTTCTGGGAAGGTCTTTATTTCTCCTTAATTTTTGAAGGCTAGCTATGCTGGATATGAATTTTCGACTGACAGTTTTTTCTTTCTTTCAGCACTTTTATATATAACCCATTCTTTCTTAGCCTCAAGGTTTCCATTGAGAAATCTTCTGATAGTCTAATGGAGATTTCCTTATATATGATTTGACTCTTTTCTGACAGCTTTTATAATTCTCTCTTTGATTTTTGACAGTTTATGATGTGCATCAAACAGAATCTCTTAGGGTTGAATCTAATTGGGGACTTTTGAGCTTTCTGATGTGAATGTCCACATCTATCCTAATATTTGGGAAGGTTTCAGCTATTATTTCATGAAAAGGGTTTCAGTGCCTTTCTCCATCTCTTCCCCCTCTGGGATACCTATTATTCAAATATTTGTTCACTTACTGGTATCCCATAAGTCTCATATGCTTTCTTTATTCTTTATTATTCTTCCCCCCTGACTAGGTTATTTCAAAAGATCTGTCTTTAAGTTCAGAAATTTTTCTTTTCTGCTTTATCTAGTCTGTTGCTGGAGCTCTCAATTGTATTTTTTATTTCATTTATTGATTCTTCAATTCCAATTTTTCTGTTTGGTTCTTTTTTATGACATTTATGTCTTTGTTAAATTTCTTATTCAGATCATAAATTATTTCTTTGAGTTGTTTGTGATTTCCTGTATCTCTTTGAGCTTCCTTAAGATCATTATTTGATCAAATTGTTCCTGTTTACAGATGATTCTATATATCAAAAACCCAAGAGACTCTACCAAAAAGCTCTTAGAGCTGATAAATGAAATCAGTAAGGTTGCAGGATACAAAATCAATATGCAAAAATCAGTAGCATTTTGTACCCCAAAACAAGCTAGAAGAAAAAGAGATCAAGAAAGCAAGCCCATGTGCAATAGTCACCAAAAAAATAAAATAGCTAGGAATAAATCTAACCAAGAAGGTTAAAGATCTCTGCAATGAGGACTACAAATCACTACTGAAATAAATTAGACACCAAAAGATGGGAAGACATTCCTTGTTCATGGATTACAAGAGTCAATGTATTAAAAATGTCCATACTACCAAAAGCCATCTACAGATTCAGTGCAATCCCTATTAAAATACCAATGACATTCTTCACAGAAATAGTAAAAGCAATCCTAACATTCATGTGGAACAACAAAAGACCTCAAATAGCCAAAGCAATCCTGAGCAATAAAAGTAAATCTGGAGGCATTACATTTCATGACTTCAAACTATATTACAAATCTATGGTAATAAAAACAGCATGGTAATGGCATAAAAACAGACACATGGATCAATAGAACAGAATAGAAAACCTAGAAATTAACCCATGTATTTACAGCCAATTGATCTTCAACAAGGGCACCAAGAACATACACTTGGAAAAGATGGCCCCTTCAATAAGTGCTGCTGGGAAAACTGTATATCCATATGTAGAAGAGTGAAACTTGATCTGTACCTCTCACCATATACCAAAATCAACTTAAAATGAATTAAAGACTTGAATATAAGACCCCAAAACTTTAAAACTCCTAGAAGAAAACATAGCAGAAACACTCGAGGATTTAGGACTGGGCAAAGATTTTATGAATAACACCCTAAAAGTACAGACAACAAAAGAAAAAATTAACAAATAGAATTATATCAAACCCAAAAGCTTTTGCACAGCAATGGATACCATCAACAGAGTGAAAAGACAACCTACAGAATGGGAGAAAATATTTGCAAGCTATGTATCCAACAACAGATTAATACCAAGGGTATACAAAGAGCTCAAACAACTTTACAGCAAAAAATGAAATAATCCAATTTAAAAATAGGCAAAAGAGCTGAATAAACATTTCTCAAAGGAAGACATACAAATGGCCAACAGGTATATGAAAAAATTCTCGACACCACTAATCATCAGGAAAATGCAAATCAAAACCACTTTGCATTATCACCTCACCTGAGTCAGACTGGCTATTATAAAAAACAAAGAGAATAACAAATGCTGGCAAGGACACAGGGAAAGAGGAACTCTTCTATACTGTTGGTGGAACTGTAAAATAACACAGCCATTATGCAAAACAGTATGGACGTTCCTCAAACTGCAGATATGATTCAGCAATCCTACTACTGGAGGTATATTCATAGGATTGGAAATCATAATGTCGAAGGGATACCCATACTCCCTTGTTGACTGCAGCTCTATTTACAACAGCCAGGTGATGGAACCAACCTAAATGTCTATTTATGGATGACTGCATAAGGAAATTGTGGTACATATACAAAATGGAATACTACTCAGCCATAAAAAAGAATGAAATTCTACCATTTGCAGCAAGATGGATGAGCCTGCAGAAAATTATCCTAAGTGAAACAATGCAGGTACAGAATGAGAAATATTACATGTTCTCTCCCACAACCAGGAGCTGAATCCATAAATAAACAAATAAACAATAGAGACACACACAGAGAGAGAAAGAAGCAATAATCACAGCAATACATTAAACTTTTAGAAAGAGAGAAAAGAACAGTTATTTCTAGAGGTGGAAAAAAGGAGGGGAGAGAGAGAGGGGGGCTAACAAGGAATTGGTTAATGGGCAGTAAGAATGATTGCATATTGTAATGATGAATAAGCTAACTATCCTGATCTAACCATCATGCATTGTACACAGCTATTAAAAATCAACATTGTACCCCACATGTATGTATAATAAATTATCTTAAGAATAAAAAGTAAAATTAATAAAATTAAAAGATTATTTGAAATTCCTTTATAGGCATTTTGTGACTGTCCTTTTCTTGCACATCTGTTACTAGAGATTTATTGTGTTCCTTTGGGGACATGATGTTTTCTTGCTTTTTCATGTTTCTTGTGTCTCTATATTGATATTTGCACATCTAATGGAGTGATCGCCTTTCTCAATTGTATGGACTAGATTACATAGAGATGAATTTTTCCTATATGTGGGCCCTATGGTGTCTTTTGGTTATGTTGTATTGGCTTTGGTTTTGCGTGGACTCAGTAGCATAGTCTTTATGCAGTGTCTTCAGTTGTAATCCTCTTCAGTGATGCATAAAAATGCCTCAGTGGCCTAGACTGAAGGAGATTGTGCCTGCACTGGTGCTTTTTTGCTGAAGGGCAGAGACTCTGGTTTGGTTGTTGGGCCAGGTGTATGCAGGCTAGGGCCAACACACTCTTTGGTGATTTCTTTGAGGCACAGATTCACTGCCTGACTAGCTGTCTCTCCAAGAGGGTGGTGCGTTGCCTGACCAGCTTTTGGGCTGGAAGCAAGTGAGCCTGGGCAGGGGGTAGGGAGTGTCAACTGATTCTGTGAAGACCTGTCAGGGGAGGTGAAGCTGCTGTCTGGTGAGGAGCTGTGCATGCACAGGTGCAGCAGGGCCAGGTAGCTCTATTGATGTCTGCCAGAGTTGGTGAAACCACGGCTCAATCCACAGTCAAGCAGGGAGCAGGCATGCATGGATGCATCAAGGCCTGGTAGCTCTATGGAGGCCTGCCAGGGGAGGCAGAGCTGATGATAGATCAGCTGTCACACCTAGAGTAGGTGTGCCCTGGTGCAACAGGGCAGGGAATCTCTTTTGAAGCCTGCCAGAAGGAGGTGGAGTGGCTGTTTGATTAGCTCTTGATCCTGGAGCAGATGTGCACTGGTGCAGCAGGGCTGGGCATCTCAGTTGAGGCCTGCTGGCAGGAAGTAAAATCATCATTTGATTTGCTGTCAAGCAGGGAGCAGGTATGCACAGGTGTAGCAGGGTCCAACAGCTCTGAGGAGGTCTGCATGGGGGTGTCAAAGCTGCAGCCTGAGGGAGCAGGTGTGCAAGGGTGCAGCAGGGTATGGCAACACTGTGGAGGGCCAGAGGGAGCAGTAGAGCTACTGCCAAAATGGTTGTTGGGCTGGCCCAGCAACCTGTGGGCTCAGTGGGCCAGCAGGCCATGCAGGATGGGTCTATGCAAATGTGGTGGATCAGCTACTGATTGGTGGCTTCCCCACTTGGCAGTTCTTCCTGTTCTCTTGGGGGAGGGGTGGTGGAATGTATGTTCAGACACTGGGGTCTCAGTTCTGTCTGGCCTAGGCTCCAGGCAGCTGGAGTGATGGTCCTCCAGGCACTGTGTGAACATGGTAGAATAAAGGTGGAGCCTCATGGATGAAGGGAGTCAGTTTCCATTGGCCCTCAGGGCAGGATACACTCTAGAAGTGGGTTCAGGTTCAAATGGCACTGTGCCATAGTTGCTTAGGTCAGGAGTTCTCCCTGCACTTCCACTATGAGGCCATGCAGCTGCACAAACTCTCAGCTACTCTCCAAACTGGACTTGGGGTGTGTGAGGACCCGGCAACTCTCTTGTGGCAAGGATTGCTGGCAGAAGTGAAAATATCTGTGGTTTTTCTGCCTACAGTTTTGCCATAAGGAGAACTCCCACCTGCCAGTCTGTGCAGGGAGAAAGTGTGGCAGAGGCAGGATGACTTGCTCTGTTCTCTTGATACTATTCTGATTTTCCATGTTCCACAGGAATTTCATCACTCCCCAAGTGATCTGTAGACTACTTCTGCAGTCATTCCAGTCAAAATATAGTTGTTTATTTGTTTGGGTCCATTTTTGGGGGGGAGGGGGAGACACATGCCACCTTGCTCTGCCCTCTCTTCAAATGTCCATTTATTGTTCTCTAAGCAGGACTCACTGTTTCTTACCCAGATATCTTTATTGCATAAAGGGAAGACTCTGGATAGACAAGGCAAGATCCCTACTTTTACTAACAAGAGAATAAAAAGAAATGATAAAGGGAAATACCTTGTCCTAATTAAGCAGGTCACAGAGGAGGTGGAATCTTTTAAATGATATCAGTTCCCAAAGGTGTTAAACCCATGAACAAATAAATGTAAGGGTTCTTCTCCAAGACATCCCAAGGGGAATCATACCTCCTCTCATCTATACTTTTATCCATTTTAGACCAAGGTTCTCATCCTTTTTATTCTACTTATTCGCGGGGATTACATTTCTTTTTGCTATTCCATTTTTATATGCAGAAAGACATTGGGTCTCTCTGATAACAAACAGATATTCATACACACCCCTTTTTTTTGGACAATTCCATTCTTTAGAACAGTCTTTCAATTTTTTACTTTCTACAGTGACATAATACCATTTGATCCTTTACTCACCTTCATCTTACTATTATTTTTCCATGTCATGAGAAAAATATGATTCTATAATTAGCACCAGTTGACAGATTGTTGTGTGAGTGGGAAAACACACACACACCGCCACTCCTCTGTTCTCACTCAGAAACAATCAATACAGAAGACTGACTTCTATATATAAGTGTGGGGATTTCTCCCCACTAGCAAGCAAACAAGCAATTTCTCAGCAGACACCAGCTGGGTGTTCTCTACTGCAATTCAATTCTGACACTATCTACCTGGAAATACTGTCAGATCCCACAGGTTGAGTGCTCAGTCCCCAAGACTGTACGCACACTTCAGGTACTGGTCACAAGTCCAGGACTCTGGAACTTCTGACCAACCAGCTATAAATCAGGGTTCCCACAACCCCTTCCTTGGGTTTGATGAATTTGCTTGAGTGGCAAATGGAACTCAAGGGAAATGCATACCAATGTTTTCTGGTTTTTTATAAAGGATATTACAAAGAATACAGACGAAGAGATGCACAGGGTGAGGAATGAAGGAAAGGTCACAGAGCTTCCATGCCCACCACTGTGTACCACCCTCCAAGAGCCTCCACATGTTCAGCTATCTGTCAGCTCTGTGAACCCAGGCCTCCTGGGTTCTAATGGAGGCTTCATTACATAGGCATGATTCACTAAATCATTGGCCACTGGTTATCAACTTAAACTTTAGTCACTCTCCCATTCCTGGAGGTGGGGGGTGGGACTGAAAGTCTTGCCTAGGTCTTTCCTGTACCCAGCCCTTCTTGTGAAGCTGCCTAGCCATCACCAGCACATGAAAAGACTCATCACTTTGGAAAGTCTAAGGATTTTAGGAGTTGTATGTCAGGAGACAGGGACAAAGACCAAATACATATACAGTACACCTCCTGGTCTTTGAACATGGATGCCTTATGTCAAAGGAATTTATAACTTAAAACATTGACACATTACTGGAATACCATCTAGCCATTAATAATTAGTCCAGTTTATAATTATAACCTACAAATATCTCGCAGGGAGAGGTCACCGAGGCTGTAGGTTACCATTCAGTCTTTTCAGGTTCCAAAAGGAGGAGCAGTCTTGGCAAACATATAGCTTCACCTTTTAGGCATATCGTATGGAGACAATGCCATCTATGGCTCTGAGCCTCTTCAAGGTGCTAATGTAATATTGGATTTCCCTCATTGCATAACCCATTTATTGATTCTTTACCCTGAGCTACTGTTCCTCCTTCTCTCCATTAATACCAAAACTTTTTCACCTTTGGAAGGGATATTAGGTTTGGCCACTGTGCTTGTCTAGTTTGCAGGCAGCAATACCAGTCTAGCAAGTGCCTCCCCCTCAATCCACTCCCATTCATATAGAATAAGATGACTGATGGAGTTTGGATATGTTGTCCCCTCCAAAACTCACATGGAAATTTGATCTCCGATGTGGCAGTGTTGGAAACTAATTGAGTCATGGGGGTGGATCCCTCATGAATGGATTAATGCTCTCCCTGGGGGGGTGGGCAATTAATGAGTGAGTTCTCACTCTATTAGTTCCCATGGGAGCTCATTGCTTAAAAAGACCCTGGCACCTTCTCTCTCTCTCTTGCTTCCTCTCGCCATGTGATCTTCTTGTACCTGCCAGTTGCCTGCCACTTTTCCACCATGAGTAGAAGCAGGCTGAGGCCTGTTCCAGATGCAGCTGTCCCAGAATTATAAGCCAAATAAACCTCTTTTCTTTATAAATTACCCAGTCTTAGGTAATTCTGTTATAGCAACACAAAACCGACTAAAACAGAAAATTAGTACCGAGGAGTGGGGTGTTGCTAAACGGAAACTTGAAAATGTGGATGCAGCTTTGGAACTGGGTAATGGGCAATGGTTGGAGGAGTTTGGAGGATTTAGAAGAAGAGAAAAAGGTGAGGGCAAGTTTGGAATGTCTTAGAGACTTATGTCGTGGCGAGCAGAATGCTGATTGAAATATTAACAGTAAAGGCCATGCGGATGATGAGGTCTCAGATAGAAATGAGGAACTTATTGGGAATTGGAGAAAAGATCACCCTTGCTACACCATAGCAAGGAATTCGGCTGCATTGTGTCCATGCCCTTGGACTTTGTGGAAGGTGGAACTTAAGAGTTGTGAACCAGAGCATTAGGCCAAAGAAATTTCTAAGCAGCAAAGCATTAAGGACACTGCATGGCTACTTCTAACAGCCTACTCTGAGTTATGGCAGCAAAGTCATAACATAAAGCCAGAATTTAAAAGGTGTCCCGCGCAACCGTCTCGCCAGCAAGAACGACGCGGCACACACAGGATCCTTCTGCAGTAAAGCTTTAATGCGTCTTGAGAGGCAGAGCACAAGCTTATCGGGGCGGAGACCCCAAGTACAGAAGCCCGTTCCCTTTTATAGAAAACTGTCCCTCGCCTAGGACGTGTCCCCCTCTGACTGGCGGTCGTGCATCAGCCCAGATGACGCCACGGGAGAGGCAGAGACTAGAGGTGGGGAAATTCCCAGCACATGCGCTCTAGACTTGTTTTTGCCGATTGTCAGTGTCGGCCGGCGCCATCTTGTAATGGCGATTACGGTGTAACGTGGGCAGCTCCCCACATCTCCCCCTTTCTTATTACATTAAGAGGCTGGAGCAAGCTCATTGGCCACAACATGTCTAGCCAGTAGTCCTGTCTTAGGTCGACCCACCTCAGGCCGTGACCTTACCCGTCAAAGGTTAACCCTATCGCCACCAGGCACCATGTCTTAGGTCGGCACACGTCTGGGGGGAAGTTGCCTGTCTCTGGATCTACTGGAGCGGACTCTGAATTGTGAATTGTGGGCCAGCACGAGCCAGGGCGAACCCCACTGATCAGTTTTTCAGGGAGGCCAGCCGAAAAGAGGGGGGACTAGTCTTTGAGCATAGATAGCCAAATATCGGGATTGGCTCCTTGCTCCAGAGCCACAAGTGCTTGGGCAACGACCACCTTGTCTCTTTGTGTTTGGGCTTTCAGCCTACAGACCAGCCACAGAAGGAACACTAGTCCACAGCAAAGGGCCGCCCCAAACAATCCCACCCCCACCCATTCCTTGAAATGTGACATAGCAGTTGTGATCCAGGAGGACAATCCAGCTGCAAAAGAGGCATCCACTCTTGTCGAATTCACAGCCACGATGGCAGAGCGCAGGTCCCGCATCAGGCCGTCAAAGTCTCCTGTCCAGTTTCCTAAAAGATACTCAGACAAGCGATGAGACAAGTTTGCTGCCCTGGTATAATTTTCATATTGGATGCTAGTTACACATAATCCTGAATATTTCCATTGACATCCCAGTTGTGCAATTTGCCATAGAACCTCTATTTGTTCTTGGACTAAATCTACCCTTTGATTGACCACCATCAATCCTCCCCTTAACTGAGAATTTATTGCAGTTTGTGTGTTCAGGGCCTGGGCCACAGAAGAAGACAAATTATTCAATGTGGAGGCAGTCTGGACCGTGGTGCCCAAAGACACAGCCGCAGCTGTGGCTGCAGCTGCCGCCAAGGAGACAGCAGTAACAATGGCTGCGGTGAAACCAAAATCCCTCTTTTGCCTGAATAAGGACATAGCATTAGGGGCCTCCACAGGAACGGGAACCCACCTAGGCATTCGCGCAATCACAGCCAATTTAAACCCAGTAGCATTCCAACACTGTGCATAAAAGCAGGATTCATTGGTGCAAGTAATCTGATTTTCCTGTACTGCATCCTGAACTAAAATAAACACGAAAGGGGGGAAAAGGCAGACTGGTGTCGATGGTACAGACGTATTTTGTCCGTACCTTTGGACAGAAACAGAAGACTCAAAAGTCTCGGACGTATTCCACTCAAAGGTGGCATGCCCCCAGCTTCCTCCTTTAAATCGGACTCCTCGCTAGGGCTGAGGGGATCGGAGTCGGACTCATCCAGATTTAAATCTTCTAATTCTTGTTTTAAGGCCCCCAGCTCTTGCATAGGGTAGAGGCCTCCTTCTTTCCCTTCCAACTTTTGTCTGGGTTTTGAAATCCCTCCTTTACCGGCAGATGTGCCGGGAGTGTCACTTTGTTGTTTTAGAATCTCTCCCTCGTCCGTAGACTTACCGGGAGGGCCCTTTTTCTTATGGGAGACGTCTCTCCTCCTGCGGGTACCCATCCTCTCACTCCGTTCAGTTTCTGACATGCTGTCTTGGACCTCCTCTAATGTATTTTGCCCTACTATCACTACCGGTTTACAGCCCTCATCTTCTAAGCAATTTTTAATAAACTTCCAAATGGTCTTGGTGCCCTGACAGAGGTCTCCCTCCGCGTACTTGCGGTCAAGGTCTTTGCCCAATTTGTTCCAAGAGCTCAAGGTTAGGGAGCCGGAACAGGCATACCATGGCGCCACACGATCTACCTCTTTCACAAAATTTCTGAGTACACGGCCCCCTACTTTGATCTCACGTTGTCTCAGCACAGCCTCTAACGCGGTAACCATAGACTGCGTGGAACCCATAATGCGCCCTGCTTTAGGAGGCGCTGTGAGACACACCGCTCCCTTATGTACGAGAGGCTCACACGGGTCTCAGGTGCAGCTGCGTATCTACGTCAGTCTGACCACACCAAGGGATGAGTCTAAAACCTTGTAATCTAACCGAATTCACCCCAGACCAAGAACAGACACACCTCTCTGAACTTACCCTCCTGCAGTTCTGAATCCTCCCTGTCACCAGGGGGTCTCCGAAGGTGCTGACGATGTCACAAGTTTCCCGGGTTTCGGCACCAGTTGTCCCGCGCAACCGTCTCGCCAGCAAGAACGACGCGGCACACACAGGATCCTTCTGCAGTAAAGCTTTAATGCGTCTTGAGAGGCAGAGCACAAGCTTATCGGGGCGGAGACCCCAAGTACAGAAGCCCGTTCCCTTTTATAGAAAACTGTCCCTCGCCTAGGACGTGTCCCCCTCTGACTGGCGGTCGTGCATCAGCCCAGATGACGCCACGGGAGAGGCAGAGACTAGAGGTGGGGAAATTCCCAGCACATGCGCTCTAGACTTGTTTTTGCCGATTGTCAGTGTCGGCCGGCGCCATCTTGTAATGGCGATTACGGTGTAACGTGGGCAGCTCCCCACAAAAAGGGAAGCATGGAGTAAAGATTTGGAGACTTTGCAGCCTGGCCATGTGTAGAGAAGCGGAGAGCAGGCGAAGAATGCAAGGGTGAAGCAGATAAACTGGTTGCTAAAGACATTATCTTGGCAGTGAGGCAGCCAGATGCTAATAGCAGAGAAAATGAGAGGAAAGCCCTGCAGGCATTTGAGAAGTCTGGAAGGGTGCCCCACCCATCACAGGCCCTGAGTCCTAGAAGGACTGAGTTGACCCAGAGGACAGACCTGGGGCACAGCTGCCTTTGGGATCCTGCTCCCTGCATCCCAGCTGCTCTGGCTGGAGTGGCCCCAAGTGTGGTTCATGCTGCAGACCTGGAGAGTAGAGGCCCAAAACCTCGGTGGTGTTGTGTTAAGTCCACAGGCCAGCAGGACGTGAGAGAAGTGGAGGCATGGCAGCCTCCACACCAATTCCAGAGGATGTATAGAAAAGCCTGGGGGCCCAGGCAGAGACCTGCTACAGGGGCAGAGCTGCTGCAGAGGCCATCTACCAGAGCAACATGGAGCAGAAACGTGGGTTCAGAGTTGAAGCAGAGAAACCCCAATAGTGCCATGCCTACTGGAGTCATGAGAGTGGGACCGCCATGGAGACCCCAGTCCTGTGGAGCTACCAGAGTCAAACACCAGCCTGGGAGAGGTGAAGTGTGGCCCAACACCAGGAAAGTCATAGGAGCAGAGCTGCCCAAGGACTTGGGGACCCAACCCCAACACCAGTGTGCAGAGACAGTCGAACATGGAATCAACGTACCTGATTCGCCAGCCTTGAGATTTAATGTGTGCCCTGCTGGGTTTTGGACTTGTTTGGGGCCTGTTTTTCCTTTCTTCTGGCCTATTCCTCCCTTTTGGAATGGCAATGTATACCCAATTCCTGTTCCTCCATTGTACCCTGGCAGTAGATAAATTTGGTTTTGTTTTTCAGGTTCACAGCTGGAAGAACTTTTGCTTTTTGTCTAGGATTAGACTTTGGACTTTGGACTTTTAAGTTGGTGCTGGAGCAAGCTAAGACTTGGGACTGCTGGGATAGGATGACTGTATTTTGTATATGAGAGGAACATGAGTTTTGGGGGGTCAGGAGTGGAATGATGGAGTTTGGATGTGTTGTCCCCTCCAAAACTCATGTGGAAATTTGATCTCCAACGTGGCAGTGTTGGAAACTGATTGAATCATGAGGGTGGATCCCTCATGAATGGATTAATGCTCTCCCTGGGGAAATGGGGATTAATGAGTGAGTTCTTGCTCTGTTAGTTCCCACGAGAGCTCATTGCTTAAAAAGACCCTGGCACCTTCTCTCTCTCTCTTGCTTCCTCTCTCTTGCTTCCTGTTACCATGTGATCTGCTTGTACCCGCCAGCTACCTGCCACTTTCCGCCATGAGTAGAAGCAGCCTGAGGCCTGTGCCAGATGCAGCTGTCCCAGAATTGTAAGCCAAATAAACCTCTTTTCTTCATAAATTACCCAGTCTCAGGTAATTTTGTTATAGCAACACAAAACGGACTAAAACAATGACATATATGCAGAAGTAGTGGGCTATATTTACCATCAGACATTATAGCTACATTCACTGTTAATCCAAATTTTGGCAGATAGGGTAAAGGAACAACACACCCCCATCGGTCCCTTAGTAATTCTGACATAAGGTTTAAAAATATCATTGAAGTTCCTTGCTTAGAAATCATTCTTCCTTCCAGCACTTGTATTTGCAAGACCCAGTCCTAGAACCACTGCATCAGATAGAGGAAAGAAAAAAAAATGACGTAATATGCAAAGAAAGAAAAAATTATAATCACCGTACCAGTGTACTACTATTCCCTTGGCAGGAACTATAGTCATACCAGCATCGTTCTCCACACCCTCTTCCCCAGATCAACCAGAATAATTGAGAAAAATCCAGTGGGGACACTCCTTTAGTCCCACTCACAGTGAGTTTGAGTTCACCTTCATGAAGTCATGTAAGCCAGCCCTTCATGATTATATCTCACGCCCACTTTAGAAAACCAGTGTTTTGATGGCCCATTTTACTTCTCTAGGAAACTATTACTCTGAGGATATATCTCTCTTTCCATTGCTGGATGTTATGGGTGGTATGGTGTGTTTCTTGGTCTGAAGAAATGGTTGGCCATCCAAATCCATGCAATATCTTCTGTTCTGGTTTGCCTATAGCATTCTGAGCATTTGTGTCTTCCACTGCGTAAGCAAAACCCAGTTCAGAGACAGTGTCTATTCCTGTCAAGACCCATTTGTAGCCTTCCAGGGCTACCAGCATCAGTCTAACTTGCTAGCTATGTTCAAGGCCTTCCCACCAGGGAATCTGTCCATAGTCACCTGTAGTCTCTGTCTCACTTGTTGGTAGACAGAAAGTTCTTGTTGGCATTATGTGCCTGAGAGGGTGCAAAAGGAACATGTTTGTATTCAGCCCATCTCTGAACTGGTGCAGTAACCCACTCATATCACAGGGACCGATGACCACCGTAAGTGGGGATGTCTGTCAATTCCAATCACCTTCCAAACCTAAAAGGGAGTTCTTCTAATGGGCATTGACATGTCCTACTTTAATGCTACCCTCAAATTTCCAGAGGGCTGTGCCCCACACAGACATCCCCTTAATAAACCAGGTTTCCATTGCCCTTTTGCCTGACCATGTGACCAGGCCATTCACCACTGCCCATGGGTTGGTAAAAACCCAAACACAGGGGCTTTTACCATTTTTCAAATCCTCTATCACTACTAGTAAAAAAGCATACAGTTCAGCCCACCAAGTTTATTTATTTTTATCTTATTTGACCAGAGTGGCATCACTCCAAAAAAGATGTTGTCTGTTCACCTTGGAACTACCATCAACAAACTCAGCAATTCTTGAGTGGGCACAGCAATGTGGAAAATACCAGTATATAAATATTTAAGGATAAAAAAAAGTAGAGACCATGTTCGGAGAAGGCAAAGGTTGAAAGAAGGTTAAGGCAAAGGACCAAGATTTTACTCATTCAAACATTCAGACTTTTAGTTTGGAAAAGCCCACTTAGAAGCAAAAATTGACTATAGTTATCAGAGAAATAGACACACTTTTTAAAAACAAATGTCTGAGAGGCAAGTATATCAGATCCTCAGAATTTAAATTAAACATATCTGTGACACTCTTGGGTGGGCATAGTTTTCTAAAGTGTATCCCTTTTCATCACTTTGTACCATCAAGCTAGTTTTCCCAAAGCACCAATCTCACATTTAGAGGGAAACTCATTTTCTCGAAATCCAGCCTCTGGTCTAGCTGTGGGAATATTTTCACATATTTCTAAAGAGGGGAGATCAGAAACGATGATAATTTGAGAATTTTGCAAAAGGCTAGTGGACCATGTAGACTTCTCCAGAAGCAGATGTACTTGTGAATGGTGTAAAAAAAAAACCCGTCACCTTCTTCAGTCACACTCTGCATGCTGTACCTATATGGATGTCACATCTGAATTTTTTTCCATTTCAATGTCCCCAATACACTGATGCCCCATTTTGCAACTAACAGCATTTTCTTCCATATTTCTATAATTATATCCCAGTTGCCATCACACAAGAGGCCTAAAGGACTACCTTCCTCCTCAACAAGGACTCTTGTCAGGTTTACTTTTAGTTTAGTTTTGTTTATTGTTTTTATGAAACTCAGGCTGCTCCTTATTGTCTCATTGCTGCCACTGGGTGAAAAGTAAGACTCTGCAGAGCTAGAAAACTACAAAAGAAACCTACTCTTCACCACGCTACTTCAATTACTAACACACAAAATCCAGTCAGCCTGGCAATAAAATGTAGCAGTACCTTAGTTATCCCATTTACCTATGTTTCCATTCTATCACTTCCCCCAAATACTTTGTAACACTGGATTTCATGGAGCTAGCTTCAGGCCAATCATTTGGCCATCTTCCCCATGGTGCTGCAAATTTTCCATTTAATGACTTCAGTCTTTTTCTCTTATTATGTTCTTTATTCAAAATTTAGATATGCTTCTTACATACACTTCATTCCTCATGCTCTACAGATCACTTTAAAACTCTATTTCCTCTAAATTTTTACTATATTCCCTCTTTACTTTTTTTGACATGTAACTTCACACAATCTTGAATTCTAGCAAAAAAACTTGTGCTCAAAACCTGTATTATACATATATTGTCATATATTTGTTACAAAATCTTTGTTACTGAAAGATATTTGTTTCTAAAAAATACTCCATCAGTTTTAGTATATGTTAGGAATGTGAGTCACCCAGTAAACTATCACATAGCATCCCATAGACAACTTTATCAACACTCCCAGGTTTCTACCCTAAATCTAATCAACTTAGACTCAGAAGAGGCTTTGATAAATTTGTTATGCATACATACTCCAACAAAAACCTTGGATTTAAGAGATGCTTGATAGATAGGTAGATCCAGTTGTTTTTTTTTTTAAGGCTGAGCTTCAATGGTCCGGGCAAAAAGTAGAATGAGAACTCAGAGGGGGAAGGTGCTAGTATTTTCTGGAGTGATCAAAAACCTCTTCATGAAGAGAATTCATGAAAAAAACACTGCATGAATCGGGAAAAAAAATAAAACACCAAAATCCCACACCGATCATTTGGTCAATATCTTATGTAATGAACCAGCAACTCCTGACAATATTTATGGTTCTGTTTTAAAGAAATTCTTGTTTTGCTTCTGGGAAAGAAGCCTCTCAGGGATCCTCCTACTTCACCACCTGCTCTTTCTTAACCTACTTTATTAGATACTCATCTTTCTACACTCTAAGATCTTGCCCCAGTAAGGAGCCCAGTTAAGCACTTGTCCTGTGTGCTGCTGATGCTGCCATTGCCGGCCCACTCCCAAGCTCCAGAGAAGCCCACCCACCACCCAACTGGGAAAGTGGGGGCCCAGGTGAGTGCTGGTCATGCACACCATCACTGGACCATGGCAGAGCCCAGGAAAAGCCTGCTCACTGCCCAAGCAGGAGCCCAGGTGAGTGCTGGTCCTGTGTGCTGCTGCCAACATTGCTGGAAGCTCACTCCCGAACTTTGGAAAGGCCTTTCCACCACCTGAGAGGGAGTCCAAATGAGGGTGGTCCCACCAGCAACCACTGCTTCCTCTGCTGGTCCATACCTGAGCCCAAGAAATGCCCACCTAATGCCCAAGCAGAAGTCCAAGTGAGTGCTGGCCTCATGTGCCACTGCCACCACCACCACAGGCTCACACCCAAACCCCAGAGTGGCCTGCCCACTGCCTGAGCAGGAGCCAAGTTGAGTGCCTTCTCACGTACCAAAACCGCTGCCACAGGCTTACACCGAAGGCCTGGAGAAGCTCACCCACTGCCTAAGAAGGAGCCAAGGTAGAACACTGTACACTCAACTGCACTGATACAAGAAGAGTCACCAGCAGAGCCTACAAACAGAGGAGGAAGTCTTTCCCCTCATAGCCCACTCCAGAGTAATAGAAGAAACAAGTGCCCTACCAGATGACCAAACATCAATGAAAAAAATACCAGAACTACAAATAAACTAGAAGATATGACACCACTGAAGGAATATGGTAATTCTCAAGTACTAGACCTCATAGAGCAGAAAACCCTTGAAATGTGTGAAAAGGAATTCCAAGCACTGGTCTTACAAAAACTTAAAGAGATAAGAGACGTACCAATAATATAACACAATGAAATAAGAAAAAATATCCAGCATATGAAGAAGGAAAATTACAAAGAGATTGATGGAGATTGAATGTGTTGTCCCCTCCAAAACTCACGTGGAAATTTGATCTCCAATGTGGCAGTGTTGGAAACTGATTGAGTCATGGGGGCAGATCCCTCATGAATTGATTAATGCTCTCCCTGGGGGGGGGATTAATAAGTGAGTTCTCACTCTATTAGTTCCTGCAAGAGCTTGTTGCTTAAAAAGACCCTGGCACCTTCTCTCTCTTGCTTCCTCTCACCATGTGATCTTCTTGTACCTGCCAGTTGCCTGCCACTTTTCCACCATGAGTAGAAGCAGGCTGAGGCCTGTTCCAGATGCAGCTGTCCTTGAATCATAAGCCAAATAAACCTCTCTTCTTTATAAATTACCCAGTCTCAGGTATTTCTGTTATAGCAACACAAAATGAACTAAAACAGAAAATTGGTACCGAGGAGTGGGGTGTTGCTAAACAGATACCTGAAAATGTGGATGCAGCTTTGGAACTGGGTAATGGGCAATGGTTGGAGGAGTTTGGAGGTCTTAGAAGAGAAAAGGACAAGGGAAAGTTTGGAATGTCTTAGAGACTTATGTCGTGGCGAGCAGAATGCTGATAGAAATGTGGACAGTAAAGGCCATGTGGATGATGAGGTCTCAGATAGAAATGAGGACTTATTGGGAATTGGACAAAAGATCACCCTTGCTACACCACAGCAAGGAACCTGGCTGCATTGGGTCCATGCCCTTGGACTTTGTGGAAGGTGGGACTTAAGAGTTGTGAACGAGAGCATTAGGCCAAAGAAATTTCTAAGCAGCAAAGCATTAAGGACACTGCATGGCTACTTCTAACAGCCTACTCTGAGTTATGGCAGCAAAGGCATAATATAAAGCCAGAATTTAAAAGGGAAGCAGAGCATAAAGATTTGGAAACTTTGCAGCCTGGTCATGCAGTAAAGGAGAGAGGTGAAGAACAATGCAAGGGTGAAGCAGATAAACTGGTTGCTAAAGACATTATCTTGGCGGTGAGGCAGCCAGATGCTAATAGCAGAGAAAATGAGAGGAAAGCCCTGCAGGTATTTGAGAAGTCTGGAAGGGTGCCCCACCCATCACAGACCCTGAGACATAGTAGGATAGAGTTATCCCGGAGGACAGACCTGGGGCACAGCTGTCCTCAGGATCCTGCTCCCTGCATCCCAGCTGCTTCAGCTGGAGTGGCCCCAAGTGTGGTTCATGCAGTAGCCCTGGAGAGTAAATGCCCAAATCCTCAGTGGCATCCACATCACGTTAAGTCTGCAGGCCAGCAGGACATGAGAGCAGTGGAGGCATGGCAGCCTCCACCCAGATTCCAGAGGATGCATGGAAAAGACTGGGGGCCCACAGGGGCAGAGACACTGCTGAGGCCATCTACTAGAGCTATGCTGAGCAGGAAAGTTGGGTTGGAGCCCCCACCAGGAAAGTGTCTGGTAGAGCAAAGGCAGCAGGACCACCATGAAGACCCCAGACTTGTGGAGCTACCAGAGTGGAACACCAGCATGGAAAAGTTGCAGACACCAGCACAGCCCACTCGGCTGCACCTGGCAGAGCTGTAGGAATGAGGCTGCCTGATGCTTTGGGGGCCCAGATGCCCAATTGTGCTCAGGATGCAGGACTTGGAGTCAAAGAACATTATTTTGGAGCTTTAAGACATAATGTCTTCCCTGCTGGGTTTCAGACTTGTTTGGGGCCTGTTTTTCTTCTTCTGGCCTATTCCTCCCCTTTGGAATGGGAATATATACCTAATGCCTGTGTTCCACCATTGTATCTTGGCAGTAGATAAATTTGGTTTTGACTTTTACAGGTTCATAGCTGGAAGGACTTTTGCTTTTGGTCTCAGAGGAGACTTTGGGCTTTGAACTTTTAAGTTGGTGCTGGAATAAACTAAGACTTTTGGGACTGTTGAAATAGAATGATTGCATTTTGTATGGGAGAGTGACATGAGTTTTGGGGGGCCAGGGGCAGAATGATGGAGTTTGGATGTGTTGTCCCCTCCAAAACTCATGTGGAAATTTGATCTCCAATGTGGCAGTGTTTGAAACTGATTGAATCATGAGGGCGGATCCCTCTTGAATGGATTAATGCTCTCCCTGGGGGTGGGGAGATTAATGAGTGAGTTCTTGCTCTATTAGTTCCCTCGAGAGCTCATTGCTTAAAAAGACCCTGGCACCTTCTCTCTTTCTCTTGCTTCCTCTCACCATGTGATCTGGTTGTACCTGCTGGCTGCCTTCCTCTTTTCTGCCATGAATAGAAGCAGCCTGAGGCCTGTTCCAGATGCAGCTGTCTCAGAATCATAAGCCAAATAAACCTCTCTTCTTTATAAATTACCCAGTCTCAGGTAATTCTGTTATAGCAAAATAAAATGTACTAGAACAGAGATCAATACCTTAAAAAAGAATGTAGAACTCCTACAACTGAAGGATTCCCTCAATGAAATAAAAAACAGAACAGTAAGCATGAGCAACAGGCTAGAGCAAGCAGAAGAAAGAATTTCAGACCTTGAAGATGGTCTTTTTGAAATAACCCAGGCAGACCAAAAAATATAGGAAAAAAGAATTTTTAAAAATGAAGAAAATCTAAGAGAGCTAGCAAACAACCTCAAGCACACAAACATCCAAATCATGGATTTTCCAGAAGGGGAGGAGAAAGGAAAAGGCACTGAAAACCAATTTAAGGAAATAATAACAGAAAACTTCACAAGTATAGGGAGAGATGCAGACCTTCAGATCCAGAAAGCTCAAAGATCCCCAAACAGATTCAATCCCAAAAGATAGTTTCCAAGATAAATTATAGTCAAAATGGCAAAGCTTAAATACAAAGAGAGATGTCTAAAAGCAGCAAGAGAAATGCATCAAGTCAACTATAAGGGAGAGAAGCATCAAATCAACTATAAGGGAAACCCCATCAGACTAACTGCAGACTTCTCTACTGAAACCTTCCAGGCCAGAAGAAAATGGAAAGATATATCCAAAATAGTAAAAAAAATAAAAAAGCCAGCCAAGAATTCTATACCCAGTGAAGTTATCCTTCAGAAATGAGGGAGAAATAGTATATTTCCCAGACAAACATTCTGGGAGTTCAGTATCACACAACCAGCCCTGCAAGAAATTCTCAAAGGAGTCCTGCATCCAGAATCTGGAACATGATAATCACTATCACAGATTCACAAGAAAGAAGAAAATCTGCCATTAAAACCAAAATGAAAATGAGAAAGAGAAAAGTTAAATCATGTCACGTCAAAAATCCAACTAACATTGAGGATGAAAAATAAAAGGGGAAGAAAGGAACAAATGATATTTAAAACATCTAAACAAAAAGTAATATAAGGACAGGAGCAAAAGAAAATAAAGCAATACTTGTCAATAACAACCCTAAATGTAAATGGATTAAAGTCCCCATTCAAAAGATACAGACTGACTTATTGGATTAAAAAGACTCAGGTATATGCTGTCTTCAAGAGATCCACCTTAGACTGCAAAATGGTGCAGACTCTATGGAAAATGGTATGGAGGTTCCTCAAACAATTGCAGATAGATCTACCATATGACCCAGCTATCCCACTGCTGGGAATATACCCAGAGGAATGGAAATCATCAAGTCGAAGGTATACCTGTTCCCCAATGTTCATCGCAGCACTCTTTACAATAGCCAAGAGTTGGAACCAGCCCAAATGTCCATCATCGGATGAGTGGATACGGAAAATGTGGTACATCTACACAATGGAATACTACTCAGCTATAAAAACAAATGAAATACTGCCATTTGCAACAACACGGATGGACCTCGAGAGAATTATATTAAGTGAAACAAGTCAGGCACAGAAAGAGAAATATCACATGTTCTCACTTATTGGTGGGAGCTAAAAATAAATAAATCAAAAGAGACCCACCTCAGCTATAAAGACACACACAGACTAAAAATGAAGGTATGGAAAAAGATATACCATGCAAATGGAAACCAAAACCAAGCAGGAGTATCTATTTTTATATTGCATAAAATAGACTTTAAACCAAAAACCATAAAAAGAGACAAAAACTCCACTATATAATGATAAAGGGATCTATCCAGTTAGAGGACATAACAATCATAAATATTTATGCATCCAACACTGGATCACCCAGATATGTAAAGCAAAAACTCTTTAGATCTAAAAAAACAGATAGACCCTGATACAATAATAGCAGGTGACCTGAACACCCCTCTCCCAGCACTGGACAGATTTTTCCATGCAACAAATGAAAGCAGATGGTACATTCTCCAGGATATCCAGACAACTGGATATGGAAAATGTGGTATATGTACACAATGGAATACCATTCAGCCATAAAAAAGAATGAAATTCTTCCATTTGCAGAAACATGAATGAGCTTGTGGAAAATTATGTTAAGTGAAATAAGCCATGTACAGAAAGAGAACTACTGCATGCCCTCACTCATTAATGGGAGCTAAACAACAAATTAATTAATTAAGAAAGAAACAAATAATATATTGAACTTTCAAAAGCAGTGAACTGAACTGTGGCTACCAGAGGTGGGAAAGAGGGAGGAGGAAAGGGGGTTAAGAAGAAATTGTTTAAAGGTCACAAAGAATGATTACTGTTTGTACTTTTGAATATATGAATTATCTTGATTTGACCACATATTGTACACAGGTATTGATATTCAACCCTGTACCCTACAAATATGTACAACTGTTTAAATAAAAAACAAAATTAAATTAAAACTCACTACCATGGTACTACACAAAATAAAAATAAAAATAAAACTACTTCCTATTCTAGCTCTCCCTCTGAAGCCCCTCCTTTGCCACCACCAGGGAAATGAGAGCCATCTGTGTCCAGCAGGTAAACTGGGTGCTCCCAGAACTCTGAGTCCAATTGTGTGCCCCGCATTCTGACGTAAAGTGCCCACACCCATCTCGGTGTTCCTATCCAGAGCTCCCCTAACAGCTGCAGGGAAAATACTGTATTAACCTCAGAGTGCTTGAATCATTGCACTAACTATGGAAATTGTCAGAAGAGATATAAAAACGATAGGATGCTGAGCAAAAATGTAAGATGCTGGCACTATACCCCTATACTGATGCTATGGATGCAGTCATCTTAGGGGATGACTGGATCCCATTCAGGGGAAAATACAATCTCTTGGGAGTTTAGAGTGAAATCTTCAGTACCCTGCGGGCACACTGGCTTAAGGGCGCCTCTGGAGGACCAACAATGTTTGTGCAAGGTGAAATGGGTGAAGAGTGGTGGGGAGGCGATGCCTCAGATTGGACAGAGGCTGTGGACATTTCGAGTCCCCCTCATGGAATGGATGAGATTGGGTAGTGCTCCTCTGGATGAGAATTGTCTTCAGGCCAAACACTGGGGCAGTCTCTGTGAAGACTGGTGCCCACGAACAACTGAATAGAGTATGTGTTTACGTGTAATAAGGAGAAAGGGATGAGGGTTCAAATGTAATTCAAATATTTCCCTAAAACACATGAAAATGTAAATGGGACATAAGAGAGTATTAAATGACTAAATAATGCAGTTATTGTTTGGCAAACACCACACTTTATAACTTTATAAACGTTAACTGTAATTTTTATGAAGGTGAGGGGGTGAAGCAATAGAGGGTATAAATTGGAACTGACTTTTTAAAGAGGCAACCTGGAATTGTCTACCCAATGGAATTTTTTATTTATCTGGTATGCAAACCTTTGAAAGATGAGCTCAACCCCTGATCTGCAGGGCAGATCTGGGCAGCCCATTTGGTATCCTAGATGCTGTGACTGCCATGATAGGATGTGGAGATTCACAAGACAAGTGAGGAAGATCTGAAACCTATACTGGAAAAGAGTCTATTTCTTACTATTTTCTAGAGAACATCTATGCTAAATCTATCCAGTTACAGGCCATTACTTTGCATGTTTTGTTTGTCAGTGTATCCTGTGTTTACAGTAGCATCTGCTACAGTGCAGATGCTTAAAAAATATTTGTTGTAATTACTCAATAACCCAGAGTTTGGGTTTAAATTATGAGGCAGCCACCTTATGGCAAATTTTCAATTTTTTTCTTATAAGCAAAACACTGTTTCTATGTTGTATATATCTTTACTGGATCAGGGGAAGAACTCTCAGAGGAGAGGACAAGGGCCCCATTCCCAGGTGAGTGAGAAGGAATGATAAAGATAAATCACATTTCTCAATTAAGTGTGTCACAGAGGAGCCAAGATCTTTGAAATCACAGCAACTCTCAAAGTTGATAAATCTGTGGACAGATGCAAAGGCTCTCTATGACATCCAAAGTGATTTCACCTTTATCCATCTCACATACTGTCCTCTTTTTAGAGAGTGCAGTTAATTTTCTTCCTTTAATTGGGCTTATTCAGTGGATCCTATTCCTTCTTTGATCTGCCCTTTTTATGTTCTGGCAGACACAACTCTTTATTCAGGATTTGAAAAAAGTTTTTTTTTTTTCTTCTTGGAACAATACCAATCCCTAGAATTTCTTTCCAGTAGCTCCTTTCCTTTAACAACAAAAATAATTTTGATTATATAACTCATCACCTTCACTCACCTTCCAAATCTACATGTAATTAACTTCTATTTTACTATGTGATGGGCAATATACAATTATCTACAAACTATCAAGGAATTTATAATCTAGGTACAGAGATATTAACATTAAAAAAAAGTATTCATACCTTGTTTTATGTAAGTAAAATTGAGTTCTTCCCCCTCCCACTCCAAATAATAATATGCCCCTTTAATAAAAAATTCAGGATAATTTGATTCTTATTCTGTATGTCCCTTTCAACTAGTGTAGGTATATACATCCTTTGGCTACATTTGCTGGAGGGTAAAATTGCTACATGCATATAATCCAGCTTAAGAAAAAATGCTGGCTCAAAAAGGGCTTTTGGTTTGTTCATCACTGCCGTCACCTACAATTCCTAGAATAGCACCAAGTAAAGGAAATATTTGATAAAAAATTTTCTGAGTGGTGTGTATACAAACAATAAGACAAACCACATGGTTAGGATGAGAACTACCTTCTAGGGTAAGAACCTAGCTGATTGGTTATTATTTTTTAATTTTATTCTCTTTGGGTGGTATTTATAAAGCTAAACACATCAAAACATGCTGTTACATTACTGAATTAAATATATTGTTTCCTTTTGAAGAACTTCAGTAGTCTGAAATAACAACTGAATAAATTTAGAACCAAAGATATGCAAGAGCTAATCATATAGTGATCTCAAGTGGGAAAAGAAGGCTGATGCAAAAAAGGGGGGAAAGGTTGCATTGTGTTGTAACTTTAACCAATGATGTGCAAGTCTGCCCACTTTCTTTTAAATAAGAAGTCACTGACATAACAACTAGGAGTTTGGTTCAAAGTATATAGTCCTAAAATGCACATCATATATATTATCTGATATATAATGATGTCAGACTTGTGTAAAGATCTCTAAAATATTCTTCACTCTCACAGGGCTTATTTGCTTCATATGTTCACTGATATTTTGCTGAAGATATTCCAGTTATTGGTCATAGTTTTATTTCTATATTTCTTCTGACAGTTGATGGGGGAGAATGTACCATTGGCAACCTTGCCACATTCCATGCCTTCAAATGTCTCCCAACAGTTTCTGAGGTCTTAATTGGCCAAGGACTTCTACATGATTATTTTATTTCTACCAACTATGAGTCCATTGAAGATCTGTGACCTAAGATCACTGATGATAGGATCTTTCTACAAAAGACTTTTCCAGTCTCTGTATTCATACTATTTTACTCTCAGTATACACTTATCAGCCATAAAATCAGGTAGGTTTTACTCAAGGGTTTTCCACCTTGACTGCATCACAGTTTATTCCTGTGTCATTTTTGTGACATAAAATATGACATAATTGATCACTGACAGCACTACCACATTCACTGCATTAATAAGGTTTCTCTTCTGTGCAAATTCTATCATATGCTGAGGATGAACATCTGGCCACTGGCTGTCCCACAATGGCTACATTCCTATCTGCTTGTAATTCATTGTTGTTTAATGAAGTCTGAGCTACCACAGAAGGCATCTGCATAGTCACCATGTTAACAGGATTTTTCTCCTGTATGGGATTACTTTTATGTGATGATCTGTGACTCTTTGAGAAAGTATTTTCCAACTTAACTGAACCTACATGTTTCTCTCTCACATGCAGCATTCTCTTATGATAAACAAGGCATGACAAGTGGGAGAAAACATTCCCACAATCAGAGCATCCATATGGTCTTTCTCCTCTGTTAGCTCTCCGATGTCTATTAAGGCATGACTTATCTCTGAAAGCTTTCCCACATTCACTGCAGTTATAGGGTTTCTCTCCTGTGTGAAATCGCTGATGTGATGTTAAGCATGTCTTCTGGCTGAAGCCTTTCCCACATTCATTGCATACATAGGGTTTCTCTCCAGTATGAGTACGTTGATGTATAAGGAGATTGCCCTTCTGAATGAAGCCTTTTCCACATTCACTGCATATATAAGGCTTCTCTCCAGTATGAATTCGCTGATGTACAATGAGATTGCTTTTCTGAATGAAACCTTTTCCACAATCACTGCATATATATGATTTCTCTCCCGTATGAGTTTTCTGATGTGCATTGAGCTGTGATTTCCAGCAGAATGCTTTGTCACATTCAGTGCATTCATACCGTTTTTCTCCTACATGAGTTTTCTGATGCTCAGTGAGCCTGGACTTTCTGGAGAAGGCTTTGCCACATATACTGCATCCATGAGGTTTCTCTCCTGTATGAACTCTCTGATGATTAATGAGCTGAGACTTCTTGATGAAGCCTTTTCCACAATCACTGCATACATAGGGTTTCTCTCCTGTATGAATTTTCTGATGTGCATTGAGCTGTGATTTCCAGCGGAATGCTATGTCACATTCAGTGCATTCATAGGGTTTCTCTCCTGTATGAGTTCTCTGATGTTCAACGAGCCTGAACTTTGTGGAGAATGCTTTCTCACACAGACTGCATCCATGAGGTTTCTCTCCTGTATGAACTCTCTGATGAATAATGAGCCGAGATTTCTTGATGAAGCCTTTTCCACAATCACAGCATACATAGGGTTTCTCTCCTGTATGAATTCTCTGATGTGCATTGAGCTGTGATTTCCAGCGGAATGCTATGTCACATTCAGTGCATTCATACTGTTTTTTTCCTACATGAGTTTTCTGATGTTCAGTGAGCCTGGACTTTCTGGAGAAGGCTTTGCCACATATACTGCATCCATGAGGTTTCTCTCCTTTATGAACTCTCTGATGATTAATGAGCTGAGACTTCTTGATGAAGCCTTTTCCACAATCACTGCATACAAAGGGTTTCTCTCCAGTATGAATTTTCTGATGTGCATTGAGCTGTGATTTCCAGCTGAATGCTATGTCACATTCAGTGCATTCATAGGGTTTCTCTCCTGTATGAGTTCTCTGATGTTCAACAAGCCTGAATTTTCTGGAGAATGCTTTCTCACACAGACTGCATCCATGAGGTTTCTCTCCTGTATGAACTCTCTGATGAATAATGAGCCGAGACTTCTTGATGAAGCCTTTTCCACAATCACGGCATACATAGGGTTTCTCTCCTGTATGAATTCTCTGATGTGCATTGAGCTGTGATTTCCAGCGGAATGCTATGTCACATTCAGTGCATTCATACCATTTTTCTCCTACATGAGTTTTCTGATGTTCAGTGAGCCTGGACTTTCTGGAGAAGGCTTTGCCACATCCATGAGGTTTCTCTCCTGTATGAACTCTCTGATGGCTGATGAGGCAAGACTTCTTGAGGAAGGTCTTCCCACATTCGGTGCATACATGGGGTTTATCTATCTTTTGAGTTCCGTGATGCTTAATGAATTGTGAATCTGTATTTATAGAATTTCGACATTGGGGGAATTTCATTTCAGTATCAAATAGTTCATGCTTGGCACGGAGGAAAGCTTTCCCACCTTTACTAACCTCAATAGGATTATTGACTTCATAGCTTCTGTTCTGGTGTACTAAACTTAAATTTGATTTCAGTGTTTTCCCATGTAAGTCAAATATGTCATGATTTTGCCTTAAAGGAAAATTACTTTTCCTCTGATGAATGATGCTTCCAAATGCATTATGTTCATGGCATTGTTCCACTCTCTTCACACATCTTTGGTTTTGTGAATGTATCGGTAGATGACCATCAATGTTCTTGATTTCTAGGAAAGAAGAAAACAAAAAATCCATGAGCATGGAACAGAATAAAATTATTTTACAAACAGTTTTATGTAGACTGGCTCTTTACTGACAACACTATTACCTCAGTATAAAGAAATCTAAGTGGATTTGTTATAGTGCCTGCTGCCATTAAAAAAATATGTTGGTTGTCGCTTGGACACAGGTAAAACACAACAATTTTAAAAAAGGAAACAAAAGGTAAAAGCAGTCAGTGTATAAAAGGTTAGATTGGGCTTCCCATGGCTCACTTGGGAGAATGTGGTGCTGATAACACTAAGGTCAAATTAAGGCACTGTTAGCACTGGACCACAGAAGTTGGAGTTTTTTTTTTGGAATGATGGGGGACATATTCATACATCCACAAATCCTTATTAAATCATAAATGTATATCAGATATTGTGCTGGTGATGATGATATAGAAACATATTCCTTATTTTCTCTGAGTATACATTCTAGGGAGGGAAAATAGAATATGGAAGCAATGAAGTAAAGAAGGTAAGTACAAATTGTAAAAAGTAGTTTGAGGGAGCAATGGAAAGGGAGGAGAAGAAAATCAGAATATAACTTGGAGAAAAGATGAGGCTCAGTCAATATAGAGAGTCAAGGCTTAGTTTCAATACCAGGAGATTAATACAAGTGAGGAATTAAGGATTATTCTTATTTGGATTGAGCCACTGGATAGTGGGGTAGCACCTTTTGATGAGATGAGGAGTAACACTGAGGTCCCAAATGGGAGGGAAACCAAGTGGAAACCCATATTAACCTCAGGATGGGTTTTAGATCTTCAAGTACAGACATGGAAAATCCAATTGGATACAGAAATCCTGAGAAAGGTCTTGGCCAGGGATAATGATGTAGAAACCATCAGTACATAAATATTATTTAAGGACAGAGGACTGGATGAGATCATGTTTGGAAAAATGTACAGATGGAGGCACAAGACCAATTTTATGATTACTGCAATGCTTAGGGTTTAGGTTTGGAAAAGCCCACTGAAGAGTAACAAACATTGACTATACTGATCAGGGAACTAAGCAGACATAGGTATATTAGGAATTATTACCCAAAAGAAGTGAGTGAGAATGTTGTAAACGGCACTTTATTTCAAGATAATTGATAAATTCTTGGTCACCTTATTCCTCTAATCTGCTATTCTTCATTCTGCACACCATCATCAAACCAAATTTCCCAAAGCATCAATCACACATTTAAAGGAAAAATTCTGATAGGTACAAAGATACAATTAGATAGGAAAAATAAGTTCTAACATTCTAATACACAGTGGGGAGACTATGGTTAACAATAACATATTTTATATTCAAAAATAACAAGAAGAGAGGATTTTAAATGTTCTCACCACTAAAAAATGATAAATATCTGAGGTGATGGATATGCCAATTACCCTAATTTGACTACTATACATTGTTTATGTGTATTGAAACATCATACTGTACCCCATAATCTGTACAATTACTATGTCAAAAATAAATACAAAATAAAAATAAATAAAAATAGAATAAAGGAGAACTTCTGTAGTCAATACTCCAGTACTTTAGATTGCTGTGACACATTCTCCCATATCAATACAGAAAAACAGCAACCCCTATGGAATTTGGACCACATAGTCTTCTCCAGAAGCAGATGTGCTGCTGCACTGGCTAGGGAACTGTCATCTTTTTCAGTCACATTCTGTACTTGTATACACGCAACATTCCAGTTGATCCTATTTCAATGATGTAATGATCATTAAGCCCACATCTTGCCACTAGCAGCATCGTCTCTCAAAATTCTACATAAATGCCGATTACCATCATTTCAGGGGTCCTAAAGAATCACACTTCTGATCCCAGACGAAAACCCTCAGCAGTTTTGCCCTCCACTTTTCTTAGAACAACTGGATGTACTTTACTGTTGCTACACTGCTGCCATCCAGTAAGTAAGACGACTACATATCCAAGGGTAATACAAAACAAACTTAACAACCACAGCACTCTGCCCTGATTACACATAAAAGTCCACAAACGGCGGCCTGAAAATAAAAATTTACCGTGATTACCCCATTTATCCATGTTTACAGTTACACTCAACTGGTTCCCCCTACAAATATCTTCTACCCTTTATGTGGCCATGTTCAGGCCAGTCTTTTGACAGCCCCCACAAGGCTTTGTGCATTTCCAACTTCACACCTTCATTTTTAAAACAGCTTTACTGTGACATCGCTGACATATAAAGACTATAGATATTTAAGGTGTACAATTTGATGTTTTGATATATGTACACGTTGTGAGATGATCATCACAACCCAGCTAATTATCATATCTATTACTTCTACATAGTCATTTATGTGTGTGGGTGACCCCTTCATTCCTTGCACTTCATCATTTTGTTCAAACCCTAGATAGGCTTCCTACATATTGTGCTATCATCCCCACTCCATGTCACGGTAAGCTCTGTTTCCCTAAATTTCTAAAGCATTCCCTACCCTTTACTGCTTATTTTGACGGTTAACATCATACAGACCTGAACTGGAGCAAAAGATGCTTCAAGTTCAAAAGATTAACTTCTGTATATTAACTACAGATTTGTCCTCTATTTGCTACCTTATTCCTGGAAAGTATTGCTTTATTTTTCAATAATTCTGAGGCACTCTCACTTGCTCAAACCAGGGATCTTGCAGAACCAGCTACAGCTGACACGCCTCTGTAGCTTCAGCCACCCCTCAGTCTCACCCTGTGGTTATCACAGACTGATGAAACTGAATTTCTCTTCTGTTTTTTTCTTGCCTGTAATTTTCCACCTTAAGATAAAGCTCCCTCTACCATGCTGTAAAACCCGAATATAGTATGATATAAAAATAACAGCTCTGCTGTGTTCGGGGTCTCAGCATTTGGACATTAGCCCTCTGAGCCATGGCCAGCTGGTCAATAAATTCTGCTTCCTGGAGAAGCCTCGGTGTCCCACCTCCCTGTAAGAGTTCACCAACATGCTGCAACATTTCTTGGATGTTCGTACGGGATGGTGGAGATGGCAGCTTAACTGCCTCCTTTGTCTCTTGGTCTCGGCCCTCAAGACAGCTGGCAACATGGACCACACTCAGGTGTACCAACAGAGTTTTCTGTAAGTGGGAATGACTCACCTGGTTGGCACAGGGGACCAACCCTGAGCACAATGGAACCCAAAAGAGGCACACAGGAACCAGACCACGGGAGCACCACTTACCGAACAAGGTAAGGGCCTGGGCCCCAGCAGATTCCTACTCTCAGGACAGTAGAAGGGGAGCCTGATCAACTCCCACAGGGGGGAATGTCCTAGTGCTCCACCCCACAGAGGACACCACATTCTCCAGTCAGGATTTTTGGTAATTTTTAGGTGGTGAATGCAAGTGCGTGAATGTGTGTGGTTGATATGTATCCGGTATATGAAGCAAGTGCAGAGTCCCAACCCACAGGTCCACTGAGACCTCATATGGCTAAGGGTGACTCCTGCAAGAGAGGTCCTGATGTGGGGTTTATACCATCTCACCAAAGCCAGGAGGCACTGAAATATCACCACGAGGTGGGCGGCTAGAGACAGATGAAGCGGTTGGAATTGAGTAACTGTTGCGGCACTGGTCATGGGTGGAAAACATGAGAGGGAAACCTAATAAACAAACTCCCTTTGCCTGTGTTCTGAGGAACTTTAGAAAAGGCTTTTCTGGTGACTATGGTGTCAAGCTGTCCCCTGACAAACTCAGACATCCTGTGAAGTGGATTGCCCATCTTTCAGTGTAGGATGGCCCTCTGAGGCATCCTTTGACCTCTCCCTTATCTTTTGCGTCAGACAGATTATTACAGGCCAGCCAGTTATTATTGGTTAACATGGACATGGCCCTATGGCCACACTGACCAATATTCCTATATTGATTCTTGGGAAGACTTAATTCATTCTCCACCCTCCTGGTTAAAGGCCTGCATGGAAAAATACTGCCAAGTTCTCCTGGCCAGAGAAATGTCAGTCCCAGGTCAGACAAATCTCCCAAGGGGACCATGACTCAGACAAACTGATTACCAAGCCGCCCCATCAAAATTGCATTGGCCTGGCTCAATGTAAACAATATGAAAGTGAATAGGACCGACCAGGCTCCCTTTCCCTGGACCCTCAGGAGCCCTAGGTCCAAATGATGGTAGGGGGCCAACCTCTAAACTTCATGGTGGACACAATCTCTTGGGCCTCTCTTGAAATCAAACCACCATAGAGCTACAGGAAGCTGACAGAGACACTCCTTTTTGCTGCCCAGAAAATGCAACATAGAAAAAAGCGAAGTCATTCATGAGTTTCTATACCTGCCCAACTGTCCAATACCCCTGCTGGGACGAGACCTGCTGAGTAAATTACAGGCCCAAATAACTTTTTCAAAGATCAGAGAGATATCCTTAACTCTGGGAAATTCAGAGGCTCAGATCCTGTCCCTCACTGTTCCCCAGGGAGAAGAATGGTGGTTGTTTAGTTTAGAGGCTACGACGGCAATAGTGCTGGAGCTTCCCTTCTGGGTGCCCAGAATTTGGGCTGAGGACAACCCACCAGGCCTGACAAGGGACATTCCCCCAGTCCTGGTGGAACTGAAACCAGGGACAATGCCAGTTTGCCAAAAGCAATATTATATCTCCTGACAAGCTCAGCAGGGGATATAAAAATGTCTAGACAGACTCCTCAAACATGGACTTTTAAGGCCATGCCAGTCCCCATGGAACATGCCTTTACTGCCAGTTCAGAAGCCTGAAACCAATGACTTCCAACTGATAGAAGACCTCAGGGCAGTCAACCAAGCAACTGTCACCCTGCACCCTGCCATTCCTGATCCATACACGTTTCTGAGCTTAATCCCTGCTGACACTACTTACTTCACCTGTCTGGACCTTAAAGATGCCTTCTTTTGCATGTGACTGGCTCCTCAGAGCCAACCCGTTTTCACCTCCCAATGGGACAATCCTGAGGGGACCCAAGGACAATTGACTTGGACTTGATTGCCTCAAGGATTCAAAAATTCCCCAACCATTTTTGGCACAAGCCTGGCTTCCAATCTACAGGCTTTCCCAGTCAAACAAAGTGGATGTGCTCTGCTGCAATATGTTGATGACCTGCTGCTGGCCAGAAGGATGCACCAAAAATATATAAAATGGACTGAACTCCTCCTCAACCTACTTTGGGATAAGGGATACAAGTTAGAAAAATGGCCCAAATATGCCACAAAAAAGTCAAATATTTGGGGTTCTATATCTCCTGGGGACAACACCAACTGGGATCAGAATGCAAACATGCTTTCTGTTCCATCCCAAACCCCAACACCTGAAGACACGTTTGTGAGTCCCTGTGGACAACAGGTTTCTGCAGGATCTAGATCCCTAATTTTGCAGTGATGGCCAAACCCCTATAAGAAGCAACCAAAGGAGGGGGAAAATAACCTCTAATCTCGGAAATGGCTCAACAAAAGGCCTTCATAGACCAAAAAAGGGTGATTACAAGTGCCCCAGGACTTGGACTGTCTGACTTGGAAAAGCCCTTTTTTCTATATGTCCATGAGAGACAGGGCAATGCGGTGGGAGTTCTAACTCAGCTTCTGGGATCCTGGCACCACCCGGTAGCATATCTTTCAAAGCAGTTGGACACAGTGGCCTGAGGCTGGCTACCCTGTCTCCAGGCAGTAGCAGCTACAGCACTTCTGGTAGCCGAAGCTGACAAATTAACTCTGGGACAAAAAACCACTGTGCAGGTGCCCCATGCTGTTCTCACTTTGCTGGACTCTGAAGGACATTACTGGCTCACTAATGCCTGGCTAACTATCAAGGGATGTTACGTGGAAATCCTCACATGGATCTGGAAAAGTTAAAACTCTTAATCCTGCTACATTGCTGCCATTCAGGACTGGAGCCCCAGATCATGAGTGCATAGAAGTGCCCAATGAAGTGTATTTCAGCCTACTGGACCTCAAGGATCAGCCTCTCTCAGACCCTTATGTTGAATACTACACAGATGGGAGCAGCTTTGTCATCACTGGCCAAGACCAGGCAGGATATGCCATGGTCACTCTCGACTCTACCACCGAGATCAAGGTCTTGCCTACAGGAACTTCAGCACAGAAAGCCAGGTAAATTGCCTTAACCTGTGCGTTACAGCTGGCAGCTGGAACTGAAATCAACATTTACACATACTCCAAGTTCACCTTTACTATCCCCCACACCTACAGAGCCTTATACATGGAATGAGGCTTAATCACTTCAACAGGCAAAGATATAAAGTACCAAAAAGAGGTCCTTGAGCTCTTAGAAGCAGTCTGGGCTTCAAAAATGATGGCAGTCATACAGTGCGGGGGCCACCAAAAGGGAAAGAGCTCCCAAGCCAAAGGAAACTGCAAGGCAGATCAAGCAGCCAAGGTAGCCACCACAGACCTGTCTCCCACATTGAGACCCCAATGGAAACTAACAGTCCCTCTGTTCTCAACTTCTCTGCTCAACTGTACCCAAACTTACATGCCCCAGGAGATAACCAGCTTAAAACAAAAAATGGAACACTTCTCCTGGAGGGATGGTGAAAACTCCCTGATGGAAGGGTTGTTATCCCTAACTCCCTGGCCCCAAGGGTAGGTAACCAGTTCCATGAAGATTCCCATTTTGGACAGACAGCATCCAAAGCCACTTTGAGCTGCTACTTCTATATTCAACAGCTTGACAGTCTAGTCTGGACCATCTGCACGTGATGTGCTTTGTGTGCCCACAACAACCTCAAGTCACACTCGAATGACCCTCCAGAAATACAGGCCATGGGTGCAACTCCTTTTGAAAACCTTGAAGTGGACTTCACAGAAATGGCCAAGTCTTAGGGATATAAATATCTCTCGGTCTTGGTATGCACTTACTCTGGTTGGGTTAAAGCCTTTCCTACTCAAACCAAAAAGGCTCATGAAGTGGCTCAAATACTCCTACAAAAAATAATTCAAAGGTTTGGACTGCCTTTAGTGATTGGATCCAACAATGGACCAGCATTTCTAGCTGAAATTCTTTAGCTTTTAGCCTGGAATTTAGCAATTACTTGGAAGCTACACACTGCCTATCAACCCCAAAGTTCAGGAATGGTCAAATGCATGGACAGGACTATAAAAACTCACCTCAGAAAGCTTTGTCAACAAACTCACTTTCACTAGAACAAAATTCTCCCCATGGTTTTGTTCAGAATCTGATCTACACCCACAAATGCATGGGCTTCTCTCCTTTTGAAATCCTGTAGGGAAAGCCTCTTCCTCTCATCAAGGCTATTCAAGATGATCTGGCAGAAATCAGACACATGGCCTTACAACAACAACCCCCAGCCTTAGGAAAAACCATGAAGGCCATTCAACAGTGGGTAGGAAAATGACTCCCAGTTAGTCTTAACCCCCCTGGATAGCCCTACCAGCCACATACTTCTGTTTGGGTAAAAGAATGGAATATACAGCCCCTCAAACCCCTATGGAGAGAACAATTTACTGTCTTGTTGTCTACCCCTACTGCAGTCAGAGTAGCTGAGGTCACTCCATGGATACATCACAGCAGACTCAAACTATCCACAGCTGCCTGGGACTGCATCCCTCACCCTACTTCCCCCTGCAAGCTGACCCTCCAGAAACAGGTAACTTGACCTGCCTTGGAGACTCCAGACGGATGAGCCCTGCTCCAATCACTCTGGAGGCTGACTAGTCTATGCACAGCAGAAGCCTGAGGATCTCCAATGAGAGAGTGTGCCCCTGCAGAAATTGCTGGACTTTGTTTTTTGGGACTGGTGATACTTTTCTTTGTTTTGCTCTTCTGCTGCATGTATCATATCATTTCTTTCCCTTGTGGATCTTAGTTAGAGGACCCCCAGACTAGCCACAACTTTCCCTTACAGAACCATGCCCCACTACACTTCCATATCCTGACACTAACCCTCAGGGTCCTTCTCAAACTCCAACACCACGTTGGCTTATCCCAGTTGGGGGCAGCTATGACTGGAATGGTGATGATGACAATTGGCTCCCTAACTGTAAATGCCAGGATTTCAACCCCAGGGCCCCTGGGGGGAAAAGCAAGGAGAGTCAGCAACTCTGCTTCCTGTCATGTGGAGCCAAGGTCCAGGGTTCCCAAAGGGCAAATGGAGTTTGCTGCTCTGAAAACCCACAACCTGGCCAAACATGAGAACGACTTCTAACCCCTACCATTCTGTCTTCCTCCAGGGCTCCTGCCCCCACAATCCCATCCCTTGGCCTCTATAACAAACTCAAAGCCTCCTTTCAAAACACTTTTGCAGTCGGCCAAAACCTGTTCATACATCTGGCAGAGAGCATAGCCCCAACCCTAAACATGTCAAACTAATGGATATGTGGGGGCTCCCTGATAAGTGAAAACTGGCCATGGAAGGAATCTAGCCTAGAGGTTCCCAAAATCCTCCTATGGAACAAGACCATAGCCCCATGGGCATCCATCTCACCCTGCAGCTGGGATTTGTCCTCAGAGGTCATCAGACAAAATTGCTTCAGTAGACTGGGTAAAAATTTCACCAAATGGGTTGGAAAAACCTTCTGTAAACAGGTATACTCAAATAAAACAGCATACTCCTGGTGGCCTAACACCATCGCTCTGGGCCTGACTTCCAACCAAGGGAAAAACTCACAATGGGTCCTGCATTCCAAGTTCTTGTTACCCTAGGTTACAAAATTGTACAGGATCTTGAACCTTCCAGGGAATTCCACAAATTAACTAGTACTGAAAAAATGTAAAATCTATTGATCCCAAAACTTAGGGAGCACCTGAAGGGCTCTTCTGGATCTACGGAAAGAGGGCTTATACCCATGTACTCCACAGATGGAATGGATGTTGTGCCCAAGGAACTATCCAACCAGGTTTCTTCCTGTTACCCAAGGAAGAGGAAACACAGCTGGGAATTCCCCTATATGATGACCTGAGACCCAAAAGGTCCATTGAACTGGGAGGAAAACAGAGGACATGGAGATGAATGGCCACCACAATGCATAATACAATATCTTGGTCCTGCCACTTGGGCTCAGGATGGTAACTGGGGAGATAGAACCCCCATCTACATGCTAAATGATATCATCAGGCTCCAGACAATTCTAGAGATAATCAGCAATGAAACTTCCACTGCAATAGACCTCCTAGCCCACAAACAATCTCAAACGAGAGTGACTACTTATCGAAATTGACTGGCATTACACTACCTCCTAGTGGAGGAAGGGGGAACACTTCAGATTGCTGTTTACAAATATATGACAACAAAAAGGCAATCACTGATATAACCACAAAAATAAGAAAATTAGCTCATGTTCCTGTTCAAAAATGGCCTGGCTGGAAGCCAGGAAACCTCTTTGGAAAAATGTTTGGTGGCTGGCTTAACATGTTTGGAGGGTTCAAACCCTCATTATTATGGTCCTTTTCATAATGGGAACTTGTCTCATCCTCCCCTGCCTGTTGCTTCTGATAATAAACACAATTAAATCCTCCCTAGAGGCCATGGTGGAACCAAAAAACCACCAACAGAATGTTTTCACTATGACAATACAAACCAGTGGCCCGACAGGACCCCCAAAACTATATATAATGACACTGTATGACTGAGCCATGTCTGGCCACAGTCAATGCATCAAAGGGGGGAATGAGGCCAAACCAGATATCTTGCAGAACCAGCTACAGCTGACACCTCTCTGCAGCTGCAGCCACACTTCAGTCTCACTCTGTGGCTATCACAGGCTGATGAAACTGAATTTCTCCTCTGTTTTTCTCTTGTCTGTAATTTTCCACCCTAAGATAAAGCTCCCTCTACCATGCTGTAAAACCCAGAAATACTATGGTATAGAAATAACAGCCCTGCTGTGTTTGGGGGCGCAGCTTTTGGACATTAGTCCTCTGAGTCACAGCTCGCCGACCAATAAATTGTGCTTCCCGTAGAAGCTTCAGTGTCCCACCTCTCTGTAAGAGTTTTCTGAAATGTTGCAACAAATTGAATCCCTTCTAGCATGTACTGGGGCTTGTAGTTCATGAACTAGTCTCAAGAGGGCCTGCTTACAGCATTTTATATGGACTAGCCCAGGCCCCAAATCTAACACAAGCAAACTCAGAAAAAGAGGTCTTGGTACACATATTAGGGAACGATGCATTTAAGAAATACTCATCACTAGTTGTACAAACCTCTTCATTATCTGTGCTCCCATTACAGAGGATCTCACTGAGTCCAAATTACTATCTGTAGTCCTTACTCTCCCTGAACTCAGATATCCAACTGCAGTAGAGAACACTACTTGAATGTGAACAGCACATCTAAATTACAATGTCTAAAACAGAACTCCTGATGTATCAATGCACATTGCCTCCTTCACACATTGTTTTCATCCCAGGAAATGGAAACTCTATTCCTTCCAGGACTCATGCCAGAAACCTTACCATCATCCTTCATTTGTATGTTTCTCTCACACCCTTTTTCTACTTCAGTAGGAAATTCCATCTGCCTTTTTAAATAAATATATTCAGAAACTGATTAAAACTCACTCCCTCAACCCAGTTCAAAGACAACCACTCTGTGGATTTCAGGCTTCAACCTCTGCCAGCTACTATTTTCTACAAAGTAGCCAAATGACCCTTTGCAATATGAATTATATCATGTTACTCCTCAAAACTCTCTCATGATTTAAAAAAAAAATCAAGTCTCTCATGATTTAAAAGAAATCAAGTCCTTGAAATCTCCTTGAAAGGTCCTACTTGACCTGTCTATACCAAACTCTAGCTACTGCCACATTGACCTTATCTCCATATATCACCAACCACTGCCTCTTACTCACTCCACTGTACATACATAGGCTTCCTTGAAGTTCCTCAAACATACACCAGCCTTGGGCTTTTGAACTTGCTATTTTGCCCACTTAGAAGGTAATTCATCCAAGTGAACTACTCATGCTCCTCACATAGTTACTCAGTCACCTTAAAAAGAGCCACTCTCGTTCCCAAAAAGAAGCTCGCAGTCACCCACATTATGTGTTTTATTGCTCTTCCCAGCACTTTCACCACCAGACACGATACTTACCTATTCTGATTAATTTAGTGCCTCCTCCTTTTAGAATGTAAACCCCAAGAATTTTGTTGTTGATGTTTACAACTGTCAGGGCTAGTATGTAATGGGCTACCAAAAAATATTTAAGGCCATCAAAAAGTATTTAAGGCAATGAAACAAGGAAAGAATCACATGTATGGAACACATTGGGGAGACTTTGATCTTGACCTTAGGGGGAAGAAAAAACTCTGTAAAAGCAAGATGATGCCATATCACGGAGACTGGACTAGAATATCAATTGACAGAAAAGAAATTTTCATGTTCTATGACTGCTATGATTAACTGGGACGTAATGCCATCAGACTACATATAATATGAAAAGGAAAGCTTTAAGGGAATGAGCCCAGCAATTTCATTTAAGAGAATCTAAAACAACGGGCAGAAATAACTATTACACAAGACAAATATAGCAAAGTGGGACTGAGGTTTAGTAATCTGGTTTGGGCTGGAAAGAGAATGAGAATTTTGAAAAAATCAACAGGAAGAGAAAGACTTTAAATAAAGAAGCTGAGGAGGTAGGGAAGTTTTGAGGTCACTCCACAGTGGCCAGGATAGACTCAAGGAGCTGCCACGGAAATGGTAACATATACGGTATGAACATGTAAAAGTTAGAAAATATGAAGGGAGATGTTAATCCGAGAGTCTCAAAAGAGAACAAATGATTAAGTCATCAGAATAAAGAAAACGTTTGAAGGATATGTGAACAGAGCAACAAATGGAAAACAGAAACTTTGGAGGACCTCAGATTGGGGAAAAAGAGAAACTAAGGAAACAGATATGTGCACAGCAACAGACCAGGTTACCCTGGGGCCACAGAATCCAAGATGGGGGTGGATGTTAGGAAGGGAACTCAAGATTATCAAAAGGGGCAGGAAGGTGAAGTAGTCAGAAGACAGTGCTCAAATCAAAGATCTCTCTGTGGACAGAGACACGGACAGTAGAGTTTCATAGCAAAGGAAGTAAGCAGAAGGAACAGGTAGTGATACTCTGATGGGCGAAGAATGGTGAGATTTCAGAATCCTAAAAAGAAACCTAGAGAAAAAAATCAAGAGCTAGATGAAATAAACAGTGGCCAAATCTAAGCAGAGATAAAGAGGCATATGTTCCTCAAAACACCTAAAAGAAAAAGAGCTCTTTCCTAGGAAGAGGGACTTGTTTACACATCCTCAAACACCCTCACAGCTGTGAACCTCTGAACGTCTAGACTATGACTTCATTGGTCACCCTCCTTGCTGGATCTCACTGACTCACCTAGATAGATTCGACTATGGATTTCATCTTCTATTGTCCATGGTTCTCCTCGTTGCAACCTGGTGAGTGCATCTGGCTTGCTGGCTTGATACCCTGTTCATGGGAAATGACAGAAGACAGGTTCATCAAACTGGGCTGTGATCTGTCAACATAACAGAACACTCCATTTTAAGAACAACATAATTTACATGTCTGAAAATTAAAGGCTTTTCTCTCACAAATGTGGCACATTATGCTCTTTTATCTCAGGCCAGAAAGGTGACTGAGAATCTACCACTTCAGGGCACCACAGACCCTCTAGAGCTTTCAGAAGCTGAGAAGGAAAGGCCACTGACTGGACACCCTCTGAGTGACACAGGGAGCTGTCCTTACCCACTGACACCAGGTTGCTGTAGTTCTCCAACATCACATCCCAGTACAGGTCCTTCTGAGCAGGGCCCAGGAGCTGCCACTCCTCCCTGGTGAACTCCACAGCCACATCCTCCAGTGTCAGTGATTCCTGTAATAACACAGTTCTCCTTAATATGAAGTGTTTCTCTTTTATTGATACAGAAGGAATGTGAAGGATGTTGTTCAGCTCATTTTCACAATATACGCTGCATCTATATACCTAGGTGTTGTAATTTTTTAAACAACACATTGTGATAGAAGCAAAATCTATCTCTAAAATCTATGTTCAAAATCAATCTCTAGCAAAATATGCTGTAATTGTAGAGTCATCCATCAATTAACAAATCAGAATAACTAGTCATTTAATGCCCTGGCTAAACTAGGAACATCTCATATACGTATATGTATATGTAGGTTTTTTTGAACACATATTTATCAGGCACTAAATATATTCTAGTGATATCAAGATGAATATAGCACTTTTCTATATTCATCATGAATCTTCATACCCAATATCAGAATCAACCATGAACACACTATAGACACTATAAGATACTACATATCAAATAAGTTTATTTTGTATGTTAGAAGGTGTGATATTGTCTCTGCCCCCGATTCCTGACACAGAATTCCCAAAACCCTTACAGGCAGGAGGGCTAGAAGAATCTCTTATTTTAATATTTGGTCTTTGACCCTGGGTCCTGACACAGAGCACCTAAGATCTTTGTAAATTCCTGAGTGATAGCAGCATTTGACACAGAGCTCCTAAATCCCTTGGAATTTCATGGGTAATAGAAGTGTCTTTTGTTTTAATGAGGTGACTCTTGGTCTGCTGGATAACCTCAGGATCAGGTCTTTTTGCCAGGGGAACCAAGCAGGGGATTAGAAAGTTGAAACTTTCAGCTGCACCCCCTGGTCTCCGGAAGCGGAGGGGGGCTGAGGGTTGAGTTGATAACCAAACACTTAACAGTGATGTAATCAATCATGCCTACAGAATGAAGCTTTCATAAAACCCACAAGGACGGTTCCAAGAGCTTCTGGATAGCTGATCACGTGGGGATGCCTGGATGATAGTGGTGCATCTGGAGAGGTCATGAAAACTTCCCACTCTTTCCCACATACCCCACCCTATGCATCTCTTCCATTTGGCTGTTCATCTGTATAATTTATAATATCCTGTACAATAAACTGGTAAATGTAAATAAAGTGTTTTTCTGAGTTCTGTGAGTTGCTCTAGCAAACTAATCAAATCTGAGAAGGGGGTTGTGGGGATCCTGATTTATAGCCAGTTGGCCAGAAAGATAAGTGACAATGTACTGCTTGTGAATTGGTGTCTGATGTGGGCAGTCTTGCAGGACTGAGCTCTCAATCTGTGGGATATGACAATATTTCCAGGTAGATAAGTGTCAGAACTGAATTGAATTATAGGGCACCCAGTTGATATCAGCTGGAGAACTGATTGTTGGTGAGGAAGAACCCACACAGTTTTTGGTGACCAGAGGTAAAATGTTCTGTGTTGAATATTGTACGGAGAACAACAGTAGGAAAACACTATTTTTTACCTATCTCTTTGGAGGAGTAAAAGAATCTTTCCAAAACATGTCCAAAGAGCAAGAGACTATTAAGCAATATTAAACAGACTATGAAAAACATAGTATTGCTCAAAAACCACACACACACACAATTTAAAAAATTATTATCAGGTATGTTAACAACATATCAATTACATTGAAGACATAATTAGTGAACTAGATCTGGAGAAAGTACCACAGGACAAAATGATCGAATATAAAAGACAGATTAATAAATATGGAAGACAGGTGAGGTCTAGCATTTACCAATTCAATGTATGAAAAAGAAAATATAATAACGGAAAGGCACTATCCAAAGATTCAAGGGCTGAGACAGATACATCTGTAAATATATATATACATATACACATATATATGGTAGATGCACACACAGGAACAGTGACAGGAAATATGTATTACTGCCCATTTGTTAAAGCTGCACTTAGGCAATTAGGAAAAGAAGGATGCAAAGGAACCTTACTTTTCTACGATATATACTTTATAATCATTGGACAATTTTATTTTAACCTTTAAAATGTATCCATGCACATTTATGGCTTCTTTTTTTTTTTTCCCCTAGCTGGCTGGTACAGCGATCAAACCCTGGACCTTGGAGTCACAAGCACTATGCTATAACCAATTGAGCTAACTGGCCAGTCTGTATGATTAAATTTTAAGAAGGTAACAAGGGAGGCAGCAGTAGGTAAGAACTGGCTTTGAACACAGAAAGAAGTGTGTACTATCTTACGGTGAAGTTCTAAAGCAAACCCTCTGGTTCCTGATAACCCATGCCCTTACCAGACAGCATAACTTCGAAATGCCTACAGACAAATTTGTACTCAAATACCAGTTCAGCCACCTGTTCATAAGGGACTTTAGGAAGTCACAGAATCTTTCCAATTTCCTAGACCATGAAGGTTTTATTCCTAGCTTGGCCCTAAGAGCCATAAAGCTGAGTCCATTGGTCACCTTGCCATGGTCCCATGAAAAACTCTGTATTGAGTTCTCTTCATCTCTTTCCTAAGGGGTCTCTGAGAAACTTCAGTTTAGCATTTATGAGAAATCTGCATTTATGATACCATCTATCACATCACCTCTAGGAATAACCATCCAAAAAAATGTCCTGAGACCTAAGTGGCATGAAATATTGACACCTCTCAGGAACTGGTCTGCTTTCCCCTCAGAGTTAGTGCATATTTTGTGACCATTATGGTTCTCTGGTTGTGATGACTGTCAGAGACATTAGACAGAAGGTGACACCTAATACAACCCACAAGATGCTCCAGTCACACATTATGTTCTGATACTGATCATTCAGTGTAAATTCTATTGTGCTGTTTTTACTCATAACACCTCTGACAATAATTGGGTGGGTTTTTCCTTAGACCAAGTAATTCTCTAAATCTTCAACACCAACTGGGTATCCAACAATTGAATTCAATTCTGGCACCTACTCTTGGAGTTAGTGTAGACCCCACAAGCTAAGGGCTCAATCCCACAAGACTAACCCCACTTCAGATGCAAGTTTTGAAACTGTGGGGTCTCCAGTTTATCCACACTTCTGTCTGACTTCGCTACAAATTTGGGGGTTTCCACAACCCACCCTCTGGTTCAAAAATTCACAAGAACAATTCACAAAACTTAGCATAGCGCTGAACTTACTATTGCCAGTTTATTATAAAGGATGCAACTCAGGAATACCCAAATGGAACAGATGCACAGGGCAAAGTATAGGAGTGTTGGTGGTGGTGTGAACTTCCATGCTCTCTCTGGGCACTCCACCACTCTCCCAGCAACTCAATGTGTTCACCAACGCAGAAGCCCTCTGAACCCCATTGCTTAGGTGTTTTATGTAGGTTTCATTACATAGGTACGACTGATTAAATCACTGGCAACTGGTTATTGAACTCAATCTCCCTCACCCCTCCCTGGTGGGTGGGAGTAGGGCTGAAAGTTCTAAGCTTCTAATTAAGGATTGGTCTTTCTGTTGACCAGCCTCCATACTGAAGCTATCTAAGTGTCCACCAAGAGTAACTTTCTTAGAACAAATGAGGCACCTATCACTATTTTCATTCAGGAATTCTAAGAGTTTTAGGAGCTCTGTGCCAAGAACTAGGGGCGAAGACCAAATATCTTTCTATGATACCACACCTATGAATAATATATTCCTGGTCCTACTTTGTCTTGAATTTGAAGTTAGAGTCTATTTGTGCACTAGTCCTGCTTTACCAATTTATACTTTCCATTTAATTCAATTGACTTTTAAAGTGCTCTAGAAATCAATTATGGAATAAAGGAAAGAGTAAAACAAACCAAAAGTCACCTGGGCCTTGATCATTTTTTCTCTTATGGGATATAGCCAGTAATTAGGATGTTGTGTCTTCAGTCTCTTCTTGAACTGCTCTAAATTTCTAGTTAGAAATCTTAGCCTCCAGTCAAGGATGTCCCAACAAATGATGATATCTAGGCCCTGGAATCTCGTCTCTTCACTTGTGTCTTGCTCTTGGAGCCAGGACCTGTGGACTTAAGAGGAAATTCACTTTGAGTGCACATTCGTGCTGGGCTCACGTCAAGGCCATCTCTAACTGCTCCTTTATTTGGGGCCCCAGAAACTTTTATCCTGTGGCGCAATAAAACATAAAATTCTAACTGTATAATCAACAAATCTTTCTTTGGTAGAAGTGGGGTGACTGTGAGGGAAGATGGGAGAGAAGAACCAACATAACATCATGCTGCAACACCAAAGGATTTCTCATGGAGATCAGTTTTTAGAAAGAGAACATATATAGAAGGTGACAATCTGGATATTTATTTCTTTAAACCCATGTTTGCCCATGTACCTGTTCAAAAGTCATTGTACACCTCAAGTACAGGCACACCTCAGATTGAAGACAAATATGCTAAGCAAAGCATGGGTATTGTCTTATTTAATTTCTCATTAGTGACCACTTTATTATACTCTTATATGAGGTATTAAATAGCAAGCTGACAAAGTCCTTGATATTCTAGGGGATATGGCTTCCCATTTTGCCCCTTTCTCCCTTCTCCCTCCCCTTGAGGACTGACCTTTGATTGAACCCAGGACCCTGGAAGCTTTGTAAATGAGAAACTTATGTTTCTATTTTGTTGATAAGGAGTCAGCTATGAATCTTCAAGCACCTAGGCAGCTGAAAATGAACTATAAATAGCTTGGTACCAGACATAACTGATTTAATCAGTACAATTTGTTATTTTCACTGGCTTATAAAAAGTAACCTAAAATTAACTAAGATGCCTTACAGGTCAGCAGCATGAAAGATCCTACTGATCCCATAAATTGTGTCTCTTCATTTCCCACCATCTCCCCTTGGGGTACTGGTTGGGGACACTACTATATGCTATAAATCATTATTCCCAATTCCAACATGAACATATGGCTTGGTGATTAACTATCTTGTCAAAGAACACACAATATATGGCAGAGTCAGAATTTGAACCGAAGTCCGCCTGTCTACAAGAACATGACATTAGGCATTACCTTATTCCCTTCACCATATATGCTCATCATAAGACTGAGCTCTCTTTGCTACTACACTGAAAGAATTTCATTTCTACAGCATCACTTGAAGGATGGCCACATAGCCACAGACCTCTAATCTGAACTTCCAGAATCAGCTCTGCTAATGGTGACACATGCAACTACCTTCTTGTCTAACAACAAATGGAAACGCTGCATGCCACACCCCTGGCCTGAAAGCAGCAAGTCACAGACCAGCAGCCCCAGAGGCATTGTGTAAGCCAAATTCTAGAGTCACAGTACAGGATCACATGGTGAGAGCATCAACTTGATGGACTCATCTTGACCTTTCCTTCTTCCTACCTGGGTAGAATCACCATGACAAGTTCCCTATGGCTCTCCTCCAAACCCATAGGACCTGTACTTCCTCATCCTCGGACCCACAACTGCATAACCTCCCCTCCCTCTACAATTCCAGAGGCACTTCGCTGAGGCAGTAGACCTGTCACACTTGTCTTCTTGAAAGGCTACCAATGGAACAGTGCACAGGCCAAATGATGCGACTCTTATGGGAAGGAGGCAGTGGATGAATGCAACATATCAGAGGCACCCAGGGTATGTGCTTCAAATCGCAAGGTGTCCATTCCCATGAGTTTCTATAGCCCTATATCTAGGAATAGCTAAAGTTTCTACCTCATTTTTGACCCTTAAGAACTCTCTATAGAAAGTAATTATTCCTGTTTCCTCTAGTGGCTGGGTCCTTTCACTGGAGAAGTACCATTTCTGAAAATATGTGTTTATATAGGAAGCAATAAAGAAAATTTCCACAAAGTCTAAAACATCATTACCAAACATGCCATGATCATTAATCATCATTACATGAAAGTAACAAACAACAAAGGAAAGTCAACAGAAAAAATTCAAAACCTGTAAAGCAAAACTATATGTCACTTGAAACTATATATAAAACATGCATTATGTGAAAAACATGCATTAAATGAAAAACATGCAGTATATGAAAACATACATAATATAAAACAAGTTCAAGAGAGTGGTTATCACTGGGGAAAGAAAAAGGGGGATGGACTATTAAGGATACCACTTAAGTTGCACTTGCAACAGTTTATTTCCTTAAATAAAAGTTATCACCAACAAGGAAATAAAATTAACTATATCATGGAGGAAAATCACATTGAGTGAAAATGGCAGAATAGGAAGTTCTAACTGAACCAACCCTCTGGTTCAGGCCTACTAAACTAACCTCCCCATGTCCCCAGCCACAGATCAGACAAAAAATTCCCCCTCCTCCCAATGCCACTGAGCTGATTTCTATGTTTCCAAGTTTCCAACCCAGAAAAACAGCTCACAACCCTATCCTAACAAACAGCTCCCCTGTCTCACTGGCAGAAATAAAGCATATCTGTGCCCCATTGGAGAAGTGGCCAGTTTCAACTTCAAGAGTGCTGCCATGTGACTTTGCCTATTGCCTGAGAAGAGGCTGGCCAGGCTCCCTCTTGGCAGGCCTGCTCCATGGCCTTGCCCACTGCTCAAGATGCAGCTGACAGGAGCCCCTCTCTGTATCCCTGTCTAGCAGCCTCACCTACTGCTTGAGTAGCAGCTAGACAGCTCCCTTTTGGCAGGCCCACTTGGCTGCTCGCCCACTGCACAAGAAGTGTCTGACAGGGCCCCCTCTCTGCAACCCTTCCTAGCAGCCTTATCCACTGCCCAAGAAGTAGTTAGCAGGGCCCATTCTCTCTGGCCTTGCATAGTGGCCTAGCCCACTGTTTGAGAAGTAACTGGCAGGGCTCCTTCTCTGCAGCTCTTGTAGCCACCTCATAATTTTCCAAGAAGTGATTGGCTGGGGCCCTCTCTGGGTAGTTCTGACTAGCAGGATAGCCTACCACAAGAGAAAATGCTCAGCAGCCCCACCCTTGGGAGGCCTGCTCTGAAATGTCAAGTGAATCACAGTGCCACACTTGGCCTCAAGAAATGATGGAGTGGACTGGCTCCTGGAAGATCTGCACCAGGCTAGCTGAACCAAAGCATATCCATGCCCCTGACTCAAAGAAACAGTTCATCTGTCATGCCACTAGTGGACCTACCCCTGTGCCTTTCCATTGCATGCATGTGCAATCAAGTGAGAAATGGTCTGGCTGTTTGCATTCTACAGTAACTGGTCTGAAAGAATAAGAAATTACGAACGTACCAGAAAAAAGATTCAAATTAATAATCTTAAGGAAACTCACCGAGATACACGACAATACAAACAACTCAACAAAATCAGGAAAACAATTCATGATCTGAATTAGAAAATCAACAAAGAGACATATACCATAATCAGACAGAAATCTTGGAACTGAAGAATTCATGGAATGAAATAAAAATTACATACAAGAATCAAAACAACACACTATATCATGCAGAAGAATTTCTGAATTTCAACACAAATGTTTTGAAATAACCCAGGAAAATAAAAACAAATAAATAAATAAGTAAAGAATTATAAAAATGAATAAAACCTACAAGATTTATGAAATACTATTAAGCAAAGAAGAATTCAAATTATGGGCATTCCAGAAAAAGCAAAAAGCAAAAAACATATTGAAAACATATTTAATGAAATGATAGCTAAAAACTTCCCTAGTCTTGGGAAAGATAGGAACATCCAAATCCAGGATATTCAAAGGTCCACAAATAGATTCAAACCAAAAAAGTTCATTCCAAGACACAGAATAGTCAAACTGTCAAAAGTTAATGAACATATAATTTTAAAAACAGCAAGAGAAAAGCATCAAGTCACTTATGAGGGAATCTCCATTAGACTAACAGCAGACTTCTCAGCAGAAATCCTACAGGCCAGGAGAAAATGGGATGATATATTCAAAGTACTGAAAGAAAAAAGAAAAGCAACTGCCAGTCAAAAATTTTAAATCCAGCAAAGCTATCCTTCAGAAATGAAGGAGAAACAAAGGCTTTCTCAGACAAGCAAAAATTAAGGGAATACATCATCAAAAGGCCAGCCTTAAAAAAAGTGTTTAGGAACCAAGGTCAAGGGTTTAGATGCCCATACTGGCCAGCCTTCTTAAAAACAAAAAGAAAGAAAAAATGCTTAGAGGAGTCTTACACCTAGAAGGGAATGAACGATAACAACCACCATGAAAACTTTTGAGAAAACAAAACTTACTAGTAGAATAAATACATAACTTAGAGAGGGTTGGCCAGTTCACTCACTCAGTAGAGTGTGGTGCTGACAAACCAAGGTCAAGGATTTAGATCCCTATATCAGCCTGTAGCAAAACAAAACAAAAAAGTATTAGAAAGAAAAAATTAAACTTTATCAATACAGAAAACCAAGTGGATAAACAATAAGAGAGGAAGAAAGGAACAAAGGATACACAAAAGAATCAGAAAACAAAGAACAAAATGACAGGAGTAAGACCTCACACACCAGTAACAACCCTGAATATAAATGGATTAAATGCCCCAATTAAAAGATATAGACTGAATTGATTTTTTTAAAAAAAATCTCATCCATATGCTGCCAACAAGAAACACAACTTACATACACAGAGACTGAAAGTGAATGGAGAAAAAAAGAAATTCCCAGCAAATAAAAAACAAAAGTGAGCAGGAATAGATATACTTATATCAGATAAAATCATAAAAAGAGCATGAGTAACTATACTTTTATCAGATAAAATTTAAATCAAAATTTGTACTAAGAGATGAGGAAAGGGATAATATGATGACAAAGGGATCAATACAGCAAGCGGATATAACAATTATAAATATATATACACCCAACCCCAGAGCACCCAAATATATAAAGCAAATATTATCAAATCTAAAGGAAGAGACAGTTGCCAACACAATAATAGGTGGGGACTTTAACACCCCACTCTCAGCATTCAACACATCATCACAGAAAAAAAATGACAAAGAAATATCAAATATAAAAGAGCCTATAGACCACCAGATGGACCTAACAGACACTTACAGAACATTTCATCCACCAGCTGCAAAATACACATTCTTTTCATCAGCCCATGGAACATTCTCCAGGATTGACTATATGCTAGGCCACAAAACTAACCTCAACAAGTTAAAAAAAAAAAAAAGAATCAAAATCATATCAAGTATTTTTTTTTGACCATGATGGAAAAAAACTAGAAATCAATAACAAGAGGAACTTCCAAAACTATGAAAACACATGGAAATTAAACAACATGCTCCTGAACAATCAATAGTTCAAAGAAGAGATTAAGAAAGAAATTTTAAAACTTCATGAACAAACAAAGACAGAAACAAAACATAACAAAACCAATGGGATACAGCCAGGCAATATTAAGAGGAAATTTCACAGCAATAAATGCCTACATTAAATAAACAGCTTAACAATGAACCTCAATGAACTAGAAAAGCATGAACAAACCAAATCTAAAATAAGTAGAAGAAAAGAAATAATAAAAATCAGAGTGGAAATAAATGAAATTGAGACTAAAATTAGACTACAAAAGATCAATTAAACAAAAAGCTGATTTTTGAAAAAAATGAACAAAACTGACAAACCACTAGCCAGAGTCACCCAGAAAAAAACAGAAAAGACCCAAATAAATAAAATAAAAAACGCAAAAGGAGACATTACAACTGATAACACCAATAGAAAAAAGATCATTAGAAACTATTATGAACAACTGTATGCCAATAAATATGAAAACCTAGAGGATGTGGATAAATTCCTGGATACATATGATCTAACAAGACTGAACGAAGAATAAACAAAAAAATCTGAACAGATCAATAATAAGTAACAAGATTGAATCAGTAATAAAAGGTCTCCCAAGAAAGAAAAACCCAGGACCAGATTGCTCTACTGCTGAATTCTACCAAACATTAAAAAAAATACCAATACTTCTCAAACTATTTCACAAAATAGAGTGGATGGAATTCTTCCAGACTCATACTATGAGGCCAGTATTACCCAGATATGACAACCAGGCAAGGATACAACAATAACAAAAAAGAAAACTACAAGCCAATCCCCCTATGAACATAGAACCAAAAATCCTTCATAAATTACTAGCAAATCAAATCCAACAGTACATCATGATCAAGTGGATTTATCCCAGGGGATGCAAGGATGGTTGAACATATGCAAATCAATAAATGTAATACATAACATCAGCAGAATGAAAGAAAATACATACAATCATCTTGATAGATGCAACAAAAGCATTTGGTAAAATTCAATATCCCTTCATGATAAAAAAAAAAACCTCTCAACAAATTAGCTGTAGAAAAAAAATCCTCATACAATAAAGTCTATAAATGACAAACTCACAGTTAATACACTGAACAGAGAAAAGTTCCAAAAAGTGGATTAAAACAAGATGCCTACTCTCACCACTTTTGTTCAACATAGTACTGGAAGTCCTAGCTGGAGCAATTTGGCAAGTGAAAGGAATAAAGGGTATCCAAACTGGAAAGGAGGAAGTCAAACTGTCCCTGTTTCCAGATAATATGACTTTTTATAGAGAGAAACCTAAAGACTCTATACCAAAAAATGTCTAGATCTGAAAAATAACTTGAGTAAAGCTGGAGGATACAAAAATCAACATACAGATAATAGTAGTGTTTCTACACAACAACAACAATGAACTAGCAGAAAAAGAAATTGAGAAAAAAACTTTCACCTACAATGGCAATAAAATAAAATAAAATAACATAAAATAAAATACCTAGGAATAAAGGTAACTAAGGAGGTGAAAGAAAACTATGAAAACTGATTAAAGAAATTATGGCTGGCCAACATATATATAAATAAAATTTAAAAGTAAAAATCAATCAATAAATAAGAAATTAGGGTGGCCACTTAGCTTGGTTGGTTAGAACGTGGTGGTGTAATACCAAGGTCAAGGGTTCAGTTACCCAAACTGGCAAGCCACAAAGAAACAAAGAAACAAACAAACAAAAAAATTAAAGAAGGCCCACAGAAATGGAAAGACATTGCATGTTCATGGGGTGGAAAAATCAATGTTGTCAAAATGAACGTACTACCAATAGCGATCTACATATTCAATGCAATCCCCATCAAACTACCAATGACATATTTCACAGAAATAGCAAAAAAAATTCAAAAAGTTACATGGAACAACAGAAGACCCTGCTGTGGGTTGAATGTCTCTCCCCAAACTCACTGAAACTTAATCTTCAATTTAGCAAAGTTAAGAGGGTGGGAAATCCAATTATGATATCTGAAAGGAGGGGCCTTTGACAGGTGATTAGAGTGTGAGGATTGGATTAATCCATTGATGGTTTAATGGGTGGTAATGGATATTGTTCTGATGGCTTTAAAAGGAGAGCAACTGAGAAGCTTAGCTCCGTCTCTTGCTCAGCCAGTCCCCATGTGATACCTTGCGTCACTACACAGCCACTACCAACAAGGCAGTCACCAGATGTGTTCCCTGGACTTTGGACTTCCCAATCCCCAAAACTGTAAGCAACAAATACTGTTTCTTTACAATTTATCCTGTTTCAGGTATTTCTGTGGTTAGCAACAGAAACAGACAAATACAGACCCTGAATAGCCAAAGCAATCTTGAGCAAAAGAACAAAGTAGATGGCATCATACTCTCTCACCTCAAAATATACTATAAAGCTACAATAATCAAAACAGCATGCTATTGGCACAAAAACAGACACATAGACCAATGAAACAGAATAGAGAACTCAGAAATAAATCTACATATCCACAGCCAACTAATTTTTGACATATGAGTGAAGAACATATATTAGGAAAAGGACAGTCTCTTCAATAAATTGTGTGGGGAAAATTGAAAACCTATATGCAGAAGAATGAAACTATACCCATATCTCTTACCATATACCAAAACCAAATAAAAATGGATTAAAGGCCTAAATGTAAGACCTGAAACTTTAAAACTTATAGAAGAAAACATAGGGGAAAACTTCAGGACATAGGACTAGGCAAAGATTTTACGAATAGGACTTCTAAAGCACAGGCAACAAAAGCAAAAATAAACAAATGGGATTATATTAAACTAAAAAGCATTCTACACAGCAAAGGAAACAATCAACAGAGTGAAAAAATAGAAAAAATAAAATGAACTAAAAAACTAAAAAACAGAGTGAAGAGACAACATACAGAATGGGAGAAAAGATTTGCAAACTATGCATCTGACAAAGGATTAATGAAAAAAAAAACAATTAAAAAAATGGGCAAAAGAGCTAAACAGATACTTCTCAAAAGAAGACATACATGCATAGCCAACAAGTACATGAAAAAATGCTCGACATCACTAATCATCAGAGAAATGCAAATTAAAGCAACAAATAGGTATCATCTTACTACAATTAGCGTGGCTATTACCAAAAAGACAGAAAATAACAATTGCTAGCAAGGATGTGGAGAAAGGGGAAATCTTATACATTGTTGGTGGGAATATAAATTAGTAGGGCCACTATGAAAAAAAGTTTGGAGGTTTCTCAAACTACAGATAGAAGTACTGTAGGATCCAGCAATCCTAATACTGCGTATACATCCAAAGGAATGGAAATCAACAAGTCAAGTAGATACCTGCACTCCTATGTTTATCACAACTCAATTCACAATAGTGAAGATTTGCAACCAACCTAAATGCTCACCCACAGATGACTAGATAAAGAAAATGTGGTATATATACACAGTGGAATACTACTCAGCCAAAAAAAATAATGAAATGCTGCCATTCCCACAACATGGAATTGCTTGGAGAAAATTACATTAAGTGAAATAAGGTAGGCACAGACAGAAATACCACATATTCTCATTCACGTGTGGAAGCTAAAAAAGTTCATCTCAAAGAAGCAGAGAGTAGAATACTGATTATTAGAGACTGGTAACTAGAGACTAGAGAAGGGATAGGGAGAGGGTGGTCAACGGATACAGAATTGTTGAGAGAGGAAGAATAAGGTCTAGTGTTCCACAGCAATATAGGAAGACCACACTGAACAACAAATTACTGGATAACTTCATGTAGCTAATTGAGAGGATGTTGAATGTTCCCAACACAAAAAGGTGACAAATGTTTGAGGTGATAGATATGCTAAATGTCCTGATATGATCATTTTGCACAATATAAACATACCCAAATACCACATTGTACTCCATAAATATATTCACTTATCATGGGTCAATTAAGAAAAAATAAATTAAAAAGAAAAAAATTCTTCAAAGACAGAAATAGGTTAGAGGTAATCAGAAACTAGGGGGAAGGAATAATGAGAAGTTAAAGGTTAATGGGTACACAGTTTATGTTTAGGATGATGAGAAAGTTTTGGAAATAAAAGGAAGTAGTGTTATACAGCATTGTAAATGTAATTAATTCCATGCAATTGTATGTTTAAAAATGCTTAAAATGGAAATCCTTATACACATTTTACACAATAATAAAAAAAATATATATATATTCTTTATATATAAATATAGAGAATTTCCAGGGCAAAGGAAAGCATCCATGCATACTGGGGAATTTATGGAGCCATATGCATGCTCCATAAAACAGGATGCCTGCTCAGAAAAGACCTGAGGATCTAAGCTTTCCCTGTGGCTGGTGTGTAGGCTGGTTCAAGTAGGACGTGAAAGCTAAGGCAGAGTGGTAGACTGTGCGGCTAATCACTGAAGCACACAATACGTAACCGAAATATTATGCTAAGTGAAAGAAGCCTGACACAAAGCACCACATATTGTATGGTTCCATTTATATGAAACACCCAGATCAGGTAAATCCATAGAGACCAAAAGCACATTGGTGGTTGCCAAGGTCTGGGGGAGAAGGGAGTATGGAGTGACTGCGTAATGGATGCAGGGTTTCCTTTTGGGGTAATAAAAATGTTGTGGAACTAGATAGAAGTGATGGTTGCACAACATTGTGAATGAACTAAGAGCCACTGAATTGTTGACTTTAAAATGGTTAATTTTATCTTGTAAATTTCACCTCAATTTAAGAAAAATCCAATACGTCCTAATTGTGTACAGTTAAACAACATAAGTACTTTCTCTAAAGCCAATGGAAAGGCAAGGATGAGCAGTATCACCACCATGAACTAGAAGAATTCTGGAAATGCCACCCAATTGATTTGATGAAAAATGAAGTAACCTGTACCTGCCAGCGGGAGGTGGGGGAACCCAAGTGAGGACAATCGATATTAGAGAAGAGAAAAATTCTAAGATGTTTCACAGCATGATTAAGCAAGAATCAGAGTTGCAAAGATTCAACTGACACATATCAGAAATAAGTTTTTAGCCAGCTGACAGATAACAGGATTTATAACTAAAACCTGATAGCACTCCAAAACACACACTTCTTATTGTTTCCCTGTTTTACTTTTTTATTTCTTTCACACAGCACTTCTTCATTGGTATTAAATGACTAAACAGTTTTGGGAATAGTTTAACACTGTGTATTGAACACTTTCAATAGAGATATAATTAGAATGTAAAAAAATCCACCTATAAATTTTTGGAAAAGAAATAGTGGCACATGCTTACAAATTTGATGCAAAAAATATTATTTAGGTCTATTAATACAGAATTAATTGGATAAGTAAAAGTATATATGTCCAATCAAATACAATACAGCTATTAAAAACACTAACAATCTACATTAGTGAAAAAACATGAATCTCAATGTTGTGCACTTTGTAAGCACATGAAAAGTTGCTCAACATCATACATCTTCAGAAAAATGGACATCAAAATCATAATGAGATACCACTTCACATCCACTAATATGGCTATAAATAGAAAACTGAAAATAACAAGTGTTCGTGAAAATAGGAAGGAATGCAAACACTCAAAGACTGCTAGTTAAATGGTACAGCCACTTTGGGAAACAGTCTGGTACTTCCTCAAACAAACATTTTCACCACATGGAGTTACCATTCCTAGGTTTATACACAAGAGAAATTAAAGGACATCCACACAAAAGCTTGTATGCAAATGTTTACAGCAATATTATCTGTAAAATTCTAAAGGAGGAAACAACCTAAATATTCATCAGCTGTTGAAGGGATAAACAAAATGTGCTACATTCACAGGGTGGAATATTATTCAGATATAAAAAGGAATAAATAATTTTTCCCCCAACAGATCAACCGTGTTGATGTAACTTCTCTAAACCAGTTTCTGTCTGATATGTCAGCTTGAGAGCTCCTCTGCCCCCACTTCCTTGGGCATCTAAGGATGGCAGCTCATCTTTCTGTGTTTTCATCTCAGGTTTGCTGTTGGCAGAATCCAGGCTTTCAACAGACTGGGATGAATGTGGGTGTGGGAAAAGACTGGTTGGGGGCCATGAATGCCACACTGTGTTGGTTCAGACTAATCTGCCCTTGGCTTGGCTCAGTCTGCCCTGTAATGGAAACTTTCTCAGCCATGGAGATAGAATATACAAGATCTTTTGAAAGAAAAAGATAGGCCCTGTGTTTTCCTGAGAAAGTGGTACAGTTTTAGTTGAACCAGTCCCACGAGACTATTGTGCACATAGCCTGAGCTTAAAAGGCTGTGCTCATTTCTCTGAAGAATCAATCACTAATAGACCTTGGTAAAATATCTAACTTTGTAGTCTTCCTACATGAAGAAAGAAAAGAAAATCCTTTAAATCAAAAAATTGTAAAAAAGGAACGAAGTACTACAACATGGACAAACCTTAAAAACATTTATGCTACATGAAAGAAGCCAGTCATAAAAGACCACATATTATATGATTGCATTTGTATGAAATGCCCAGAATAAACAAGTCTATAGAGATGGAAAAAAAAATTAGTGGTTTCTCAGAAGTGGGGGTAAAGAAGAGAGAGTGGTGGCAGCTAAAGGGTACGAGGTGATGAAAATGTTCTAAAACTGACTTTGGTGCTGGTTGCACACACTAAAAGCCACTGAACTGTACATTTGGAATGGGTGAATTTATGATATGAGGATAATGAAGCTGTTAATAGGAAAAGCTATCAGTAGAACTTAATTATTATACGCCCACTGAAACATTTAGAGGCAAATGTATGAAGTTTTTTGAAATGCACCAAAAAAATAACAATAATTTAAAAGATGGCTTAATAATGAGTAGAGGGGTGATATATGGATTTATGATAAAGGAAACACAACACAATGATGACAAAATCTAAATGATAGGCACAAAAGTATCCAAGTGTAAAATTTTTTATTACGTTTGAAAATTTTCATAATAAAATGCTGGAGGATGGGAAAGCTTGTAATAATAAGAGTTCAGCAAGGTGACCAGAAACAAAATAAATATTTTAAACTAATTGCTCTTCAAGGCAGTAGTAAATTAAAAGAGAGCAGAAAATTCAAAGATAAGGACACCATTGACAATCACAAAACAAATTAAAAATCAAGAAGGAAATGGGCATCAGGGAACAACACACTTAGGTAAATACAGAATCATAACCTGTTCCTAAAAGTAATAACTGCACTTTTTAAGTACCAAAATTCTATCTAAATATATGTATATGCTTAGTGATTCCAGCCATAATGCACAAGTTTGCCTCTTGATGATATACTACGACAGAAATCTTTAAAAACCAATTTTGAAACTAAAAACATGAAGTTAAATGGCAAAGCAAAAATTTACCAGTGTTTCAGCAGTTTATCTGAATTGTGAAAATCAAGCATAGAAAAATGAAGACTAATTGAAATACAGTATACAAAACCGTTATCAAAAGTCATCACTGAGTACCAAATTTGGGAGTAAGAGAAATGTTATTTTATTTGTGTCGGAACAAAACGGAAAGAAATATTTACAAGTCTGTGTGTATACATATATTCATATAGTAAATGTGCAGTAAACTTGCAGGAAGAAGGACAAAAATCTTTATCTTTAATAGGATCCTTACCAGTTTAGATTTGGTTAATCCTTGATCACACCAAAAGCTTTCCTATCTACGCGAGGCAAGGAAGGAGAGACGTGAGAAGCCGCAAGAGACACATAAACTAGTCCTTGCAGAGGGACTTAAGGACTGAGGGACAATGTAACGTTAGAACTTCAACAGACACACCAGCCCGGGTCCCTGAACCTCCACCGCTTCAGCTTTCACAAGCCTCTTAACGACTGACAGGTCTGGACCTCCGTAGACACTGGCCACGCCCACCTGGATTAATCCGGACACCTGGACCACACACCTGGGTTCACTGACCGTGAGCCGCGGCCCCTCTCATGGATCCGCGTATTAAATTCCGAATCGGAACCAGGCATCGCTTTCACTGACAAAACCACTCACCACTCCAGCCCTCAATCACTAAGCCCTACAGACAGTCACCCGCAGACACCAAACCCTGAACACGACTTTCAGGCGTTGATCTCGACAGATCCTTAATCAACGCCCACTAGAAAACCTCAGGACTGACTCCAAAATCACCCCGGTCACGGAGTCCCGTCTGTTTCTGCTCCCTCCGCAAGCCCCGCGGCTCCGCATAACACGGACACCCACAGACATCCCCAGCCCCCTCCCCCGCATCCTGTTCCACAGAGAAACCCATACACACCTGATTTTCTCCTCAACCCACCCGCACTTCCTAGACGCTGCGCTTCCGTGAATTCTTCCACTTCGAAGCCATCGCCCAGCCTTGGCGCCGGCCTATGGCGGCCAACGACGATCCGAAACGGTCGTACAGAACACGGACAACTGAACTTCCGGCTTTACCCAGGTGAGGTAATATGTCGGCGCCCATCCCGTCACAGATCTAAGGGGGCGGCCATCTTTCAATACTTGACGTACAGAAAACTAACCGGCTGTTTTTTGCTCAAATAGCCAGGGATAGCTCAGAACTGTGAAAAGCCACTGAAACCACCCCATTTCGAACCTCCTTCAGCCCTGGGCCACAAATTGCATTGGTTTTCAGAGGCTAGCGCTTATACAAGACAAACATGGGGTGGGCTACATCCAGTTCAGCGGGGCGGGGAGAAAAGTCATCCACTCAGGCAAAGAAAGATATGGAGGCGACACAGCGGGTACAGCCATCTTAGAAGGTAGTTGTCCGTACAAATGAAAACATTTTCTCCATGGAGGAAAAAAAGCAAACAAACGGGAGACAGGCGATTTCCCTGGGGAGGTTTCTGGCTGCACGTCGAAAACAGGAGGAAGATTTTGAGGACAGAAACGGGTCTGGAGAAGCAATGGCGGCACAAGACAGTGGTCACACCCTTAGAAGGAAGCCAAAAACAGCAACTGTGAGGAATCCAGTTTACCTTTGCAGAGGGCCACCAGCCCAGGAAAGAGCAGAGAGCAGTCATGAGCCAATGGGAGTAGGCAATCTAATAAGGGAGGCGGGACTTTTCTTACAGGAGACACAGGCTTCCCTTACACCAGAGGTGGAGCCAATATTAAGGGCGGGGCTTTCTGAGAGCCACAAGCCAGAAATTCTGGATGGAATACGATAATTCCAGGGAGAATCAAATGTTGTTCAAGGAAGTAAAAGTAATGGATCATAGTATTGTACGTGACTGATTTATAAACAGTATTTACATAGTCATCATAATGTAAATTCTACGTCTGATCCTACCGAGATTAAGCTAGAACTCTATTGGAAGAATGAGAAGGGAAGTTCGTGTGTGGGGTAGTGCGTGAGCAGGCTGACAAAGTCCTTGCTGTTCTGGGAAGCCAGCAGGGCTGGCACCTCTTTTGCCTACTTCCCCTTCTACCTCCCTTTGAGGTCTGACCTCTCATTGAACCCAGGACCCTGGAAGCTTTGTAAATGAGAAATATGTTCTTATTTTGTTGATCAGTAATCAGCTATGAATCTTTAAGCACCCTGGCAGTTGAAAATGTTTTGTTCCTTAAATAGCTTGGTAGCAGATGTAGTTGATTTAATCGGTACAATTTGTTATTTTCACTGTCTTATAAAAAGGAGCGTAAAATCAACTGAGAGGCCTTGCAGGCCAGCAGCCTGCACGGTGCTCCTGATCCCATTCGATAAGCTGTGTCTTCCTTCATTTCCCACTGTCTCCCCTCGGGGTACTGGTCGACAACAACGTGGCGCCGAACAGGGACCTGAGTATGGAGAAACTTCTTGGAAATAGGTGAGGAAACCTTCATGTTTTAGAGTGTGCACCAATTCTGTTTAGGGCAGAAGGCATATAGTCAGATGGTCAGGAGTAAAACTAACGGGACAAGGTGGACGCAAAGAGTAGGATCTCCTTCTCCACGTTTTGAAATTTATGTTTAAAGCCCGGGACTGTGAGGTCTCTATTGTTCAGTTAGAAAAATTTTTACATCACATTCAAGAAGTCTGCCCCTGGTTTCCTGAAAAAGGGACAGTCAATCTTGAAATTTGAGAACATGTTGGGAGATGGCTCCAAGAACATTATTGTGCTGTGAACCCCTCTTAGTTCCCTGATGACACCTTTTCTTTATGGAATTTGATCAGAGACTATCTACATCCTGGCCATTAGGCTTCTAAAGCTCCTGTGTTCTCAACTGTCTCTAAACCTATTGAAGTTCCTGATATACTTTCTTCCCCCACTGATGTTATTGGAAAACCTTTGATTGGGGAATGCACTGAAGAGATAGAAGATAAGAGGAAACAGATAGTGAGCCAGAATCACCGCCTGCCAAGCCACTGCCTTCACCTCCACCTTTGGCCATTGACTCCCCTGGCCTTTTGCTTCCTTTTGACCATCTGATAAAGTCCTCTATTTGCCCTTACCATAAGAAGGGGACATTTTCTGACTATGTTCGTCTCTGTGCAGGTATTGAGTCCTCAGACATGCAGGGGATAGCTTTTGCCACTGCTTTAGAGAGCAAGGAAAAGATGATCCAAAGCATAGATGCAAAACACATTTTAAATGTGGAAAAGGAGGTCATTTTGCAAAGCAGCAAAACCATGTGGATGGCAGCTCAGAGATGATCCTTGCCTATAGAAAGGGAAGAAGTAGTGAATGCCTGTCATGCTTGTTCAGTATGTGCTCAAGAGAGTCCACACTCCCAGCCGGTGCCCCATATAGATAGGCAAATAGCTCGAGGAAGGGTGCCCCTGACTTTATGGCAAGTGGACTTTGTCAGACCACTGCCAAGGTCAGAGAATTTCAGATACATCTTCACTGCTGTTGATACGGCTACTGGTCTTTTGTTTGTATGGTCTTGTAAGGCCCCAGACCAGGTAAACACTATGAACACATTGAATAGACTTACAGTGCTGTATGGCTGGCCTGTAGTCATAGAGAGTGATAATGGAACCCACTTTACTGGACATAAGGTTCAGAAGTGGGTTTCCCAGTTGTCTATTCAGTGGAAGTTACATATGTCATATCATCCCCTGGCAGCAGGAATGATTGAACGGGGGACTATTGTTATCTGCCCAACCCCCATCCCTGAAGGGGTGAACACGGCAGTTATGGCCAACAGTCAGGATTCTAAATGACCCCACAAGGGTGGACCCTCTCCAGTGGAAGCTCTGTTGCATAGGGCTGCAGCATGTATACAACTGCAAGTCACTACTAAAGATAAGCTTTTGTAGCCAGGATATGGCAAGAATGGAAATATTCTCTTACCAGACCCAACCTGTTTGCAGCAGGGACAGACAGTACAATGGGAATGGCCTTGGAGAATATAAGCCCCCCATATATGCTGGGTAGGCCTAATAAGGCCTTGGGGAAATTAGAAGGAAACTTGCAAGTTGCACGTTGGGTGACAAGTACCTGGCCTCCTCGAGTAAAGGTAACATGGCCTGGAGCAGATAAGCACTCAATTCCAAATGTCACTCATAGTGTTCTGGCTGTGGGCACCAGAGTCAAGTGGGTACATACATACGTTCATGTGATCAATGTGTCAGCTCACTGAATATGCACTGAACTTCCCATCAGTATGACTACAGGATTCCCATGGAAAATCACACCAACTGGACATGTGCAACTAATAGTTGAAAGGACAGAACTACAGGACAAGCCTTAAGGCATATTGAAAAGACAATAGGTTATATAACTGTAAGGGTCATTTATCCTTGCTAAGGGAACATCGCAGAAGATTCTGAATGCATAGATTGTACAGCAAGGGCCCCTGAAGGGGTAGATTGTTGGGAAAACATAGAAAAAATGGTCAGGGACCCTCAGATGTTCAGAATCTTGCCGAGCATCTGATGTAAATTTGGGTGTGTGCACCCAGGTGTTCCTTGTTATTGTCTAATGTGATTGTGCATGTGCAGTTCTGCCCAGTCCGGCATCTGCTGTATGGATATTGCAGACAGTAGGGTGATTCTAATGCTGCTCTTCACATCCTTGGGTTGGATTCTGTGTCCCTGAAGGTGTTTTGGATTGTGGACTTGAGTAAAGGACTAACAGCTCTGATATGCAAGGCTTCTAGGGGATGCTCCAGGAAGCCATATTAGGTTGACTGTTCCTAGTTCTGAATAAAGCCTATTATTTCTTCACCCAAGGATCCAAGGACTTTTTCCTATTACCTAGCTCATAGACCTGCATGTGGAAGGTTTGTGATCCAGTCTGGGCAATGGGCTTGAGGGGTCTGTGAGACCTAGCCCCAGCTTTACAGCATGCATAACAAAGATATATCTCAAAAACCTTACAGTGAGGAGAAGAAGCCAGACAAAGAGTACAGACTATATGATTTTAATTATATGGAATAACATGTGTTGGTGCAGATGTGGAAGAACTGCTGGTGGGAATGTAACATTATGCAGCTACTTTGGAAAACAAGCTGGCAGTTCCTCAAATGATTAAACATATTGACCATATGACTCAGCAATTTCACTACTAGGTTTCTTTCTTTCTTTTTTTTTAAAGATGACCGGTAAGGGGATCTTAACCCTTGACTTGGTGTGGTCAGCACCACGCTCTCCCAAGTGAGCTAACTGGCCATCCCTATATAGGGATTCAAACCTGTGGCTTTGGTGTTATCAGCACCACACTCTCCCGAGTGGGCCACGGGCCAGCCCCCACTACTAGGTTTATATCCAAGAGAAGTAAAAATATATGGCCACGAAAAAACTTGTACATGGGGCTGGCTGGTGAGTTCACCTGGTTACAGTATGGTACTGATAACAGCAAGGACCAAGGTCAAGGGTTTGGATCTTCATACCAGCCAGAAGATAAAAAAAGAAAAAGAAAAAGAAAAAAGAAAAATAGCTTTTACGTGAATGTCAGGCTGGATCACAGACCTTTCTACCCCATCCTGTGCAAGTTCTGAGTCAGGTAGTTGAAAGAAAAACTGAGTAGCCACCAGCAAAGTGAGTATGCTTTATTTTTAGAAGCAAGCTCTGCTGACCAGAAGTTCAGAGCTGCTGACTTCCATACTGAAGTACACACAAAAAAAATGGCAACAAGACAACCGGTACACGGGCACGTATGCACACTAACTCTACTCTTACATAACTTATTTACAATGGATGTGCTGAATCATACCCAGCTGGATATGAGGTGAAGGGGCCTGACTATGCTGACTCCACCTTCCTCACACTCCACCCCTTCAGGATCTCTCTCCATACAATCTATGCATTTTAATTTTCCTCAATGTTTCCTTAGTGAGGATGGCTGACCCTTGCATCAATATAACCTCCATACTTATTGTATATTCAATACACCTTGAGGCTTGTCCCCATAGTTCTACCCTTTCAAGCATGAAAACCCCACCCATACACATGTCCAGTTAGTAGTCATCATTGGGGTGATTTTCCACAGGATTCCTGCAGCCAAACTGGTAGGAAACTTGGTGCATATTCAGCAAGCTGAAATATTGGCCACATTTATGTATGTATGTGTCCAGTTGACTCTGGTGCCTGCAGCTACAATACTATGGGTGAAAAAACAAAAAGGTTATTGGCACCAATTGAGGCAGTTCTTGTCCCTCTGGCAGAATACACGCCAGCTTACCATCTTGGAAAGAATGGTTAGTGGAACAGGTGCACAGGTCTATGCAACAGAGCCTCCACTGGAGAGGGACTGCCCTTGCAGGGTCTCTCATTTAAGATCATGACTGTCAGCCATAAATGCCATGTCCACCCCTTCAGGGACAGGGGTTGGGTGGATAGTCTTAGTCCCTTTTTCAGAATACCATTGTAGTGTTCAATCATTGCCACCACCTGGGGATGATATGGCACATGTAATGTCCACTGAATGGACAACTGAGAAGCCCACTTCCGTACTTCATGTCCAGTAAAGTGGGTTCAATTCCCATTCTCTATGATCAGGGATTGACCACACATGGCCATAAGGCTATTCAAGACCTTAATAGTGCCTTCCTGGTCTGGGGCATTGTTAATCATACAAACAGAAGACCAGTAGCCATATCAATGGCTGTGAAGATATACCTGTAGCTCTTTGACTTTGGCAGTGATCCCACAAGATCCACTGCTACCATGTTAGGAGTATCCTCCTCTTGGGTTTTCTGCTTATTTGTATGTGGCACCTGGTGAGACATCAAGGGTACATCTGCCCATCAGGTTTATGTGGCTCCCGATGAGCCATCAACCACATGGCTTTCTCAGGTTTATGTGGCTCCCGATGAGCCATCAACCACATGGTCTTGCAGCCAGCATGCTGCATCCTTGGGTTTCTGTGGCACCCAGCAGGCCATCAACCACATGGTCTTGCAGCCAGCATGCTGTATTCTCCAATGTAGCCACCCAGCTACATCAGCTGCTGGAGATCTCCCCAGCCATCCTACCTTAGTCAGTGCATCAGCTTCATCATTGCCTGGACTGGCTAAGGGGAAATGTCCTGTGACATGGAAAAGACTTACTTCCTTTCCATGTCCCAATTACCATAACTCTTGCTACACAGCTTGTCCCCATGGTGGGTGGTGACCCACCAGCCACTGCTGATAGCTTCAAGTAGATATCCAAAGAGGAAGACCCTTTTATATGGCCCACTCATATTGTCCCAAATGACCTAGCAGCATTGGAACTGCCTTGGTTAAATCTGCAAGAGAATCAGAGTTTAGTAACACATCATCTATATAGTGAAACGTTGTAACTGAGCTGGGCTTAGTCTACTTGGCTAGGTCCTCAGCTACCAAACCATGACAAATGGTTGAGCTGTGAGGTAGCCTTGGAGTAATACCTGAAAAGTCCATTGCCTTCCTTCCCAGGTGAAGACAAATAGATCTTGGCTACCAGCCAAGATCAGGATAGAGAAAAAACCATTTGCAAAGTCCAATACATAATGATAAATTCCTAGCTGAGTCATCAGCTGATCCATTAAGTTGTGAACTGAAGGCACAGCTGCATGCAAAGGACGCACTACTTTGCTCAGTTTCCGATAGTCTACAGTCATCCTCCAGGTCTCATCAGGATTTTTCACTGGACATACCAGGGTGTTAAAGGGCCTATGTGCAGGACAAATAATGCCAACCTTTTCTAACTCCAATATAGTGGCACCTATCTCTGCATGTCCTCCCAGAAAGCGATACTGTTTAACATTTAACCACATGCCTTGGCTTGGGTAACACCTGCGGATCATGCTTGACATGTCCCCACAGCACAGGCTTTACTGTCTGTATCTGCAGCTAGAATTCTCCAACCATTGTTCACAGGTATATCCCATAAAGTACATCTATACCCAAGATGTATCTGAATATGGGAGATACATTCACAGTACATACATGAAGGGGCAATCATCCAATGCTCAGCAGCAAAGACACAGCTTTGACTGTAATAGTCTGTCCTCCATAACCACCAACATTCACTGTGGCCCTTGGAAACTTATCAGGGTTGCCATGCATCACATTAGATCCCATGTCAGCATCCACCAATGCTAACACACACTGTACACGTATCATCCACCCCTAGATCCCACAACCATAGGAGCCAAACAGCTAGGGGTTCATTTTCTGATGCACAGCAGGTCATACAAGGAGACGCATAGGTCCTCCCAACTCACCCTCAGTGTCATCAGAGTCCTCAGCTTCAGAAGCAGGGGTGTCCTGTCACCATACTTCATTCTCTGGTATGTCTGCCTTTGGCTGTGCTGCCTCATGTAGTGGTTGGTCCATATTGGCTCGCAGTACAGCAAACCACAACCAGCCCATCCTGCCAGCCATTCTCCGGGACTCCTCATCTTTCACCATGGAGCTCAGTACCCTGAGAGCTTCCTCTATGCTTTTGGGGGACCCATCCACTCGGTCCCATGTTTTCAGTGGAGCCCAAGTCTACAGGAACGCTGCTACCAGGAACCACATGCTTGATGGTAGCCACATCTCTTCCCTATCCCGAGGATCTCATGGCTCCCTTACCTGCTCATCCTGCCAACTACGCCAACAGTCAGGCTGGATCACAGACCCTTCTACCCCATCCTGTGCAGGTCCTGAGTCAGGTAGTTGAAAGAAAAACCAAGTAGCTGCTGGCAAAGTGGACATGCTTTCTTTTTAGACATGAGCTCCACTGACCAGCGGTTCAGAGCCCAGCTTTCTATACTGAAGTATGCAAAAAAAATGGCAACAAGCCAAGGTGCACATGGGCACGCACGCACACTAACTCTACTCTTACATAACTTATACAATGGATGTGCTAAATCATATCCAGCCAGACGTGAGGCAAAGGGGCCTGACTATACTGACTCCACTTTCCTCACAGTGAACATTTATAGCAGCATTATTTATAACAGCCCAACATGGAAACAAGCCAAATATCCAAATAATGAAGGGAAAAATAAGAAGTATTATATCCATATAATGGAATATTATTCAGGTGTAAAAAGAATGAAGTGCCAAGACATGCTTCATCATGGATGAACCTTGCAGACATCCTAAGTAAAAAGAGCCACTCAAAAAAAGACTAAATATTATGTGATTGCATTTATATGAAATGTCCAGAATAGGCAAATCTAGAGTTGGGAGGAATGGGAGTAGAATTAACAGGTATAAATACGCTCAATATGATTTTTAAAAACCTAAAATAGAAAAAAACAAACAAACAAGTAAACAAGCAATTCATAAAATAACAAATAAAACTAAAGATTTTTATTCACTCTTAAGATAGCAAGGACTAAATGGTGAGGTTGTGAGGAAATATGCATCCTACTAGATTAGGCCTTTGTAAGTCTTTGTTTCACATGCGAAGTGAGGTAACGTTTATTTCCATCATCTACAGCTTTCAGGCTGCTAAGATAATGCAATTATTACACTTGAAATACTCGAAGGTCTTTGTTCAAAAAATGTGCTAATAAACACACTTAATAAACAATAGCTATTAGTTTTCCGTTGGAATTCTTAGAGTTGGATGGCTAGCCCAAGTAAAGCACGTTCATTAATAGAATATTTTTGGACAATATGGGATTATCTTATCAAAAATTTTCATTCTCTTTACCTCAGCAATTCCAATTTTAATAATTTATTCAGTAGAAATTATACGTGAAAACATCTGAGAAAAACCTGCATAGAAATTTTTACCAACACTTTCCGGGCTTCTATTCTCCCCACCCCCATTTCAGCACCCTGGACCTTGGTCAATAGCAAAACCCCGCCCTTATTATTAGTTCTACCCGCCCACAGGCCCTTCCCCTTCACCTTTCACCCTTGAGATGTCACCCAAGCCCCACTACTGATCTTTGATGTAGAGATCTTTTCTGTCAACTAGCTTTGTTTACTCTGTACCCAAGTAATCTCCAGACCCTATACTATTCTCCAGAGGCATTCCCGGAGATCATCTCACTGGCTCCCCACCGCCCAAATGAAAGACAGCACTCTTTTCTGTACGGATACGTACACCTTCTTCAAGATGGCCGCGCCCGCTGCTGCTTGGTTCCTAAACACGGCAAAGCGGAGGCAGCCATGTTAAGCTTGGTGCGTCTTGCTAAAGGGGATTGCACCCGCGTTCTGCGGAGATGGGCTAGAGCATGCGCATTGCCGTTTGTGACGCCTGAGTTTGACGCAACCCTGACAAGGACTGTTGGGCGAGAGAGGGCAGTGTACGGCGCACTTTCCAAGGTGGCGGCTCCCACTTGAATCGGCTGTAAGGGCGCCGCCATACTCTCTCGCCAAGTCTTTGTCTAAAAGACCCAGAAGCTGAACGGAATATGCGCCCCAGGGTGGCTGTTGGCCGCCTGCAGACTCGGGTAGGACAGAGGTTAAACTGAACCAGAGAGGTGGAGCGGCAGCGTTTGTGAGTCTCAAGTGGAAGTGATGGACCTTGACTCTTTCGCCCCAGCTGGTGAACTAAGGATATTTTGAGGGGTCTCAGTTTCACTTTCGGGGAGCGGAGTCAGGAGCTGGGTTTGTTGGGGAAGCTTGGGGGTTAGCCATTATGGGGGTGGTTAGTGATTGAGGAGGTCTTAGAGGCAAATCAGTGATCGGCATGACCTAGCGCGTAGTTCAGTGATAGCAGTGCCCACGAAGGAAGTTAAGATGTCTTTGGGGGCGTGTCAGTGCCTAAGAAGCCCTCTGGAGGAAGGTCAGTTCTTGGGACAGCCTTGGGGGAGGGGGTGTGTCAGCGATTTAAGTGTCTTTGGAGGAAGAGGAATCCTTGGGGGATAGGTCAGTGATTGGGATGTCCTCAGTGATCAATTCAATGGGTATTTTTGGCTTAGGTCAGTGTTTGGGATGTATTTGGGAGGAGTAAGGCCAGTGTTTGGGGCGTTCTTGGGGGTAGTCAATGAATGCGGTGGCCTTGTGGGGAGGTCAGTGTTTGGGGCAGCTTTGTTTCTCGTCTCAGTGTCTTCAGTAGTCACCGAGAGTCATGGGGGTCTGGGTTTGGGGGTTTTGATAGGCTAGTGATATACCTATAGGAGTCAACACTAGAATGACCTGGGGTGGCTGTGTGGTCATATTTTAGGTATGATGTGGCCAGGCCTTGGTACACGAGAGATTTGTGGGAGTTGGAGCTTTGGAAGTCTTTGGGTTTTGGAGGGTGTTGGGGTTTTAAAACCCACTGATTTATAGGTTACTTTAGTGCGTTTGAAACTTGCTTTCCAACTTCCACCCTCTGAGTCATCCTTTCCACAACAGTGAACAGTGCTTTGAAATGACCAGGTCTAAACAAATCTAAGGCAGAATGCTTATGATGAAAGTTGTGCTGTCTGGCCCTCTGGTCTTCAAACTTACTGCGTATTTCTCTGGGATCTTCCCTTTTAGGTCCTTCTGATACATAAGGGGACATTCCCACACCCACAATCCAGATACCTAGAGAAACACATTATTAAAATTTGTTTTTTTTCCCCTAATACTTTTATATGATTTGTTTTATTACAAAGATGTGGTAACACTGCACAAACAGTTTATAATTTACTTTTTGAAAAACCCTCATGATAAAATTGTTCTTCTATTGCTGAATTTTGGTACAAAATCTTGTTGATATCTGCATAGTATGATATATGTGGATTTCCTTGCAATGTTGATTGAAATTATGTTAAATCTTTGCAATAATTTGGGTAGACAAGACATACTAAAATATTCATATAGGTCAGGACATTACCCGTTAAATTTATTCCTAGATCATATATACTTTTGCTGCTATTGCAAATGGCTTCTCTTTCCACCTGAATTTTTAAAATTATTTTCCGTAGATAGAAAAGCAGCTAATTTAAAAAATATTTTTTCTTTTATTTCCTTACTGAATTAATAATGTGTTTTAATTGATTCTTGTAGGTTTTCTAGTTAAGCAGTCAGAACACCTGCAGGTAAATTTGACTCAGAGAAAAGAATATGGACTTTGGATTTAGGTAGAACTTGGTTTAGATCTGGATTTTGACACTTAATGTGTGAACTTGGGAAAGTTTCTCAACTTCTCTGAGATTCTTTTCCCATTTGTTTTCTTTTTTTTTTTTAAAGTCAATAATAGCTACTCATTCAGTTAAAGTACCTAGCACATAGTAGGTAACCATGACAAGTTAGCAAGCAATATTCCAGTATTCATACTTGTTTCTCTGTATTTTTTTAGGCTTTTAAAAATTTCTCACTTAATTTTTTTTTTGCCCCTCTCTCTTTATAACTGTCTTTCTCTAAATGTAGATTTAGTTCTGAGTATACTTTTGGCAAAATCCTGTCATTTCATGAAAATAACTTTGTTGTTGGTGTTTATATAAAATAATTATATGTTTATTATAAAACTGACCCTCACATAATATATATTATGGCTTGTTTTCTTTTAAACTATCGTATTAATCTACTACCTGAAGAAAGCGCAGTTAACTTTTAGATATTTTTATATGTACACATCCAAGACACGTGGACAAATAAGGACTCATGCAACTCAGAAAATCTTTTGTACTCACAGGTTATTATGGCAATGAATTTCTTTAATTCTCAGGTCCTGGCTTCCTGGGATGAAACAGTTCCTATGAGGGAAGGAAGTGAAGGTATCAAAATCAGCACTTCATCCTTAACCAGAAACTCACTTCAAAGAAGAGACCAGAAGCATCAAAAGAGCAAATCTTAGAGTTGCTGGCTGTGTCTAAGGACTCTAGAAAATGTCCAAGTTCCAAGTGAGTTGTTCATTTATATATTTATTTCCCACTTAGTTTTCCAGTGGATTTGAGGAGGTTTAGTAATACTTGTAACTGAAAGAATAATATGTTTGTTCAATATTTATGACGACTACTCTATGCAAGATATAGCATGAATAGATAAATGTCAGAATTTGGAAATACTGAGAATAAAGATGAACTTCACAGCCAGTTTGCAATGGGAATATATAAATGATAGGTTTACACAAATTGCTTACAGTTAGAACATAGATTGTAGTCCATGAGGTTCTAAATAGTTCATAAAAATGAGCTACAAACTTGTCTCTAATACTCCCTGTTCTAGTTATCTATTGCTGTATAACAAGCTACCCCAGAAACTAGTGGTATAAATTTTTTTTATCGTCCTCATGGAAGAAGTGAGGTAAGTCTCCCAGGTGAAGGCTTGTGTGTTCTGGGGTTCCCAAGACCACCCTTAGGTTCAGTGATTTGCTAGAATGACTCACAGAACTCAGCAAAGCTGTTATACTCATGAATGTAGTTTATTCATCAAAAAGATACAGATCAAAATCAGCAATGGAGAAAGGTGCATAGGGCAGGGTTCAGGAGATAGTGTGCAAAAACTTCCAGTTGTCCTCTCCCAGTTGAGTCATGTGGACAATGTTTAATTCTCCCAGCAATGATGTGAGACAACATGCATGGAGTATTACCAATCAGGGAAGCTCACTTTAGCCTGGGTGTCCAGGATTTTTATTTGGGCTCAGTCACATAGGCAAAGCTGACCACATGAGTGGCTGACCTTAGTCTGTACCCACTTCAGAGGTCAAGCTGCCACAGTGTGGCCCAAGGCCCCCACCATACATTGTTAGCATAGACTCTTGGCCCAAGCCTCTCAGGTAAACAAAGCAGTATATTCCAAGGCTTTAGAGGTTACATCCTAGGAATAGGCAGGGGTTAAATCTTTCTTTGGAATGTGCAGTGTGTGGATAACGCAGACTTGCTGTGTTAATTATTCACTGCACAGCTTCTCTCCACACTACGATGTCTGGAATCTTAGCTGGAAAGACTCAAAAGGTTGGGGGCTGGAATCATCTAAAGGCTTCTTCATTCCCATATCTGTTTCCCAGGCTGGTATGACTCAAAAGCTAGGCTCACCTGAGGCTGTTAATTGGAGCACCTCTGCCTGGCCTCCTCGTGTGGCTTGAGCTTCTCACAGATGGATTCTGAGAGAACCAGGATGATGCTACATGGCCTCTTCTGCTTTGGCCTCAGAGGTTATGTAGTGTCACTTCTGCTGCATTCTTTTGGTTACAAGCAAATCACTAAGGCTAGCCACATCCAAGGGGGGAGGGATAATCTTCATCTTTTGGTACGGGAGTTGCAGGGTCACATTGCAGAAGGTTTTTTTGGAATGGTAGATACTATTGTGGCCATCTTTGGGAAATACAGTTTTCCACATAGACATAACAAAAAATTGTTTCCTTTACCCTGAGGAGAAAGCTCCTCTAGGAAAGTGAATATTTTATGTCACTGAAGTAAGAAGAAATTTCTGTAATGCATCATCACATAGATCATATAGAGGTCAGTGCCCTCAATAGCAAACCACTGCTAATAAATAAAATGGTAAGTTTCCTTTGGTGTCTGAGCAGGCCTCAGATAAGCCAGTAACAGAAAAGCCAAACTCAGTGTTCAGAATACTTCAGGGTTCCAAAAGAAAGTGGCCCAAATCCACGGCTTCCTGGTGGTCTGATTTTATCTCCTGGGATGAAAACCCAGATTGGCAAGAAGAATGGATGGATTCTATGACCATCAAATGGTTTTCCACAAATAACCCTTAAAATTGTTTTTTATTTAAATAAATGGTTCTCACTTGGGAGTGATTTTGCCCTCCAGAGGACATTTGGCAATGTCTGGAGACTTTTTAAAAAATTTTTTTTCATCAAATTGTAATTGATTATACATATTTTTGGGGTTCAATGTTGACATATGTTGATCAAATCAATATTACTTGCATATGTATTGTTATAAATCATACTTATTCTTTATGCCCCTTGTCCAATCTCTCCGCACCCTCCTTTCTCTACCCCTCCAACTCTGATAACCTTAGATTTCTTCTCTCCTTCTGAAAGAGTAATGGTTACTCTGTTGATTTGTTGCCTAGATGATCTGTCCAATGCTGAGTGGTGTGTTCAGGTCCCCCAATATAATTGTAGAGCAGATGCTTCTTCTGTCTCTCTGGAATGGGCTTTGTGGAGAGAGACATCCTCTTCTTTTCTTTGGTCTCTGCTGGTGACTCCCCTTGTGTCAATGCACTGCAGTGGCTGGCGGACCATCCGCATGGTGGTTGTGGCATCTAGCCACTTTCGCAGCAGCTGTGATTATTGTGGTGGCTGTGGTGAGCCACCCACATGGAGGTGATGTTTTTGGCATGCTTTTTACCTAGTTCCTGGTGACTGCCAGCTTCAAACCTCAGGACCCTGGGTGGGCCCTGTGGTGCTGGCAGTGTGCCTGGTTGTGGGCAGAGGGTCTGATCCCCGGCTCGGGGCCTCAGTGGAGATGCTTTTGATTGTCATAACTAAGGAGAGGTGCTAATGGGATCTAGTGGATAGAGGCAGAGACACTGTTAAACATCCTGCAATGCACAGTACAGGCCCCCACAACAAAGAATTATTCAGTCTAAAATGTCAACAGTGCCAAGGTAGTTACCTCCTGTTTTCATTGATTAGAAAGCAGCTCCAAGTTACACTGACTAGCAAAGTCTTGGAGATTCCCTTCATTTATCTTTTCACACTCAAAAATGTAGTGTCAGCTCTGTGTTCAAAGTCAATACTTACCTATTTTTTCTTTTTTTTTAAAAAAAATTCCAATTTAATATAATTTGGAAGTGAAGTTTAAAATATTCAGTATCAAAATTTCAAACAATACAGTAGTTTATAGAGCAAAACTTGAAATTCCCCCTTCTGTCTATCTTTAAGGATATCACAGTCCTCAAGGTAAAAATATCTCAAATCACTACATGTATTCTCCTGGTTTCTAGTGTCAGCATTGACATTTAAATATGAGTTTGTGTGAATTTGAGTTGGGGGTCCCCAGCCCACCCTCAGGCTTGATGATTCTCTAAGAGGACTCACAGGGCTCAAAAAGCTGTTGTACTCACAGTTCCTGATTTTACAGTGAAAAGAAACAGATTAAGATGAGCAGAGGTAAAAGGCAGGCAGGGCAGAGTCCGGGAGATACCAAGTGCCAGCTTCCAGTTGTCCTCTCCCCGTGGAATTGCATGGAAAGCGCTTACTTGTCCCAGCAATGATGTATGGCAACATATGCAAAGTGTTGTCAACCAGGGAAGTTCACCTGAGCCTTGGTGTCAGGGATTGTATGGGGGTCAGACAATGTAAGCATTCAGCATGTACGTGACTGACCTTTACTTAGTCTCCAGTCCTGCAGAAGTCAGACGATACAGCATAGCCCAGGGCCTCAGGTATACAAAAACAGGTGTTCACTGTAAAACACATTATTAGCATAAACTGTCTGGTCAGACTGATACGGCATGGCCCAAGGGCTCAGAAATACAAAGATGCTTTAATCAGGCTTGGTGTTTCAAGGGTTCAGAGGTTATCTCCCCAAATCAGACCAATGGCTAGTCCTCTTGAAGTCTGGCCTTTCTGTGGAATGTGCAGGGCTTGGGCAGTCCAGACCTGCTGAGTTAATCCTTTATGGCACAGAAGCTAAGTGTACACATTGTCGTAGGTATAGTTGAGGTTATAGTTTATATACTTTTCTGTAACTTATATTCACTTAATCCTGTACCTTGGAAGTCCTTCCATATCAGCATATACAAATTATAATCCCAATAACAAGTAGTAATAAGTGATTTTCTTTTACTAGTTATGAATATTCATGAGATACGAAGCTGACTGTCACCCCTTATACCCAAGGTGTGAAGGCCAGGTCCATACTGGCAGCATTGCCCATTACCACAAATTGGGATTGTATCCTGTGTCCCCCACCCAATTATCCCCAACCTCCCTCCCCCTTCCCCTTTCCCCCAGTCCATTTTGTATCCCTAGGCAGTTGAGGGTTGGGACTGAAAGTTCCTACCCTCTAATTACATGGTTGGTTTCCCTGGCAAACAGGTCTGATCCTGAGGTTATCCAACAACCTACGAAGAGTCACCACATTAGAACAGAAGACTCCTATCACACAGGAAATTCCAAGCCACTTAGGAGCTCTATGTCAGAAACCAGGGCCAAAGACCAAATATTAGAACAAAAGATTCTCCTAGCATTACCGTCTACAAGCATTTTAGGAGCTCTGTGTCAGGAATTGAGGGCAGAGACCAAATATGGTCATGCATTGCTTAACTATGGGGATATATTCTGAGTTCTGAGAAATGCATCATTAGGTGATTTCATTGTCATGTGGCCATCATAGAGTATACTTACACAAACCTACATGGTATAATCTACTACATGACATACCTAGGCTGTATGGTGTAGTCTATTGCTGCTAGACTACAAACCGATACAGCATGTTACTGTACTGAGTACTCTAGGCAATTGTAACACAATGGTAAGTATTTGTGTATCTAAACATATCTATAGAAAAGGTATAGTAGGAATGTGGTATTAAAGTATGGTACACCTGTATAGGGCACTGTGACATTATGATACTTATATATTGGTTTTTGTCTCAGTTCCTGGCTCATGCTACTTTCTGACCTTCTCCTGCCTCCTTCCACCTGCTTCTTTTTCTCCCTGAGGCAGGAAATTCTCTGACCTACCTTAGCTGATTGTAGGTCATTAAGACTCCCATTTCAAGAGGAGCCCTGCTCCATGTGCAGGAAGAAGGAACGCTGCACAGATAGGTCAAGAAGAGCCTGAACAAACAGACCTTGCTGGGTTTCCCCACCCAGTCTGTTAGTGTTAGATCATGCCCTTTTTGTCCAATTACATTTCTTCATGGTAGTTCATGCTTCAGTTGTACCTATGTAATGAAACCTCCATAAAAACCCAGGAGACCTACATTCGGAGAGCTTCTGGACAGCAGAACTCATCCACGTGCTGGGAGAGTGGCACACCCCAACATCATGGGAACGGAAGCTCCTGTGCTCAGGACCCTTCCAGACCTCACCCTATATATCTCTTCATCTGGCTGTTTCCTTGTACCTTTTAAAATATTCTTTGTAATAAACTGGTAAAGGTAAGTATGTGTTTCCCTGAGTTCTGTGAGCTGCTTTAGCAAACTAACCAAACCCAAGGAAGGGGTTGTGGGAACCCTGGTTTAGTTGGTTGGTCAGAAGTTCCAGAGGCCTGAGCTTGCAACTGACATCTGGAGTGGGGGACAGTCTTGGTGACTGAGCTCCCAACCTGTTGGATCTTATGCTATCTCCATGTAGGTAGCATCAGAGTTAAATTGGAGGACACCCAGTTGGTGTCTGCTGAAGAATTGCTGGCTTGCTTGCCAGTGGGAAGACATCCCCACACATTTGGTCACAGAAGTCAAAGTTTGTCTTCTGTGTTGATTGTTGTTGAGTAGGTGTGTAGAGGAAAGGCAGTGTATGTTTTTCCCACACCAGTATAGGCACTTACCATGAATGGACCTTGTAGGACTGGAAATTGCTCTGGGAAAGTCAGTGAGTGAGAGGTGAGTGCATGTGAAGGCCTAGAACATTACTGTATTTTATTGCAGACTTTATAAACACTGTGCACTTAGGCTACACCAAATTAAAGAAAAAAGTAATCATGCTATGATGTTGTGACAGTTGTCACTAGGGAATAGAAATTTTTAAGTACCATTATGATTTTATGGGACCACCGTCGTATAGGCGGTCTGTTGATGTGCCATATAACAAAGTTTCAGTCAGTGAGAGACCACTTGTGCAACAGTGGGCCCATAAGATTATAGTGGCTTATACCATATAGCCCAGGTGTGTGGTAGCTACATTCTAGGTTTGTGTAAGTACACTCTGTGATGTTCACATGATGATGAAATTGCCTAATGGCGCATTTCTCAGAACGTATGCCCATTGTTAAGGGACACATATTACTCTTAAATGAATTCAGAAAAATTATATATGTGTATCAATATATAAATGCAGATATAATTTATAATAGATAACATAAATAAATATATGTATTCACACACATATATACTATTTTTCTGAACCCATTTGAATGTAAATTGTAGACATCATGTCCCTTCCCCATAAATACTATAGTCTGTGTTTCCTAAAAAAAAGGACATTTAAACACAATACATTATCAAAATCAGGAAATTTATTTATTCAGTTGATACAATTTATTATTGATACCAGGCTATTATGTGATTTACAGACTGTTCAAATTCTGCCAATTGTCCCCCAAATGTCCTTTATACTCCTCTTTTTCCCCTCTGGCCCAGGATCAAATCCAGGTATACACATTGGATTTGGTATTTGTATTTCTTTAGCTCACTTTAATTTATAATATTTTCTTTCCTTTGTTGGCTGATTTCTTTCTCCCAAATTCAAATATATTTTCTGTATTCTGTCTTAGACATCTTTGCCTATAATTTCAATCATAAATAAGTTCTTCTTTGTTTTCTTCTAAAACCTCTATGGTTTTAATTTTTACAGTTAGGACTGTGGTCTGTCTGAAATTTAATTTTTTATATGTGTTGTAATGTAGGAGTCAAGGTTCATTTTCTTCCACATGTGCATCCAGTAGTCCCAGCATTATTTGTTGAGAAGACTTTCCTCATTGGATTGCTTTGGTTCCTTTGTCTAAAAATCTAATGATTATATAAATGTTGATCTATTCCTGGCCTGTTCCACTGATCTATTTCTTTGTTGACTCTGAGGCAAGTTCCAAACATTCTGGATTACTATAGCTTTTATGTAAGACTTGAAGTCAGATATTTAAGAAAAACAACACAGTTCTTATTTTTCAATATTCATTGAAGGAAGTTCCCTTTTTTTTCTAGTTTTTCCCCCTCGTTTTCTGATTTTTTTTTCATCATGGATGGGTGTTGGAACTTGTCAAAAAATTTTTAGTATCTGTTGAAATGATACGTTTTCTTCATTCTGCTATGATGAATTATGTTGATTTTCAAAAGTTAAGCCAACCTTATAATCCTGGGACAAATCTCATTGCTCATTCTCTTTATATATCTTTATTATACATTTATGGTTTCAAGGGTTCAGTTGCCACTTGATGGCTATGGTGCCCAGTGATTACCATTTTGGACAGCACAGATAGAAAAAATTATTATCAGTGGACAGCACTTCTCTACAGTGAGCTACGTCTAAGACACAAAGTTGATTATGTTACTCCCTCATATGTAAAACCCTTCATGAACCACCCATAGCTATAGGACCTATACGTTCTTGTTCGGCCTCAGTATGCCTCTTCATCTCCTTTTCTTATTAGCATATCCTCGTATCTTCTCTTGTCATCCTATTTGCAGTTTTGAATGCTCATGGTTTCATTGTGCCATCTTTCATGTTACTTCTTTCTGGAATGCATGCCACCTCTCCCCATGCAACTCATGGGAAAACATAAAGTTGGTCTCATAAGAATTATTTCCAGATTTACCTCTGTGAAGCTTACCCTTTTGCACATTGGTGTGCAGATGGCATATACTTTTTTTTTTCTTTTGGCCTATACTTCTTATTTGTACTGTATAACTATATTGTACTTTCTCATGTACCTTTTTTTCTTTCTTTGCAAACTAGAATGCTCCTTCAGGGTAAGAAGGAGTTATTTTTAAAGGAATGCCTAATGTAGTATCTGACACATAGGTGCATACACATAGATTGTAGAGGGTTTCTAGATTAAAGGATATAAGGATGTTCAGTTTCTCTTTTGTGAATGAATGATTGAGCATGTGAGTCATTGAATGATTGAACGGAAGCACAAGGACAGGATATTTTAAATAAAAAATGTTTTTTTTCCTACAAAATATAATGCAAATTTATTTACATGGAAGGCAGCCAAATGACTTACCATGGGAAAATTATAAGAAATTTTCATTTATCTTCATAATATTAACCAATGATAATCATTTAGTAGGATTCATTCACAGTAATGTTCTGTTGCAAGGCTCAGTGTCATTCAGGATGTGGCTGTGGGCTTCTTCTTGGTGGAATGGCAGCTACAGGACCCTTTTCAGAAGAACCTGTACCAAGATGTGATGTTAGAAAATTATACCAACCTAATATTAGTGGGTAAGCAGAGCTTCCCTGGGTAATGTAGGCAATAATTGCCTTTCCTGTCTCAGTGATAAAAAGGGTGAGGCCTCACAAGTGCTTTACTTTGTGTAGACTTAAGTTTTATACATCATAGATACTTAGTACTTTTCTGACCTCTAACAGAGTGTTTTTCTCTTACCTCCAAAGTAAGAGGCCTCTACTTGGCCAAGATGCAAATTGTTCAGCCCCTTAAATGTGATCTTTGCCATTTTTCAGAGGCCTCGTAGCCCAAGTATTTGGGTCCATGGGTCCTCTATAATTTTTCTTGGATAGGGTATCAAGTTGCCAAAGCAGTTGCACTCTTCCAGTTGGAGCAAGGAAAACTAGGGATAATAGAGGAAGAAATCCACAGTCAGATTTATTCAGGTGAGTGAAAAACCAGCCCTGTGAGAGAAATAGAAGTAATATCCCAGTTGGTCAGAAACAAGGAGGCACCTCTGAAATGTTCTTAAGCTTTGAGTGTGACTCAGAACAGCTAGATGAGCTCCCCACCTACATTAATTGTGCCTCAACTTTTTAATCTCTCCTTATTAGAACTCTTTTGCTTGGCTTTTGATATAATACATTTCCTACTTTTGTGTACTCTGATCAGATCTGTCTCTGGTTCATCTTGGAACTTGCTTTGCTGGTTACTCTTTCTCCCTGGAATCCTCACTTACCTACTTTCTCCTTGTCTCCATCCCCCTAATCCTGGTCATAGCTTTCTTGTACACTCAAGCATTTGTAAATTTTTCTATCTTCTCATTTTGCATATCTTCCATACCTCTTGTTATTTCTTCCACTTTTTTCTCCTTTTACTTATAAATGTCTCATACTTTTGTCCTCTGCTCAGGCTCACCTCCTCTTTTCTCTTTGTGCTTTGGTATGAGATTCTACCTCTTCTTCTATTACATGATCACAGTAGATTCATTGGTCTCTTTTCTAGAAGTTGCCTGGCAAGTAGATGATAATACAGACTGGCACCAAGAAAACCAAAGCAGTCTTGAAACTATGGACACTAATCACAAATACAATACATTTGGAAAAATAGTACCTTACCTGAACTCAAATATTGATGGCCCTTTAGCACAGAGATATCATACATTTCACACACTTGGGGAACACCTGAAACCTAATCTAAAGTATATTATTCACAATAGAAGTTATGCAAGAAATGAAGTTGAATTTAATGGATATGCCATTTTTTTTTTAATGCTAAGCATGAGAAAATTCATACTGGAGAACAATACTGTGAATATAATAAATGTGTAAAGGCTTTCAGCAATAAGTCACAGTTCATTAAACACTGGAAAACTCAAACAGGAGAGAAACACTATGATTGCAGTGGCTGTGGGAAAGCCTTTTCCTGGAAGTCAGACCTCATTAAGCATCAAAGAACACACACAGGAGAGAAACTCTATGGATGCAGCAGATGTCAGAAGGCCTTCAGCCAGAGAATCCATACAGGACAGAAGAAGCCTTTTGAGTGTAATACTTGTGTGAAAGCTTTCACTGATAAGTCGTGCCTTAGTAAACATCAAAGAACTCACACAGGAGAGAAGCACTTTGCGTATCTTATATGTCAGAGAGGCGTCGGTGATAAGTCCAAACTCACTTTACATCAAAGAGCTCATACAGGAGAGAAACCCTACAGTTTCAGCGAATGTCACAAAAACGTTAGCAATAACTCACAGCTCATCATTCTTCTGAGAGTTCACATGGGAGAGAAACCCTGTGGTTGCAATGAATGTGGGAAAACATTCCCTCTTAAGTTTAGCCTCATTTTACATCAAAAAACTCATACAGGAGAAAAACCGTATGGGTGCAATGAATGTGAGAATGCCTTCGTCCAGAGATCTGAGCTCATTAGACATCAAAGAACTTGCACAGGAGAGAAACCTTATCATTGCAATGAATGTGGAAAAGGCTTTAGTGTCAAGTCACTCCTCGATACCCACTGGAGAACTCATACAGGAGAGAAACCCTATGGATGCAATGAATGTGGAAAAATGTTCTCCATCAAGGTTAGTCTCATCCTACACCAAAGAACTCATACAGGTGAGAAACCCTATGAGTGCAGTCAGTGTAAAAAAGCATTTACCTAAACGTCACACCTGATTAATCATCAGAGGTTTCACACAGGAGAGAAGCCTTATGAATGTAGTGAATGCCACAAAGCCTTTAGTTGGAAGTCCTATCTCTTTTTCCATCAGAAAATTCACTTGGGAGAAAAACCTTATGAATGCCTGGAATGTAGGAAGGTTTTCTCTCATAAATTTATCCTCATTATTCATCAGAGAATCCATACAGGAGGGAAACACTACAGATGCAGTGAATGCGGGAAAACCTTTCCCATCAAGTTTAGCCTTGTTGTACATCAGAAAACACATACAGGAGAGAAGCCTCATGAATGCAGTGTCAGAAATCTTTTGCCCAAAAGTCACACCTTATACACCAAAGAACTCACACAGGTGAGAAACCTTATGGGTTCAGTGAGTGTTGGAAAACTTTCTCCCACAAATTCAGCCTCATTCTACATCAGAAAGCTCATAGAGGAGAGAAATCATGAATGAACTGGATATCCAAAAGTTGTCAGTGAGAGGGAATAGCTCATTATGCCATAGTTTACACATCAGTGAAACCTCAAGACTACCACAAATGTGGACGAGCTTTTTTTTTCAAACTTGCATGTCATTTCCCATCAGGGAATAGTGCTGTGTAGAATGCCAGTCAGGAAGTAATACCTTTCCCAATAAATGTCAATTGAATGTAGGCCAGAGAGAACAAACAGGAAGGAGCATCTATATAGGAATTGACTGTGGAGATGTTATTGGCCCAAAATTCATCTACATTCAGTATCAGAAAATTAACACTGAGGAGTAAATTCTATACTTTAATGAATCTGGGAAATCAAGCTTTCATGGATATCATTTTATGGGGGAAGTGATTTTTCTGCTCTTGTGATATAATAGGCAGCATTATAGAAATTATTGAATTTGGAAATAAATACACTTGTCAGAAAACAAAGCAAAAAAAAATCTGAGTGTGTTAGCATTTTGTGCCTATTTTTATTATAAAAAAATTGTTCATATTCACAATGTGAATATGCAGTACATATGCATAAATGTACATTAAAAATCTTCCCATAGAATATCTGCATTGACTTTTCAGATCATTACAACACTACATAATAATTATAAATAATTATAATTAATAATTACAATTTAAATTACATAAATTATAATTGAGCCACAATGCCCATTGTTTTGGTAAGGAATCTCAATATAATATTCTATTATCTTTTTTCTCCTATTGTCTGCTGGTATTTGTAAATGGGTTTAGAAGATTTTGAACTTCTCTTTAGTAAAACTTTATTTCATCAGTTCTAAGGTGGACATTTTTTCCATATATTACCAATGCTGAAATTAAAATGTGGCATACAATTAATGGCTTGACATATTTTAATGGAGGATTTAGTACATAAAATTGTGGTGCATCATATGACCAAAGTTATCTTAGATTATATTAGATTGAATGGGATATAGTAGAAGTAGTCATCTTTATGAAAGATTTTTTTTCTTCTCAGCCAACCAGATATTTGGGAGTTGAGGAAGATGACTATTCACAGGTTTTATGCCCAAACTGAATTCTAAGTAGTTTGAGAGACAGTCCCTGATATCAGATAGATGGAAGTTAAATATGAGCTGAAGTCCTGGTGTTTATTGCTTGATTGGATAATGTGGCTTGGTCCCATGGCCAAATAAAATAGGTTTCTATATTCTCCATACTCACAAGGTATGCAAGATATGCTTCTCTTTGAGAGAACAGAAGCCAAACATTAGAGATGTTTGTTTGTTTGTTTTGGCAGCTGGCTGGTACAGGGATCTGAACCCTTGACCTTGGTGTTATAACACCACACTCTAACCAACCGAGCTAACCAGCCAGCCCTAAAGATGTTTTTATTAATACCTTTCTAGAATGAAGGAGGAAAGTCACCTATTTTTTTTTGTTAAGTGGGGAATAAATTCTGAGATACATTGAGCATCATTTTAATTTTACAAAAATAGGCTTCCTTTTCAAGCACAATGTTTTACATTAAAATAGGTGACTGAGGGCCGACCCCATGGCTCACTTGGGATAGTGTGGTGCTGGGAGCACAGCGGTGCTGGGAGCGCTGAGGCTGCAGGTTCAGATCCTATATAGGGATGGCCGGTGCGCTCACTGGCTGAGTGTGGTGCAGGCGACACCAAGCCAAGGGTTACGATCCCCTTACCGATCACAAAAAAAAAAAAAAAAAAAAAAATAGGTGACTGAAATTATAGTGCTTACTCATGATAAGATGTTGAAATGGCTCATGAGATTTTACATGTTATACTTACATAACATTCCAAATAAAGACAAAAGCTACAATATAGCATGGGGGGTGGACGGACAAGAAAAGAAATAACAAAAGATAGGTAAACATCAAAGTGTTCTGAGACATATGGATACAGATTCCAGGGATCTTTTTTAGTCATATAGAGAGTTGTCTCCAGGTCACAAGCCACCAAATATGTGTGAGGTATCTCAGTTTCAGGAGAACCAAGGCACAAGTTTACTGAGAGGTCTTTTATATCCACTGGTCACATAATCGAAACTAGGCTTTGTAAACAGGTGTAGATCATCTATCTATGTTCAAAAAATAACATGTAGACAAGCTGGTATATGCACCTTGAGGTGAGTTTTGGTATTTAAACAACACGTCATAAAATCACTAGCTAGTATATTTTATTCCTATCTTGATCAAGGGTCACTGTATCAGTCCATTTTGTGTTGCTATAACAATATCTGAGACTGGGTAATTTATAAAGAACAGAGGTTTATTTGCTTACAATTCTGGGACAAGTGTATCCAGCACGGGCCTCAGGCTGCTTCTACTCATGGTGGAAAGTGGTAGGCAGCCGGGGAGTACAAGTAGATCACATGGTGAGAGGAAGCAAGAGAGAGAGAGGAGGTGCCTGGGTCTTTTAAACAACCAGCTCTCACAGGAACTAATAGCATGAAAACTCACTCATTACTCCCCCACCTAGGGAGAGCACTAATCCATTCACAGGGGATGCACCCCCATGACTCAAACTGCCACACTGTGGATCAGATTTCTATGAGTTCTCAGAGGACAATACATCCAAACTCCATCAGTCACTACCGTGGTTCCAGGTGTTTATTAGAGCTACCACAGACCAGCTGCAAGTTAACCATATCCCTGTGCTGGAAACATGTTTCATTCACCATCTTTTTGGATGTTGCTTAATTGCATAAGTGATTTTCTGAACTAGAAAAAAATTTTTCAAAACCTGAATAATTCCTTTAAAATTTTTTGAATAAGGAGAATGAATTCTTTTTTCAATTATGGAATCGTATCACAAATTTGCAGGCTTTTTTTGTTTTGTAAATACCTTCATTATCTGCTGAAGAAAACCTGTGTACATGTGTATAGCCAGAGTATACAGTTGCTCAGCTCCTTCCCTCCACTTTCTTCCTCCTTAGAGTAGTCTCTTTCAGCAGCCAGATATTATTGTTTAGGCCATTGTTATTGAAAAGTCTGTTCATTGACTTTGTGTAACAATAACCTAGTGAGCTTTTCTGAAATATATATTAGCAGACTATGCACCAGCTTACATATAGAATAGTGGGTCTCAAACTTGGACATTGGAATTGCCTGGAGAGATTTACAAAAACATGGTGTGCAGCTTGGGCATTTGGACATTTTAAAAAGCTCACCTGGTGTATTAGTCCCTTTCTGTTGCTTATAATAAAATACCTGGAACTGGGTACTTTGTAAGAAAACAAAATTTATTGCTTATAGTTTCAGAGGCTGTGAAGTACAAAGTCCAGAGAGAAGGGAACACATCTGATGAGGGTCTTCCTTTGCTTTACAGCAATGCAGGTGTCTCACATGGCAGAGAATGGTGGAGCAGAGAGAGAGTGCTTCTCATGTACTCTTCTTTTAAAGCCCTCAGAACCACACCCCTGACCACCATTATTAATCCATTAACTACAGCATGGTCGTACAATCTAATCACCTCTTCGAGGCCCCACCTCTCAATTACTATAATAGGACTTCCCACCCTCTTAACACTTTCATGGGGGGACCAAGCCTCCAATACATTAAATTTTGGAGGGACACAATTCAGTCCACTCTACCTGGTAATTCTAATATATATGCAGGCTATTTGGGACCCCCTTGATTATTAGCAGAGAAATTCAGCTTTCTGCTCCTGGCAGAGCTGAAATAAGAGCTAAAAATTCCAGGGACACTTGACAGACTTTTTACTCCAAACCCAGGAGGCAGCAGTCTTATACATGGGGAAGGTTTGAGAATGTTGCGGGTGTGAGAGGTGACAATGAAAGCTAAAGTACGATATGTTAGCAAAACAAATACTACTATTCTACTGTCTGCATTTCCAAAGGATTTATGCAGGAGTGATTGAGAGCTCTCCATTTTCCTGAATGTGAAGCCCAAGAAGTTGACTAGGGCACTGTTCTTTTTAACACAAAGATTCTTACCTGTGAGGTACTAAATAGCAAGCTGACAAAGTCCTTGCTTTTCTAGGGAATAAGCCAGCAAGGCTGGCTTTCCATTTTGCCTGCTTCCCCCTTCTCCCTCCCCTTGAGGTCTGACCTCTGATTGAACCCGGGACCCTGAGAGCTTTGTAAATGAAAAAGCATATGCTCTTATTTTGTTGATAAGTAGTTAGCTGTGAACCTTCAAGTACTGTGGCAGCTGAAGATGTTCTATAAATAGCTTTGTGCCAGACATAACTGATTTAATCAGTACAATTTGTTATTTTCACTGGCTTATAAAAAGGAAACTAAAACAAACTAGGATGCCTTACAGGTCATCAGGCTGTAAGGTCCTCCTGATCCCATAAAGTGTGTCTCTTCATTTCCCACCATCTCCCGTCAGGTACTAGTTGACTACACTTACCTGTGAGTAGGAAAATCATTTTAATAAATCAGGAGTCTTCACACACCTTGCTCTCTCTCAAAGCTCTCACCCCAGACAACTTTCCAGCAAAAAAATCGCTATGCCTACTTGCAACATTTTCCTTGACATATTCAAATACTAAAAGGGACCCCAGTAGAGGAAATATCTCACTAATAGTGTATTAGTCAGGATTTTCCAGAGAAACAGGACCAATGGGATTTAGATAAACAGATAGGTGATAGAAGATAGATAGATAGATGGATGAGGAGATTTAGAAGGAGAACTGGCTCACATGATTATGGAGGCTGAGAAGTACTATAAGCCATCTATAAGCTGGAGAACCAGAGAAGCTGGTAGTGTGCCTCAGTTCAAGTCTGAATGCCTGAGACCCAAGGAAGCTGATGGTGTAACTTCCAGTCTGAGGTTGAAGGCCCATGAGTTTTGGGAGGCTTCTGGTCCAAAAGCCAAAGAACCTGGAGTTGTGATGTTCAAGGGTAGAGGGAGAAGGGTGTTCCACTCTGGAAGAGAGAGAGAGCAGTCACAGTTCTTATGCCTTTTTGTTCCATCTGGGCCCCCAGCCAATTGGATGGTGCTCACCTACCTTGAGGCAGATGTTTCCCACTCAGTCCAGCGCCCTCACAGACATACCCAGAAACAATCTTCACCAGCCATCTAGGATCCCTCAATCCAGTCAAGTTGACACCTGAAATTAACCATCACAAATAATGAAGTGGAACATATCTGACTTATCTCGCCTCATCCTTGCTCACTCTATCTCTGACACTTATCTTCAAACCCTGCTAACAGAGTAGTAACTGCTATCAGGTAACACCTAAGAGTTCATAAAGCCTACTCTTCTCCAGGTTAAATTTGAATTCTAAACCCAAACTTTCGATAACAAGTTTTAAGTATCTACTTGATTTTGTGAGACTGAAGTTTAAACAAACTACCTCTTGCTTGGCAAACTTACTTGCAGCCTGTTGTTTGTGACCTAGTTTTTATTGACTATGATGTGAGAGTCATAGCTGTTGTAAAAGTTGTCAGAATCAAAATGGCAAGTTGAAGGGTTTGATCTCTGTAACCAGCTGCCAAAACAAAAAGAACCAAGATGGAGTTGCTTATGTTAAAAACAAAACAAAACAAAACAAAAACGTCCTGGCAAATAGAGCTGGGAAAGGCCATTAAGGAAGGGTTCTCATGCACTTATGCCTGCTAACAAGAACTATCACAAAGTGAGACAGGATGTGTCTAGACTTGTGAACCAAACTAACTCCATTTTCCCTAAAGAAGACATTTTTTACAAGTTGTGCTTTTCTACTCCTCAGTCTTGAGACCCCAAGGGTACATAATTTCCCCATGGCCCTGAGAAAAGTGATTGAAAGAAACCAGTTGGGTGTAACCACCCTGATAAAATAAACTGAGATAAGAGAGGAACAGATATTTACTGAATTACAAAATGCCTTCCTCAACGATTGTTAAAATATAACTCTTACTTTGTTTATAACATCATTATGTACCCATTTTTTGCTCCTCTTCCATAAAGATTAAGTTACAGATTAACTTTGAGACCCTTTTTGGACCTACATGCAAAATGCTTCTCGAACTGACCTCCCTCACAACTACCGTAAAAATACCAGAAATCATCAAAGCAAGATGCTGATGTCAATTCAGGAACTCCTTGCCTTTAAAAACCCTTCCCCAATTTTCCTCTGAGAGACAGCTTCTTTATTGCTTCCTCCTTTGTGCATAAGTTATCTCCTTTTAATAAAGTGTTGCTTGCTTGTCATGCCTCTGGGTGCTTTGTTCTTTTCTGTAACATTGAGACCCAAGAACCTGGTCCAATATCAAAAAGACTCTGCAAAACCACAACTATGCACAGAGGACATCACAACCTTAACAAAAAATACTTCTGTGTGAGAAATGCCCTCAACTGTCCAATGCAAAAGGATGGACATGGAGACACAAGGTACAGTTAAGTGAGACTTTAATTACAGCCTTATAAGTTTCAGGTGTCTGAAGGGCAGACACCCAGAAAAGGGCTGTGACAAGAATTTATTCCCTAGTACACAAGTCCCTCCCCCCACTTCCTCATTGGCTGAGTACTCTGGGGTGCACAATCTTCCTGAATGATTGCTTAAATTTGTTACCCCCTTGCAAGGAATTCCTTTGTCTGGGGGCTCAGAACAATCCCACAAAAAAGGCCTCCTTAAGCACCAGGAAAGGAGAAACACCAGGGAATGAAGAAAACAATGGGGGCTGGTAACCATCTCAGGGAGAGCTCTGTCTGTTCAGAGACCCTCTGGGAATGGGCTAGATGAGTCAGACTACTTTTGAGCTGGGCCTGAATCAGTTAAAACACCCTAAGATATTTCTGAAAATGAATCACTTAGATTATTTTTTTACATTCTGTGAAGACATCTGCCCAATAACTGTCCAACCTGAAACTGACATCACCCTTGTTATTGATCCTTGTAGCCAAGGATAATTATCTGCAAAACGATTATGTAATCCTCCTCATTTTTCCTTTAAAACTATCTTCCTTTACCTCTCTGAATAGGTGCATAGTTTACTATGGCACGTGTATTTGCATTCACTGCCCTATTCCCAAAATAAACTTTATTTATTTATTTATTTTTTTAGTGGCTGGCTGGTTTAGGGATCTGAAACCCCCACCCCAAACTTTGACCTTAGTGTTATCAACACCACACTCAAAGCAACTGCACTAAGTGGCCAGCCTGAAATAAAACTTTTTCTTAGAGATTTGTTCTCTATAATTTTTTAATAGTAATGGTCATGTTGCTGAACCCCTCAGTTCACTCCTTATTAGCCACGGCTTCTCTGTAGTGCCAGGAAAATTAAAGAAAAAAAATTTTTTTAATCACTGATGTGATTACTGGGGGCATCAAGGAGGGCCACGCAAAGGATGTGACGTTGAGCTGAGACACGAAGGATACAAACACGTCGACTATGATAAGAACTAGGAAAAAGTGTTCCAGGCAGAGGAACAGCAGTGCAAGGTCTCTGAGGCAGGAATGAGCTTGGGTGCCGGAGAAACAGCGAGGCTGGTGAGGCTGGAGTGGAGAGAAAGCGGGGAGTGGTGGGGACATGATGGGGGCTTTGTTGGCTGTCATCATGAGGATGAAGTTTTTGTTCTGAGGGTGCTGAGGATCCACAGAAAGGTTTTGTGCAGGGGCCTGATAGGTCCCAATCTCCCCACGTAGGGCAGGGGTGACAGGTGGGGCTGAGGGCTTCCTGGGGAGGGACTCCCAACTTTTGTGTGTGTGCGCGGGTGTGTGTGTGTGTAGTTTACAACTACGTTGCTATCAAAGCAAAGATAATCTAGGCTGAGTTCGGTATTATAAATTTATTATTTAGGCCACTGGTCGGTAGAAGGATCCAAACCCATGACATTGGTGTTATAACATCGTGCTCTAACAAACTGAGCTAACTGGCCAGCCCCCATTTATGATTATTTTTTTCTTCCACTTTTATTTATTTTTTTACTTATGTATGTATGTATGTATGTATGTATGTATGTATGTATGTATGTATGTATGTATGTATGTATGTATGTAAACCCTTGGCCTTGGTGTTATAACACCGCTCTAACTGAATGAGCTAACTGGCCAGTTCTTTTTTGTCTAATTTGAAAAGAAATTAAAATTAAAACATTTGATGGGCTCCTAAAAGGATAGCCCTGGGCACAGTGCCTAAAGAATGAGTCAGCCCTGCAGAGCCGCTCAGGTGAGTGAGAGAGCCAGGCGATGCCCAAGTATATGCCCCTCGGGGGACCCGTGACTGGGCACAGAATCAGATTTGGCCGGCAGTCAGCGGGTGGCCCGACTGCCAACATTCCTACCCTTGGGGGATCTCAGGTCCTGCCAGATGCCCCTGCAGAGGGATGGATTGATGGAGTGATCCGGACTGAGCCAAATTGAAGGACGATGGTAGAGGCAGGCACATACACACCACACACCCTGGGAAAGGGATGCAGGAAAACAGGGGAGGCTGTTGGCCTCTGTGATGCTCAGGGAGAGCAGAGCAGCCTCTGATCCTGTCTTGTCTGCTTTCTAGACTGTCAGCTGTCCAGGGAGCCCGCACCGGGCCCGCCCCCCAACTGGGCAGCCGCCACAAAGGCGCTCTGCAGCACCCCCAGCTGCCGGCCCGACCACGCAGGTTCGGATCCTATATACGGATGGCCCGTGCGCTCACTGGCTGAGCTGGTGCGGACGACACCAAGCCAAGGGTTACTATCCCCTTACCGGTCACACAGACACACACACAAAAATATATTGACAAACACACACAAATAAATAAATACATAAAATGTTGAAACTGTTTATCATGGATTCAGGGTGCATTAATTTTGATTTAAAAAAATATCGCATTAGAATATCCGTTATCTTAAAGACTGACGTTTTTCAGTGCTCCCTTACATCTTGTTCCCTAGATGAGTTCACCCTGTCCCCGTCCAGTTCTCACAGCAACCTTAGGAGTAAGTACTGTTCCTACACCCATTTTACAGATGGGGAAATTGAGGCCCATAGAGGTCAAGTCACTCATACAGGGTCACACAGCAAGAATGGTGGAACTAGGCCTGGCCGGTTAGCTCAGTTGGTTCGGGCTGGTGCTGTTAACACCACGGTCCAGGGTTCGATCCCCGTTAAAAAAAAAAGTTACAAAATCTAAACCTAGGGCAGGCTGACTTGGAAGCCCACAACCCTCCCACAATCCTATACCATCTTCCCCATGCTTCAGACAGCTGAGCCCCAGTTCCCTTATTTGCCAGGTGGGACTAAAGAAAGAACAGGGTTAAGTCTCTGGTGTGCATTCAATGAGCTAAAATGTGAGCCTGGCATAGTGCCCAGGACATCCTTTGCACTTGATCAGTGGCCAGTCTGATTTGTTGACTGCATTGTCCCTGTGGATCTTGAACCTCCACGTTCCAGGTAAGGGAGAGCATTGAGATAGGAAGAAAGACACAGGAAGGGTGTGAAGAGTTAGAGAGCCAAAAGAATTTAAATAAAATTGCTAAGAAGCATCCTACTGATAGCAGGTAAAGGAGTGCCAGGAGAAATCTTCCTATGATGTTACACTCCTTTGGGGCAGCACTGGCCAATCCTGTAGCAAGTACTAGAACAGATAGTATAATAAAGGTTAGGGACACGGGGTGGCATATACTTATCAAGTCCCATGATGGCAAACCCATGATAGCAGGTTGGGACAGTCTTGGAGCAGCTCCTGTGTGAAGGACATGCAGCAGGCCTGCAGGAGTGAGAGGATAATCATTGGGGGAAAGATCATTCTTATTCTGAGATAGATTGGGGAAAGAGTGGAGGTCCTGGAGATGTTCAGTTTTGTGGGTCCTAAAATGGTTGAAGTGTAAGGAGGTGTTGGGTTGGGAGTTGAGCAGAGGGACCCTTCTGGCTTGTGTTAACAGATTTTTAGGGTAAAGTCTCATACCAAGGGGCCTTTCCTAGTACTTCTACTGCTGTGAGGGTGGTGAGAAGTACTGTACAAGGCCCTTCCCAGCATGGTGAGAGGGGCTTTGGGATTCAGGTCTTAATATACACTTGCTGTCCCAGGCTCAGTTTTAAAGTCTGAGGGGCGTGATGGGGAAAGGATGAGGTAATAGAAGGTTGGCCTGTTCCCAAAGAAGATCCCTAATGAGTGAAAGAGAGGGGAGATATTGGCCTAAAGCCAATGAGCTGGAAGGGAGAAGTATGAGAGCAAAGGGTCTACCATACATAAGTTTGAAGGGGCTGAGGCCTGTGGGCTTGCGGGCAGCAGCTTGTAGGCAAGTGAGTGACTGGTAGGGAGGCCAAGATGAAGGATGATTTCTGAGGTGAGAGCATGCGTTACTGCTGTAGCATCCTCTGAAGTGCAGGGAAAAGCCTCAACCCAACTTGAAAAGGTATCTACTAGAGTTAGAAGATAGCGTGTCCTTTTGTGCGGATGCCTGTGAGTAAAGTCAATTTGCCCATCCTGGCCAGGAGTGTATCCTCTGGCTTGGTGGATGGGAAAGGACAGAACTTGGAGGCCACCTTGATTGGAGCAACGAGTACACAAAAGACAATTTTGAGTGATTTGTTTAAGTAACTTGACCATGTGGGGAGAGTAATATAAGGGCTGAAGAAAATGTAGTAGGGATTCATAGCCTATATGAACTGAATTATGGAAATCTGAAAGGATTTGCTCAATTTGTGTGGTAGGGAGGACATAGCAACCAGAGAGAGGATACCAGTTGTCCTTCCTCTGTGCTCCCAACTGCTGGAGTTGTTGTATTTCTTGGGGTGTGTACTGGGGTAAGGGCATAGGGGTCATGGAAGGACCTGAACAGGAGAGGAAGAGTGGGAGCCTGGTGACTGAGCAGCCTGTTTTGTGGTTAGATCTGCAAGTTTGTTTCTCTGTGCTATGGTGTCATTGGAGGTTTGCTGTCCTCTGCAGAGTATAACCCAAACCTCCTTTGGGAGTTGTGCAGCCTCAAGAAGTATCTTGATAAGATGTCCATTTTTTACAGGCCCTCCCTGAGTGGTCATGTATCCTCTCTCCTTCCATATGGCTATGCAGGAGTGTAGGATGTGGTGAGCACACTTAGAGTCACTGTACATATTGACTCTTTTATTACTTGCCAGAGTGAGAGTGTGGGTAAGGGCAATGAGTTCTGCCTGTTGGGAAGTGGTGTTAGGGGTATGGGGGGCAGCCTCAATAGTTTGTGTTAGATTTGCTATGGCATAACCTGCCTGGGGGGCAGGTGTGGAGGTCACACTCCCATCTATAAACGATGTATGTTTGGGCCACATAATGGGATGAAGGGAGATGTGTGGGAAGGGAATTAGAAAGAGGCCTAAAGCTTCCATGCAATTGTGTTCTAAGAGTGGTGAGTATTTTGGGATGAGAGTGGCTGGATTTAAGGGAGGGCAAGGTTTAAAGGAGAACTGGGAATTTTCAATGAACGTAAGGTGGATAAGTTGTAGGTGGGAAGGGGTGAGAATTGACATGGCCTTATGGCTGAGAAGGTCTTGACTCTTTGTTGTCAAAAGTTGGTTTAGAGCTTTCTTGTGCTAAAAGGGCGGCTGCCACCAAGGCCCATAAACAGGGGGCCCATCCCTAGGCTGTGGTGTCTAGTTTAGAGAGGTATGCAACCAGGGAGAAAATATCTCCTGCTTCTTGTCCCAAAACCCCAACTGCCAATCCTTGGGTTTTGGTGACATATAGGATAAAAGGATGAGATAAGTTTGGGAGGGATAGAGCTGGGGCTGTGAGGAGAGTGGCTTTTAGTCACTGGATGGGAGAATGAATGGGCTTTGTGGGATCTAAAGGAATGGCAGGATCCCTTTGGCTACCTCATAAAGTGGTTTTGCTAGCACACCAAAGTTGGGGATCCACACATGGAGATATCCTGCATGCCCCAGGAAAGAGAGAATTTCACTCTTTGTGGTGGGAGTTGGTAGTTCAGAAATTAAACTTTTGCAATCCATCATTATTTCTCTGGTGTTGGGGTGAGGTGGACTCCCAAATAGGTGACTGAAGGAGAAGAAATTTGGGCCTTGCTGGGGGCACTTGATATCTCCTGGAGGTCAGAAATTTAAGGAGAGCAACTGTGTGGGTGTGTGAATCTTCATAGGAGGGGTACAGGAGGAGGTCATCCACATATTGTATTAAAGTGCTAGAGGTTGGAGGAAGTTCAGATAAGTCTTGAGCTAAGGCCTGGCCAAAGAAGTGGGAGCTATCCCAAAATTCCCTGGGGCAAAACTGTCCAAGTAAGTTGTTGGGAATGGTGTGTGTCAGGATCAGTCCTGTACTAAATGGTATGAGCCATTAGGCTTTATAACCAGAAGGATGGGTATGTTACAATGTGAATGATTAGGCCATAGAAGATGAGAAGAAAGGAGTTTGTAAGGGGCTTTAGCCCTATTTGGTGTTTATTAGTGATGGGGTATTTTGTGACATTAGGGAAAGAAGAAGGGTCCCACAGCCTCATGAAGATGGGAGGGTGATGAGTAGCAATGGAGGGTGAGGACGTATCCCATACTATAGGATTAACTTTGTCAGAGGGAAAGGGGAGGGTAGAGGTTTCAGGGCTCAGGTCTGGGGTGGCTTGTAACAGGAGTATTGTGGCTGGAGTTAAAGTATTTAAGGTAAGGGTAGCTTTGAATTTGAAGAGTGTTCTGTCCCAGTAAGGGGGTTGGGCATTGAGGCATTATTAAAAATTTGTGTATGAATTGGGTGTGATGTAGGGTGTAGAAAAGGGGTTTAGTGATCCATGGGTGGTATTCTGATCTCATGACCACTACTATTGTGATGGAGGATGGGGTTGCTGCTCCTGCATATTCAGGAAGGGTAGAATAAGTGGCCCCTGTATTGATGACAAAAGAGATCAGCTAATCTGCTATGAGGCAAGTTACCCTGGGCTCACATGTGGTGATCTCCGTGGGGGCCTTGGGCCCTGGGCATCATTAGTCCTCCTCCTGGTAAAAAGCCAAGAAGCTCCAGTAGGAATGTCCATGAAGCCAAAGGTTGTGGGTTGGGGACTGGGCCACTCCCTCTCTGGCAAGAGGAACGGTCAATCCCCCCAGTAACCTGGCTGTTTGCAGTGAGGACAGGGCCTGGGAGGAAGCCTGGGATGAGAATGGGCCTGTGCCCTGTGGCCCAGTTGACCACATTTAAAGCAGTTCCTGGGTGGCTTGCCCCTAGAGGCAGCTGGCTTTGGAGTATGTGAGCCATGGATGGCATTAGCTAAGAGTTGGTATTTGGCCTGATATCTTTTTGTAATGATCCTCCCCCCCCCATTTCTCTATTGTTAAAAACTTTGAAAGCTGCATTAAGAAGTTAGTGTAAAAGGGCCATGCCTGCAGGGGAGTTTGGATCTATACATGTGTATTTATGTAAAGCCTCAGAGAGGCAGGTTAGGAACTCACTGGGATTTTCAGTGGATCTCTGTGTGATTTCCCTAAGCTTATCATAATTGACTGTCTTGTAAATAGCCTTTTAGAGGCCACAAATCAAGTGTGTGATCATGTTATCCCAGAGATCCCAATCCCCGTGTCTGGCCCAGTATTCTCAATTTGGGTCTGTGCAAGGGACTGCAATGGTTTCAACTGGATGTCTGTTATTTTGAGCATGTACCTTGCCTGCCTGTTGTTGGGCTGTTATCCAGACCTGTTCCTGTCTTCAGGGGATGGATATGAGTCTGGGTCAGACTAGAAGGATCCCAGTCATTTTTTGATTTGGAAGAGATTGGAAAGAGAAAAGGGAATAGGTACCCAGATAGTTCCCTCCATCCCAGCCACTTCATGGAGGGGATATAAAGGAGCTAGAGCTGAGGTGGGGTGGTTACCTGATGAAGGGGAATAAGGAGAGGGGTTGGGTGGCTGAGGGTGAAGAGAGGGAAAAGGTGGAGGGGCTGGTGAAGGATTTGGAGCATACTGAGGTAGTTGGGGTGGCCTGTACGGGGAGCAGAGTAGTCTGACAGATTAAAAGATTGATCTGAGTCCAGAAGGGCAGGTTGGGCATGAGCTAGGAGAATTTTAGACATAAGACAGTTTTGACAGAGAGAGAAGGACCTGATCAGAGGTAGAAGGAAAAGGCTTGAACATGAGGAATCTCTTCAGCTTTTGCCATTTCAGTGACAAAAATTGTCTATATCTCTGAAAGTATCTAAATCGAGAGTGCCATCTTGTGGCAACTGGGATTCATTGCAACAAGGCACTCAAGTTTTAATGTATCCCTGGAGGCCAAGGGGTAGAGCTTGGAGGTTTGGATTGTGAAGATCCCATGTAGAGGGTGAGAAAGGAAATGTCCAGTCCTGGTAGAAGAAGGGAGCCAACAAAGAGCATCCTCTTTGCTGTGCTCCTTCTCTTTGAGAGGAAAGCCATGGCCAGCTAATGAAGTGTCCTCCAATAGTTGGGGGTCATGAGAGGGTTCCTCTGGCCAGGCACCTGTAGAGACTGTAGTCATAGAGAGTAGTTAGGGAAACTCATAAAAGCAGGACAGACCCACTGACTCACCCTGAATTGAGGCTGATGTTTGATGCATTGGTCTGAAACAGCAAAAGGAGAGAGTCCTGGAGGTACCTGGTTTGGCAGGTCTGGGAAGGGCGGCTGAGGGCCAATCAACCCAAGACAGCGGATCATCCAAAAATGTCAGCCAGAACACTTCCTTGGTTTTGGCACGATAATGAAAGAAAGTGAGCTGAGACGCTGGGTACTGATCAAGCTTTATTAAAGGAAAAGAATCTTCCAGGCTGTGCTCAGAGTGGAAGGCAGCACAGGACTGCCCTCAAAATTGAGGACAGCACCAGGTGTGAGGGTGGGAGGGCTTATATGGACTGATACAATCAAGGAAGTTCATTATTCTAATGCAGAAGCTATGCCACCAGGGTGGAGAACTGTGCCCTTGTGGAAGCAAAAGGGTTTCTATTTTGCTGAAGTCATGAGGCTTCTTGTAAAGGGAAGGGGGAAGGGGTTTGTTGGTGGAGTGGAAGACAAGGCTGGTGGCTATTTTGTGCTTATTGTGTGCACAGTGGCACTGGTCATGTCCAAGATCCATCAACAATCATCTAACTAAATGTATTGTATTTATGCTACTTGTTGTTTCTTATTCTTTTCTCTTGCCTTCTTTAGGATGAGTTTCTTATTATTACATTGCCCCCTTCTGTTAGCATGGAAATTATGTACTGTAAAACAATTACCAGTTTTTCATTACACTAGAGATTACATATAGTGTGTAACCTTTGTCAAATTCTTTTCTCAATTAGTACTTTTACATTCTTCTGCAACAATATAAAGGTCTTAGAGCATGTCAACTTCATCTACCACCTTCTAATTTATATACTATTACTGTGTATTTTAGTTTTTTATATATTTAAAACCTCCTAAAATATCATTATTATTGTTTATAAGATGATGCTTATGATTTTCCCAGTACTTTGGTTTTCAAACTGAAGTACATGTCCTCACAAGGGATGCAAACACTTTTGAGAGGCATGTCAACACACGTGATTTAAAGGAAAGCAAAGTCCAGATCCTCTCTTTGCAAATGGTCTCTTTTGTAAAGTTGATCTGCCTGAAAATTCACCTTAAGGCATGGTACTGTGGTGGATCTCAATTCCCATACCCCTTCACAGTCATCCTACTTTAACTTTACACAATAAAGGCATTCATGCACCACATTGGCCAGAGGTGTAAAATCTTCTGGGGCACCAAATAAAGGGATAGTAAACAAACTGGGAATATTATGTTCAGATGAGTGCCAAGGAGCAGTGACAGGATCTGGACCCAGAGGAAATGAATGTACCACTCAAATGTTCTCTTCAACCCACAGGTCCTGACTCCTCTGGAGCAAAATCATGTGAAGGAGGAGGAAGTTACAGGATTTGGGTATCCACATTTCTGGGGAAACATTTGATTGAAGACTGAGATTTCTGAATAGAAATTTAGAGCAGAACCAGAAGACACACAAAGAGAGCATCCCAGTTGCCAGCTATTTTCCAAGAACAGAGGAAAATGATCCAGGCCCAGGTAACTGACTTGTGGTTTGTTTTATTCTTTTCTGTGTTCCCTAAAGGATTTATAGAGGCCTATAAAAGATCAGTTCCAATGGGCTGGCTGGTTAGCTCAGTTGGTTAGAGCCTGGTGCTCATAACCAAAAGATCAAGGTTTGGATGCCTGTACCATTCAGCTGCCAAAGTATAAATTTCAAAAAGCAGGATCTGGAGAGAAATAAACTTAGTCTTTGATCTCAACATCATAAGGAATATACTGTTTGTAGAATTAACACTAAATTGCTATCCAATATTGGGACATCATGTATGACTGGAGAATCTTGTGAGTAACATTAGCTGTCAGCTTACTATCTCTGACAGCCAACATCACAAGAGAATCATTGTAATTTACATGGTATGTGCTGGTTTGGAGGAGAAAATATCACTTTTGGGGGAATTTTAATACTTCATGGAAATAGGCACTTTGGCCTCAGGAAATTTCTTTCATGATTCTTCCTAGAGGTGAAATGGTGGACGTTATCTTGAATGGCAGCCTTCTCATAAATGTAGAATCAGGTTTCCTTCCTATGGCTGTTTCTTGATGGATTCCTTATAGACCTCTGTGGGATAGACTAAATTAACTCAGTGAATACAGTTGATATCAGCATTGTGGCAGTCTGGATTTACCCAGGAAAAAAACTTAAACATTGTACAAAATGGAAGGATTGCAGCATTTTCAAACAGTTCAATCTATCAATGAACAGATAGCTAACTGGTGTTTGAATACAGACTTGAATATAGAGTTGAAAGTACTGTTGTCTGGCAAGGGCTTGGATTGTTGAAATTTACAGGTTTGCTTTAGGTCTCCAACTCAGAAAAAGCAGAGTCCTTTCCCATTGTATTGTGAAGATTTGACCTTATACAAAGAGAAGTCTGGCTTTTGCCCTCAGGCTACTGAAGGGTGATCTCTAGGCCCCTGAATTGTCCTGCCTGATAGGAGTATCTTTATTTGCCTAGGTGCTTTGGCCACTGGACAATCTAATAATAATCTAATAATCACATCACAGATTGTGATCTATGATGGGGGCTTTGGGCCATGCTATAACACTTCAGACTTCCAGAACAATAGGAGGATGAAGTTATTAACCCAACTTCCAGGAGAGCTGGACCTAGGGTCAGCCACATGAGCCATGTGTGATCGAGCCCCAATAATATAACAAAGTGCACATATCAGAAAATAAATTCTCTCTCTGTATATTTCTTTCCTAATACCCTTTTGTGAATGGTTGGTTATATTGCCTTTCTGTTATTTTGTCTGTGTGAGGATCTATGTCTATATATACAAACACAGCTAAACAAAAGCATGAGTATATATGTAACTGTATATATATGTCACTATCTGTAAACATAAACACATACATCTAGTGCATTAGTCCATTTTTATTGCTTATAACAAAATACCTGTAGCTGGGTGATTTATAAAGAAAAATAATTTATTGCTTACAGTTTCTGAGGCTGGGAAGTCCAAAGTCTACCTGGTGTTGGCAACAGTGACCCACGGGTCTCACATTCCAAGTTGGTGGAAGCAGAGGGAGCAGAGAGAAAGACAGACTCTCCTTTTAAAGCCTTCAGAACCATGCCCCTGAATTTTTAAAACAGATAATTGGTATCTGGAACGCATCTGTGAATGAAAAACCACATAAGAGGTGGTTGGTGGGAAAGGGTTAATATTGGATCGGTTGGATGTGGGACATGCACATGTCATTTCAGTTTCCCTAGACAAGTGTGAAGGATTAATTGAAAACCAGGATGTCTGCCATAAACTTTTAGAACTTTATATTATGCAGAGGGACCTATGAAAGAGCCTTACAATGAGTCAATTCATTTATTTAACAAGTATTTGACAAATACTTCCTTTGTACCTGGTCCTTTTTCAGGAGCTCAGTTCACAGTGATGAACAAAGCGGAAAAAGTCAGTGATCCCTTGGACAGAATATTGAGTTAGTTGGATTATCCTTAAGTGGTATTTTTACACTCCAGCTAGTCTAGTCAGAGGATGTAAATATCTACATTAGGTGATAGGGACCTGGAGTAACTGCTTAAAGGGGATATGATAATTTATTGTTCAAAAAGCACATTATTTTGAGGGATGAGGGAAGGACTTCTCCAAATGGTACTTAAGCACCTTGGAACACATATAAGTTATACATCAGTGCCTGTGACTTATCTCTCCAAGAGATACAGATTCCCTGATAATTCCCCAATAGTTTAAATGTAAAATTTTAAAATTTAGAAGAATTAAAATTTAAAAAATTCAGTTCCTCAGTTGTACTGGTCACATTTTAAGTGCTCAATAGCCACATGTGAGTGGTGGCTACCAAAGAGTACAGCACTGACAATGAATAAAAGTTTAAGACAGTCATAATCTGTCATTTCTGTCATTCCTGAAAGTGGGATAGTGCTGATTTATTTGATTTTTATATTTCCGAACACATAGAAACAAAAACTATGTGAGAGTTGATGAATGAACTCATGGGGTAACCAAAGTGCATTTTGTCATTGAAGGGAATGACAGTTCTAAAGAACAGAATTATCACACAAAAAAGTTTTGATTAGACTTATTAATAGAAAAGGGGCAGAGCAGAAAAGGAAAAGGATCCCTAGAATAAGAACATAAAGGAAGATGAGAGCCTTAGTCTCTAAGAAGGGAGGAGAGTGTAATAGATGGGAGGAGGTGAGTTCCTTTTTATTGTCTCTGAGACGACGATTCATATTTGTCCACAGGGCTGTCACCCACTGGAGTTGCTATTTAAAGTTCCCAGTTCCTCTGGGACATGCTGAATTGAGACATGGTTTTTTTTCATCATTCCTTCTCACTTTTCTGGGAGTGGACCTTTTACTTAGCCTTTTCCTTTATTCAGAGTTCTTCACCTTTGTCCCATGATGATGCACTATCTATATTACAAACAGTGAGATCTGCCCATAGCAAAAGAAGTGGAAATTTGCCATGCTGTGGCTGTCTCAAAATTCAATCCAAATGCTGGGATATTGGGTAATTCACTCTTTCAGGAATATTTTAAAGTACCATCAGTGTGCAGGGCACTGTTTTACACACCAGGGGTAGGCAGTGAACGCAACAGTCCAAGGAATAGCCTTTATGGAACTTATGAAACAGTAAAATGGATTCTATAATGTCAGGAAGAAGAAAAAGCCAAATAATAGATAATAATATATAGGTAGTAATGCCCTCCCCCTTCTCCCAGGTAGGGCTTTTTTGGATAGATGTAGTTTGAGTGAAGACCTAAGTAAACTGAGAGGCCCAGGCATCCTAATACTCATTGGGTAGAGAGTACTCCAGGACTGTTTCTACTTGTCTGTGGGCTTCCAGCTCAAAAGTCTCAGAAATTTAAAAGAAATTTACAAGAATTCCTGAGTCACTCCAAACCTCCTAAGCCAGAACCTCGGATCTGGGGCCCAGGACTCTGCATTTCTAACAAGGGCTTTCTGGTACACACTTAATTTTGAACGTCTTTGTTGTAACTCCTGGAATTAGTGCCCTCATTACCCCTTTGCCCATCCCCACCCGACACATGCACATTGTAATGAGATGGATTGGGCAAAAAACCCAGAAATAGGTATTTCACCATCCAGGGCCTCGGATCCCATCCACCTCTTTCTGTGAATCTGCACATCATGCCATGGTGAGGTCAGGTCACTCACTCTCTGAACTGATCAGTCAGGGTCTGAGGGTGGGTTGGCCAGGCCTGCCCTGAGCTCGGTGGACCAGGTGCTGAACTCACCTTTCAGCTCTTGACATCCCAGATGAAAGAGGCCCAGTGCACACCTAAGCTTGGTACGCATTGTCTGCTATGAAGATCACCTTTCATCTGGTCCCATAACCTCAGTCCCTGCTGTGAGAGGCAGTCTCGCATAGTGGTTAGGAATGAGTCCTGAAGTTGCACTGCCTGCTTTGAATCCTGCCCTGCCATGCCCAAGCTGTATACTTTTGAGCAAGTAACATACCTACATCTTAATTTTATTTTTAAAATAATATCTGCTCCAGGTTTGTTTTGAGAAGTAGATGGAAAGTACTTAAAATAGTGCCTTAGCAAAGACAATTAATAAAAGTATTGTTATTAGTCCTAGTGAGGGCAAGAGGAGGAATCAAGAATGCAGGTGTGTCTGACCTTAGTGTTGCTTGATGACAAAAAGGCTTGCCATGCCAAGGATTTCTCACGTAGCATACCTTTAATTTTAATAGACCTGTGATTCTTTTAGGTTTCGAAGAAGTATTTGATCATCAAACTCTCTGTTGCTTTAAACTTTGAAACCTGCAATGACTGTTCTGCTCAGAGTTTGGACAATGACAAAAGTCCTTGAAATGGCTGTCATGTCTGCATGTTCTGGCCCTTTCTTTCCTCTCCAGTGCTCCCCACTTCCTCTCCCTGTTCCCTACACACTGGCCACATATATTACTTCATCTCATTACTTCCTGGCTTCTGTGCATGCTCTTTCCTCTGCTTGAACTCCTCTTTGCTCCCATCTTCTTGGTCTCCCTCATCCTTCATGATCTTCAAACATCACTTTTTCAGAGCAGTTCACCAGGCAAACTTCCCATTTCTGGCCCTCCACACAATCATGTTGCTTTCTTTCCTAGCACTTAGGAGACTTGCAGTTTTACAGTCACTGGATTTACATGTGTATTCCCTGTCTGGATTCTAAACTTTCTGAAGGCACAGAACAGACCTATTTTTCCTAATCATTTCACCTCCAACACAGCACTATTACCAGGCACCTCACAGATGTTAAGATAGTGTTTAGTTGAATTAGGGACTAAAGCTCAGACAGCTTGAACTGCTTGTCCCATGCTACTTAGCGACCAAGTGGCAGAACCTAAATTAGAATATTTTCTGGCTTTTAAAACTGTTTTGTTTGTTTGGAGGTTTTTTGTTTTTGTTTTAAAATCTCACTCTTAGGCTATCCTTTGATTGGCTCTTACTCCTAGGGGAAAAGAGTCTCTATTTGTTATTTATTTTTACTCTGACCGAAATTGTTTCAATAGGTCACACCGTCACATGGTTCAAAACATAGGACTATGTAAAAAAGATACATTTACAAATCTCACTCTTACCCTGTTCTCAGTCCTAGTTTTCCCTTGACCTTCTGCCTCCTACAGGTAAACATGTTATGAATCCTTCTAGGGCTCTTTTTATAAGTAGAAGCAGGTATATATTATTTGTCCCTTCTCAAAAAACCTCATACTGTATATACATCCTTTGCATCTTTTCTGTATTTGATTATTACTGAGCAGCAGCATAGCACCTAGAGCGGAAGGGAGGAAGGGAAGACTATTCTGTAAGCCACATTCAGTTATTCGTCTAACAGTCCATTATTGAAGTGGTATGTTCCAGTTGTTTTCTGAGCTCTGGGGATACAAAAATATTAGATTTCTGTCTTGGAAGAACTCACGGTCCATTTCAGACATCAGTCAAGTAAGCAGATGATGATGACCAGAAAAATAAACTTCAATCATTCCTTACAGAGAGATTCTTCCTCTATTCTCCTCTTTGATGCCCTCCATAGTTACTTTCCTTAGCACCACTTAATAGAGTTGCAACTTAATATTTACGAATTGCATTATTGTAATTGAGACCAACCCGAGTGGCATCCCAGACTGCTGTCTGAAGAAGTGACATCTAAAATGACTCGTGAGATAACAGTAACTACAACTGCTTCATTCCTTCCTTTGTGCCAAGCACTGCACAAGAAGGGAAAAGAATATGCAATCACTGGTAGCATGGGAGACAAGGCATTTGGGAAAGAGCAGAATAAATTAAGGATCAAATGTAAGGCAGGGAGTAGTGGAAGATGTTAATGAAGAATCTGGTGTTTGCTTGTGTACAGCCTTAAAAGCATTCTGCGATCTTGCTTTAGCCTGTAGTTAGTAAACTAATTCAGGGTTTTACAGAGGGTATGATAATAAAGATGTTTTGTGGTGTGGAAAAATGAAGTGATGGAGAACCACCTGCTTATAGGATCAGTGAGATGGTAATTGCATTGCTAACTCAGAAACTGGACTAAAGCAATGAGGTGGGAGTAGAGAAAGTGAAGGAGGTATTTTTGAGACAGCATCATCAGGAACATGTGATGAGTGTGAGGATGGCACATGGTTGTATTTTAGGTTAATTTTTTGGACTTTTTACTTCAAGCTCCAGTAACTTATAATGCAGATAACTCCCACATCTGTGTCCTGGATGAGAAGCAGAATAAGGGAGAAGTAAATTTGGAGGAAAAAAGGACATGCAATTTATTTATTTTATTTTATATATTCTATTTTGCTATTTTATTTTAAATTTTCTGAAACTAGAACTGCATGTGAAAAGGACTTGCATTATAGAGTTACTGAGGTTGAGGTTCAGTTGGAGTGAAGAGCAGAACATTTTGATGCTCTATTAATAAATACTTTTAATCAGAGTTTAGTGAATTTATACTTAGAGAAGATTCCATCCCTAAGTCCAGACTCCAAATATAATAAAAATTAAAGGTTTCACTCTATTGGAAAAAATTTTGAAACACATACATGCTTAAGAATTTTGCCCATGAGAGGATTATAACTACTACTCTGGAGATCAATCTTTCATCTTCTAAATAACATTCATCCTTTAAAAAAAAATACTGATAATTCTATTAGCTTTTTAACAGCTATATACTGTTTTTCTTAGAGAGCAAAATAAAATGTATTTTACATTTTTAAATTTATTATTAACATATTCATTCTTTAAAATTGTGGTATTTCTTTATTTCTTTTACCCGACCTATCACTTCCTAAACCCTCTCCCTCCCTGCTATTCTCTACTATCCTTAGGTTTGTTCTCTCTTTCTGAAAATTCAACATATTGTTGTGGTCTTTTCTTCCTTCATTCCTTCCTTATTCCCTCCTTCTCTGCCTCCCTCCCTACTTCCCTCCCTTCCTAGCAGCCACTTATGAGTGAGAACATGTGGTATTTCTGTTTCTTTGTCTGGTTTACTTCACAACATAATTTTCTCCAGACTCATCCATGTTGTTGCAAATGGCAGAATTTCATTCTTTTTTACAGTTGAGTACTATTCCATTGTGTATATATACCATGTTTTCTTTACCCAGTCATTCATCAATGGATACTTAGATTGGTTCCATATTTTGGCTATTGTAAATAGAGCTGCAATGAACATGGGAGTGCAGATATCCCTTCGACATGATGATTTCCATTCCTTTGGATACATATCCAGTAGTGAGAATGCTGTATCATATGGTAGCTCTAACTGTAATTGTTTGAGAAAACTCCATACTGTTTTCCATAATGGCTGTGCTAATTTAAAGTCCCACCAATAGCGTAGAAGCGTTCCCCTTTCCCCACATCCATGCCAGCATTTGTTATTCAAGGTTTTTTTCATAATGGCCAGTCTAACTGGAGTGAGAGGATATCTCAATGTGGTTTTGATTTGCATAATTCTGATGACTAGTGATGCTGAGCATATTTTCATGTACCTGTTGGCCATTTGTATTTCTTCCTTTGAAAAATGTCCATTCATCTCCTTTGCCCATTTTTAAATTGGATTATTTGTTTTTTTACTGTATAGTTATTTGAGTTCTTTGTATATTCTGGATATTAATACCTTGTCAAATGTATAGTTTGTAATTATTTTCTCCCATTCCATAGGTTGTGTTTCCACTCTGTTGATTGTTCTGTTTGCTGTGAAGAAGCTTTATAGTTTGATATAATCCCATTTATTTATTTTTTCTTCTGTTGATTGTGCTTTTGGGGTCTTATTCATAAGTGTTTGCCCAGTCCTATTATGTGGACTGTTCCCTCTATATTCTCCTATAGTAATTTTATGGTTTCAGGTCTTATAGGTATATCTTTAATCCATTTGTATTTGACTTTGATATATGGTAAGAGGTACTGGTCCAGTTTCATTTTTCTTCATATGGATGTCCAATTTTCCCAGCTGTCTTTCCCCCAATGTATGTTCTTGCTGCCTTTGTCAAAGATCAGTTGGCTGTAAGTATGTGGGTTGATTTCTGAGATTTCCATTCTGTTCCATTGATCCAAGGATCTGTTTTTTTGCCAGTACCATGCTGTTCTGGTTACAACAGCTTTCTAATATAATTTAAAATTGGGTAGTGTTATGCCTCTGGTTTTATTTATTTTATTTTTTGCTTAGGATTGCTTTTAGGTTATTCAGGGTCTTTTGTTGTTCCATATGAATGTTTGGATTGCTTTTTCTATTTCTTTGAAGAATGTCATTGGTATTTTGAGGGGGATTGCATTTAATCTCTAGATTGCTATGTGTAGAGAGGACATTTTCATGATGCTAATTCTTCCCATCCAAGAGCATGGTATGTCTTTCCACTTTTTTGTGTCCTGTTTAATTTCTTTCCATAGTTTTATTAGTTCTCATTGTAGAGATATTTCACCTCCTTGGTTAAATTGATACCTAGGTATTTTATTCTTTTGGTGACTATTGTAAATAGGATTGCTTTCTTGATTTCATTTTCTGCTAGTTTGTTATTGGAGTATAAAAGCAATATTGATTTTGGGGTGTTGATTTTGTATCCTGAAATATTACTGAAATTGTTAATCAGCTCTAAGAGTTTTTGGTAGACTCTATAGGTTTTTCTATGTGTAAGATCCTGTCATCAGCTAAAAAGGACAGTTTGACCTTGTCCTTTCCAATCTTGATGCCCTTTATTTTTCTCTTGTCTGATTGGGCTACTACTTCCAATACTATGTTAAATAGGAGTGGTGAGAGTGGGCATCTTTGTCTTATTCCTGTTCTTTCAGCTATTCCCAATTCAGTATGATATTGGCAATTGGTTTGTCATAAATGGCTTTTATTGTATTGAGATAATTTCCTTCTGTACTTAATTTGCTGAGAGTCTTAATCATGAAGTGGTTTTAAATTTTGCTGAATGCCTTTTCTGCATCAATTGAGATAATCATATGTTTTTTGTCCTTCGTTTTGTTAATGTGGTGCATCACATTTATTGACTTGTGTATGTTGAACCAACCTTGCATCCCTGAGATGAATCCCACTTGATCATGGCATATAATTTTTTTTTGATGTGTTGCTGTAATCTGATTGCTAGTATGTTGTTGAAGATTTTTGTGTCTTTGTTCATCAAGGATATTGGCCTGTAGTTTTCATTTGTGTTGTGTTTTTATCTGGCTTTGGTATCATGGTGATGCTGGCCTCATAGAATAATTTTGGGAGAATGGTTTCTCTTTCAATTTTTTGGAAAAGTTTGAAGAGAAGTGATATTAATTCTTTAAAGGTTCAGTAGAATTCAGCTGTAAAGCCACCAGGTCCTGAGCTTTGCTTTACTGGAAGATTTCTGATTACTGCCTCAATCTCATTGCTTTTTATTGGTCTGTTCAGGTTTTCTATTTCTTCTTCTTTTAGTTTTGGTAGTTTGTATGTGTCCAGAAATTTATCCATTTCCTCCAGGTTTTCGTATTTGTTTGTGTACCATTGTTTATAATAATCTCTAATGATTCTTTGTATTTCTGTGGTATCAGTTAAAATGTCTCCCTTTTCATTTCTGATTTTTGTTATTTGGAACTTCTCTCTTCTTTTTGTTACCCTAGGAAATGGTTCATCTATTTTATTTATCCTCTCAAAAAACCAACTTTTAGCTTCATTGGTCCTTGGTGTCATTTGTTGGGTCTGTAATGCATTTAGTTCTTCCCTGATCTTGATAATTTAATTCTGTCTACTACTTTGGGGTTTGGATTGTTGTTGGTTTTCTAGTTCCTTGAGGTGTAGTGTTAGGTCACTTATTTGAAATATTTCCATTCTTTTGATGTGAGCATTTACTGCAATAAGTTTCCCTCAGCACTGCTTTTGCAGTATCCAATAGGTTTTGGTCTGATGTATCTTTATTTTCATTAGTTTCAAGAAATATTTTGATTTTCTGCTTAATTTCTTCTTGGATCCATAGGCCATTCAGTAGTCTGTTGTTCAGTTTATATGCACTTGAGTAGTTTCCAGAATTTGTCTCATTATTGATTTCCAGTTTTAAACCCTCATGATCTGAAAAGATTCTTGGATGACTTCAGTCTTTTAAAATTTGCTAAGATTTGATTTGTGACCTTGTATGTGGTCTATTCTGAAGAATGTTCCATGTGCTGATGAGAAGAATGTATATTTTCTAGTTGTTGAATGGAATGATCTGTAGGTGTCTGCAAAATCCAATTGATCTAAGTTGTACTTTAAATCCTGTGTTTCTTTGTTGTTTGTTGTGTAAAAGATCTGACTCATGCTGAGAGAGGGGTGTTCAGGTCACCCACTATTATTGTATTTGGATCTGTCTCCTTTTTTATGTCTAGTGTTTGCTTTACATATCTAGGTGATCCTCTGTTGGGTGCATACATATTTATGATTGTTATGTCCTCTAACTGGATAGATCCCTTTATCATTATATAAGGTTCTTCTTTATCTCTTTTATGGTTTTTGGTTTGAAGCCTATTTTCTCTGATATAAGAATAGCTTCCCCTGCTCATTATTGGTTCCCATTTGCATGGTATATCTTTTGCCATCCCTTCACTTTTAGTCTGTGTTTGTCTTTATAGGTGAGGTGGGTCTCTTAAAGACAGCATATAGTTGGGTCTAGCTTTGTTAATCCAATCAGTCAGTTTTTGTCTTTTGAATGGGGAGGTTAATCAATTTATATTTAGAGTTATTATTTATAAATATTGTTGTACTCCTGTCATTATGTTGCTTTTTGTTTAGATGTTTTAAACATCATTTGTCCTTTTTGTCCCCTTTAATTTTTCATCTTCAGTGTTAGTGAAATATTTGAGGTGACATGATTTAGCTTCTTTCTGTTTCTTATTTGCATTTTGGTTTTAATGGTGGGTTTTGCTCTTTCTTATGAATCCGTGATATTGGTTATTGTTTTTCAGATTCTGGATGCAGGACTCCTTTGAGTATTTCTTGCAGGGCTGGTCGTGTGGTAGTGAACTCCCATAATTTTTTTGGCCTGGGAAATACACTATTTCCCCCCCCCCCATTTCTGAAGCATAGCCTTGCTGGGTATAGAATTCATGGCTGGCAATTTTTTTGTTTGTTTTTATTATTTTAAATATATCTAACCATTTTCTTCATTTACATGAGGTTTCAGTAGAGAAGTCTGCTGTTTGTCTGCTGTGGATTCCATTACAGGTGACTTGGGGCTTTTCTCTTGCTGATTTTACAATTCTCTGTCTCTGAGTTTTGCCAGTTTGACTATCATGTGTCTTGTAGAGGATCTTTTTGGATTGAATTTGTTTGGGGATCCTTGGGCTTTCTGGATCTGAAGGTCTGCATTTCTCCTGTATCAGTCAGGGCTCTCCAGAGACACAGAATCAATAGGATAGGTTATAATTATATGAGAGGGATCAATTAGGGGAAATAGCTTACATGACTATGAAGAAAAGTCCAATGATAGGTCGTCTATAAACTGGATGCCAGTAGAATGGCTCAGTCCAAGTACAAAGCCTTCAAGACCTGGGAAGCTGATGGTGTCCTTGGTATAACTTCTGTAACCCAGAAGCTGAAGAGTCTCAAGCTTTGATGTCCATGGACAGGAGAGAAGAGTGTATCCCAGCTCCGGCAGATTGGGAGAGGGCTTCACCTCTTTCCTCTGTATTTTGTTCTCTCCAGACCCCCAGTGTATTGGATGGTTCCCACCCACAATGAGGGTGGGACTTTTCCACAAAGTCCACTCAGACTGTCATACTAATCTCTGCTGGAAACACCCTCACAGACACACCTAAAAAGATAGTGTTACCAGGTTTCTCAGCATTCCTTCATCTAACCAAGTTGACACTTGGAATGAACTTCACACCTCCCTGTACCTAGGAAGTTTTCTGTTATTACTTCCTTGAATAAGTTTTCAATGCCTTTTCCTTTTTCCTCCCCTTCTGGTGTACCATGATTAGGATGTTTGTATGTTTGAAGTTGTCTCCTTGCAGTCTTAAATTTTCTTCATTAAAAAAAAAGAAATTCTTTTTGATCCCCCTATGTGACAGAGGTGTGCGTGTAAGCGTCACAGTGGCCATTGGGGTCCTGCTGGGTGAGCATCTGTAGCAGTGACGCAGCCGCCCTGTCTCCGCAAGTCTGTGCAGCCAGCCATCCTTAAGAAAAAAAATCTTTAAAAGGAAGAAGAATTGTTATACATCTTAAAATCAAGGTTCAGCCAGCCATACTTCAGAAAAAGCATCCTAAGGAGGAAGAATTAGGTATCTTAAAATGAACTTTCGGTTCCTGGTTTCAAGATGGCGGTGGCTGCGGCGCTTGCCGCGGAGTAGCTGAGGTGGAAAAGGCGGCCACTGGGCCTCTGGCAGCTGGGAAACTTGTGGACCTTCCTCTTGCCATCCCTTAAGGGAGGACTGCTGCTGGTGGCCAGTTGTGGGGGGTGAACGCCACTTTGTCCCCGGCAGGAGAGGCTGCCTCATTTACAGGCAACAGCATTGAAGTGTGGAGCAGGAAAAGAACGGTTTCGTAGCTGCAAAAGCGAGTCTCGAAACAGGGAACATGGCGGCAGGGCTGCTGTGGATACAGACAGGATCCCGGAGGCCGGGGCCGCGCTGAAGGTGGCCAGCTGCCCTATTCAGGATTTGAGGTTTCAGGCCGGCATTAAAGAAGATTCCTGGGAGCGCCCGAGCCACGCCGCGACTGAATAGCCTGAGGCGGCAGCGGCCGAGAACAGGGAAGGAAACAAACCAGAGACAGAGAGTGAGCACCCGACCTGGCACAACCCTGTGAGTGACCCCTGGACCAGCCCTGTTTGGGGGGCTGTCACCCACCCACCTCCTGCCTGCATCACCAGGTCACTCACCGCCCCGGTGCTGCCTTCATTTTCCCAGGTGCTAGCAGCTCCGCCCGGCTCGGCTGCCACTGAGCCTTCCCACTTGCTTGGCCTGGCGCGGGGCTTTCCAGAGCCTGTGGGCCGGCCTCCCCTCCCACTCCTTCCACCGTTCTCTGGTGGGTTGGTGGCATGGGGCATCCCCGACCAGTGTCGGGAGGGCAAGGAAGTACGGGTGCGCCGACTGTCACTCCACCACACCCTGGACTCCAGCCCCCGGTAAACTTCCTGTTACTGGGAGGAAGCTACCATCTCTGCGGCCACCAGTTTGGAAAAAAAAGCCTAACCAATTTCTAGTTGGGAATAGTGTGGTAGGAAAGTTCCCAGGTCTGCTTGAACCTGCTGTAGAGCTGGCTGCAGGCGGGCACTAGACTCGGTTTATACTGGGGGGATACAAAGGTGAACAAGTCCTGAGAAAGATGTACACAGTGCTACAAAGGCACCCAGAGCGACCGGTCGTCTGTGCCTAGCAGAAACCTGGTAGACTTCTTGGGCGAGGCAGTGCCGAGCAGTGTCTTGAAGACCCAGCTGATAGACGAGGGTTGCAGAAGACACACCCCATCCCAGCACAGAGTGCACAGAGTGGGGAGATGTGCGGCCAGGGAGGTGGAAACTTGACAGAAACCACAAACCCTGTGGGGTCGCCACTGCACGATCCAACAGCCTGGGCCAGAGCACACGGAACAGGGAGAAGTCCTGCACAGGAAGTGAAAGCTCAACAGCGATCACACACCCAGTGGTACATGATCCACCAGCCCAGCAGAGTCCAAGCTGACCAGAAAGGTGGATCCCTGGAGAAGTCCAAGACCCAAGGCAACCACACACACAAGGCACTAGAGGCCAACTGAGCAGCCACGGAGGCAGCCATACCAAATTGGCAACCACAGCAACATCCTAGTTAGTCATTAGTCTCAAACCGGTGAACTGTGAAACCCCCGCCCACAATGAATAAACACCAAAAAAAAGATACCAGAAATACAAAAAATCAAGAAAGTACACCACCAAAAGTTAATAAATCTCAAACTCTAGATCCTATAGAACAAGAAGCCCTTGAAATGACTGACAAGGAATTTCGAGTGATAATTCTAAGGAAACTGAATGAGACACAAGAAAACACAGCTAGATATCATGATGAAATGAGGAAAAGTATACAGGATCTGAAAGAGGAAATGTACAAAGAAATCAATGTCCTGAAGAAAAATGTAGCAGAACTTGCTGAACTGAAGAAGTTATTCAGCGAAATAAAAAACACAATGGAGAGTTTAACCAGCAGGCTTGTCGAAGTTGAAGAGAGAACCTCTGAACTTGAAGATGGGCTGTTTGAAATAACACAAGCAGACAAAAAGAAAGAAAAAAGAATCAAGGACATTGAAGAAAATCTGAGAGAGATATCAGACAACTTTAAGAGCTCAAATATCCGAGTCATGGGTATTCCAGAAGGGGAAGAAAATGGAGATTGCATTGAAAACATATTCAACAAAACAGTGGCAGAAAACTTCCCAGGTATAGGAAAAATCACAGATCTTCAGATCCAGGAAGCTCAACGATCTCCAAATGTATTCAACCCAAAAAGGCCTTCTCCAAGACATGTCATAGTCAAATTGGCAAAACTCATAGACAAAGAGAGAATCTTAAAAGCTGCAAGAGAGAAGCATCAAATCATCTATAAGGGAGCCCCAATCAGGCTAATATCAGACTTTTCATCACAAACCCTAAAAGATAGAAAGGAATGGGATGATATAGTCAAAATACTAAAAGACAAAGATTGCCAGCCTAGAATACTGTACACTGCAAGGCTATCCTTCCAAAATGAAGGGCAAACAGTATATTTCTCAGACAAACAAAAACTGCGAGAGTTCACTACCACACGACCACCCTTACAAGAAATCCTCTAGGGAGTACTGGGTTTGGTTCCTGAAAGAAAACTACCACTGCCATAAAAAACCAAGAAAAATCAATACCCACTAGTATAATAAAAATGGCATTCATGAAGAGAAAACAAGCAAACAAAAACGCTATCTACAACCTAAGGAACCAACAAACACAGAAACCAAACAGTAAATCAGAAAGCAAGGAAGAAAAGACACCTAAGACAACCAAACAACCAATAAAATGCTAGGAATAAATCAACACCTTTCAATAACAACACTTAATGTAAAAGGCTTAAACTCCCCAATCAAAAGACACAGACTGGCTGACTGGATCAAAAAGGAGGACCCAACTATATGCTGCCTACAAGAGACCCACCTCACCCATAAAGATTCACACAGACTAAGAGTGAAACGATGGAAAAAGATTTACCATGCAAACAGAAAAGAAAAACGAGCTGGAGTAGCTATTCTTATATCTGACAAAATAGACTTTAAACAAAAAAACATAAAAAGAGACAATGAGGGACACTACTTAATGATAAAAGGACTGATCCATCAAGAAGACATAACAATCATAAATATGTACGCACCCAATGTTGGAGGAGCCAGATTTATAAAACAAACTCTAGTAGACCTAAAGAAGGAAATAGACACTAATACCATAATAGCAGAGGACCTGAACACCCCGCTGTCAATATTAGACAGATCATCTAGGCAAAGAATCAGTAGAGAAACACAAGATCTAAACAAGACTCTAGACCAATTGGAATTGGCAGATATCTACAGAACATTCCATCCAACAACCTCAGAATATTCATTCTTCTCATCAGCACATGGATCATTCTACAGGATAGATCACATATTAGGTCACAAATCAAGTCTCAATAAATTCAAAAAAATTGGAATTATCCCATGTATTTTCTAAGACCACAATGGATTAAAACTAGAAATTAATAACAAACGAAACTCTGGGAACTGTACAAACACATGGAAATTAAACAGCATTCTACTTAATGACATATGGGTCCAAGAAGAAATCAAGCAGGAAATCAAAAAATTTATTGAAACTAATGAAAACAATGATACATAATACCAAAACCTGTGGGATACTGCAAAAGCAGTATTGAGGGGAAAATTTATTGCATTAAACGCTCACTTCAGAAGAATGGAAAGATGGCAAGTGAACAACCTAACACTTCACCTTAAAGAACTAGAAAAACAAGAAGAATCCAAACCTAAAGTTAGCAGACGGAAAGAAATCATTAAGATCAGAGCAGAACTGAATGAAATTGAAATCCAAAAAACAATTCAAAAGATCAAAAAATTAAAAAGTTGGTTTTTTGAAAAGATAAATAAAATTGACAAACCATTAGCATGGCTAACAAAAAAAAAGAAGAGAGAAGACTCAAATAACAAAAATTAGAAATGAAAAAGGCGATATTACAACTGATTCATCTGAAAGACAAGGAATCATTCGAGACTACTATAAACAACTATACGCCAACAAATTTGAAAATCTGGAGGAAATGGATAAATTTCTGGACACACACAAGCTCCCAAAACTGAACCATGAAGACGTAGAAAATTTGAACAGACCAATAACAATAAAGGAGATTGAAGCTGTTATCAGAAGGCTCCCAACAAAGAAAAGCCCCGGACCAGATGGATTCACAGCAGAATTTTACCAAACATTCAAAGAGGAATTGACACCGATTCTTTACAAACTATTCCAAAAGATTGAAACGGACGCAAATCTCCCAAACTCATTCTATGAAGCAAACATCATCCTGATACCAAAACCAAGTAAAGATATAAACAAAAAAGGAAACTACAGGCCGATATCCTTGATGAATATAGATGCAAAAATCCTCAGTAAAATACTAGCAAACAGAATACAGCAACACATACGTAAAATTATTCATCACGATCATGTGGGATTCATCCCAGGGATGCAAGGTTGGTTCAACATACGCAAATCAATAAATGTGATACACCATATTAATAAACTCAAACACAAGGACCATATGATCATCTCTATAGATGCTGAAAAAGCATTTGATAAAGTTCAGCACTCATTCATGACAAAGACCCTGTATAAGTTAGGTATAGACGGAAAGTATCTCAACATAATTAAAGCCATATATGCCAAACCCACTGCCAATATCATCCTGAATGGAGAAAAGCTGAAAGCTTTTCCTTTAAGAACAGGAACTAGACAAGGATGCCCACTCTCACCACTCCTATTCAACATAGTGTGGGAAGTACTAGCCAGAGCAATCAGAGAAGAGAAGGAAATAAAGGGCATTCAGATTGGAAAAGAGGAAGTCAAACTGTCCCTGTTTGCAGATGACATGATCCTATATATCGAACAGCCTAAAAACTCTACAAAAAAACTCTTGGAATTGATAAAGGATTTCAGCACAGTAGCAGGATACAAAATCAACACACAAAAATCAGTAGCATTTCTTTTCTCCAATAGTGAACATGCAGAACGAGAAATCAATAAAGCCTGCCCATTTACAATAGCCACCAAAAAAATAAAATACTTAGGAACTGAGTTAACCAAGGAGGTGAAAAATCTTTATAATGAGAACTACAAACCACTGCTGAGAGAAATTAGAGAGGATACAAGATGGAAAGATATCCCATGCTCGTGGATTGGAAGAATCAACATAGTGAAAATGTCCATACTACCCAAAGTGATATACAAATTCAATGCAATGCCCATCAAAATTCCAAAGACATTTTTCTCAGAAATGGAAAAAACTATCCAGACATTTATATGGAACAATAAAAGACCACGCATAGCCAAAGCAATGATGAGCAAAAAAAATAAAGCTGGAGGCATAACACTACCGGGCTTTAAGCTATACTACAAAGGTATAATAACCAAAACAGTATGGTACTGGCATAAAAACAGTCACACTGACCAATGGAATAGAATAGAGAATCCAGAAATCAACCCACACACTTACTGCCATCTGATCTTTGACAAAGGCACCAAGCCTATTCACTGGGGAAGGGACTGCCTCTTCAGCAAATGGTGCTGGGATAACTGGATATCCATATGCAGGAGAATGAAACTAGATCCATACCTCTCACCGTATACTAAAATTAACTCAAAATGGATTAAGGATTTAAATATACACCCTGAAACAATAAAACTTCTTAGGGAAAACATAGGAGAAACACTTCAGGACATAGGACTGGGAACAGACTTCATGAATACGACCCCAAAAGCACGGGCAACCAAAGGAAAAATAAACAAATGGGATTATATCAAACTAAAAAGCTTCTGCACAGCAAGAGAAACAATCAACAGAGTTAAAAGACAACCAACAGAGTAGGAGAAAATATTTGCAAAATATACATCTGACAAAGGATTAATATCCAGAATATATAAGGAACTCAAACAACTTTACAAGAAGAAAACAAGCAACCCAATTAAAAAATGGGCAAAAGAGCTATGTAGGCATTTCTCTAAGGAAGATATACAAATGGCCAACAGACATATGAAAAAATGCTCAACATCACTCAGCATCCGGGAAATGCAAATCAAAACCACACTGAGATACCATCTAACCCCAGTTAGGATGGCAAAATCCAAAAGACTCTGAACGATAAATGCTGGCGAGGTTGTGGAGAAAAAGGAACTCTCATACATTGTTGGTGGGACTGCAAAATGGTGCAGCCTCTATGGAAAATGGTATGGAGGTTCCTCAAACAATTGCAGATAGATCTACCATACGACCCAGCTATCCCACTGTTCGGAATATACCCAGAGGAATGGAAATCATCAAGTCGAAGGTATACCTGTTCCCCAATGTTCATCGCAGCACTCTTTACAATAGCCAAGAGTTGGAACCAGCCCAAATGTCCATCATCAGATGAGTGGATACGGAAAATGTGGTACATCTACACAATGGAATACTACTCAGCTATAAAAACGAATGAAATACTGCCATTTGCAACAACATGGATGGACCTCGAGAGAATTATATTAAGTGAAACAAGTCAGGCACAGAAAGAGAAATACCACATGTTCTCACTTATTGGTGGGAGCTAAAAATTAATATATAAATTCACACACACACACACTCACACACACACACACACAAAACCGGGGGGGGGGGGGGAGAAGATATAACAACCACAATTACTTGAAGTTGATACGACAAGCAAACAGAAAGGACATTGTTGGGGGGAGGGGGGAGAGGGGAGGGAGGGAGGTTTTGGTGATGGGGAGCAATATTCAGCCACAATGTATATCGACAAAATAAAATTAAAAAAAAATAAAAATAAAAAAATTCCTTTTTCCTTTTTCTTGTCTGCCTGGGTTATTTCAAAAAGACCACCTTCAAGTTCTAAGATTCTTTCTTGTGCTTGCTCTAACCTGCTGCTCAAGCTTTCTGTTCTGTTTTTCATTTCATTGAGAGAATCCTTTATTTCCAGGAATTCTGTTACATTCTTTTTAAAGTTATTAATCTCTTTGTAAATTTCCTCCTTCATATCCTGGATAGTTTTTCTCTTTTCATTGTATTCTCTAATTGATTCTTATTTCTTGGCATTTTCTTTTTTTATTTAAAAATTTTAATCTATTATTAGCATATTCATTCTAACAAATACTGATATTTCTTTATACCCTTTGCCCCATCTATCACTTCCCAAACTCCGTCCCTGCCTCCTGCCATCTACAGCCTTAGGTTTGTTCTCTCTTCTGAAAGAGCCAAACAAAGAACCAGATGCTGCATGTTCTCATTCATAACTGGCTGCTAGAAAGGAAGGAAGGGAGGGAGGAAGGGAGAGAGTGGGGAAGGAAGGAATGAAGGAAAGAAAGAAAGAAGACTACAATAAGTGGAGGTTTCTTAAAATCAGTGCTCAGAATTCCTTTTTAGACATCTCTAGGATTTCTTGCTCTCTGTAGTTTGGAACTTGAGAAGTACCATATTCGTTTGGTGGTGTCATGTCTTCTTGTTTATTTGTAGATCTAGTATTTTTACACTGATATTGGTCATCTGGTAGGACACTTAATTCTATCACTCTGGAGTGGGTTAGGAGGCAGAAGACTTCCTCCTCTGTTTGTAGGTTCTCTTCTTCTGTCACTGCAGTTGAGTGTGCTTTGGGCTGCCTTGGCTCCTCTTTGGTCAGTGCTTGGGCTCTGTGCATGCTCACCTGTGCTGTGGGAGGTTCAGCAGGGCCTGTGAACCCCTCTGCTGGGTGGCTGTGGGCAGGGCATATGATTGCATAGCTTGGGTCCTGTGGCTCCTATATAACGTTGTTTTGCAGGGATGTGCATTATGTCAAACTATTAACCTACTGATGTACATTCAGGATGTTCACTTTTTTTTTTAAATTACCAAAACTGCTGTGGTTAATATAAGTTTTAAATAAATCCTTAGAATTGCTGGATCAAAAAGAATGATAAATGTAAATCATACAGATAATTCTAAATTGTCCTCCAAAAAGGATGCATAAATTATATCCTGTAAAATCCCACCTCTCTTGCCCATATAAAATCATAGCTAAATTTCTTTTTTTTTTTTTTAGGTAGACCCTCTGTCACTGGATAGCTAACATTTCTTAAGTGTGCTGTTTATGTTTTCATTTGGGAATGATGCAAAACGAGATAATAGCATCTTGTTTAATCACTCTCAAATACTCTTTGTTTTTGAAGGAAATCTGTGCGTATATCTGAAGCCTCACACCTTTGCCTAACATATTAGAGGTAGCTACATTGTCAGGCCCCAGTAGGCATTTTATACAGCCCCATCCCCACCACTGTTTCCCTCCCTTCAACAGATCTCTGACTAACCTCATCCAGATCCACCTGACTCTTTCCCACCCATGCTGCATTTCCCAACCTCACCAGGCCTTCCTGACATGCCTCCACCGAGAAGCTTTCTGGGGTCTTCTCTGCCGAACAGACATCAGACTTCCTGCAGGATGGCTGCACCCGTGAGGTTCATGGCTAAGGTTCAAGGATTGCTGTCTTTCTGTTTTGCCTGGATGAGCTCTGGCCTCTGAAAACTTACTCGGTACAGCGCTGTAGACCGACAAGGAGGAGGCAAAGCCCATCGGGTGCTGAGATTCAATTTCACTTCACCGCTCTGAGCCATGGCGGAGAAGCCCTTATGGCGCCTCCGGTCAGGAATGCCAAGGTGGGCGTGACCACGTTACGTCACAAAGTCCTGGTGACGTCCCGAGCTCAAACACCGGAAACGCCCAGAGGTGCACGCGGCTCCTCAGCGTCCCTAGCGACAGCGAGCGGGGCCTAAGCTGCAAGAGCACCGGAATTAGGAGTCGTTCTGGAGGAGGATCCAGCCTTTGGTAGCTGCCGGTAGAGTCTTGAGAGCGCGGGATCTGGTGAGCCGGATTCTGGGTTTGGATGCGGTGAGGGTCGTGTGTGAAGACCATGTTCTGGGGATTTCTTACGTTCAGTCCCGAGGCGGTCCTGGCTTTAGTGACGGGCCCTTCGGCGGTCGGTGGTTAAAACGGTCTGAAGAGATGAAAGGCCGCGGGTCTGTCAGGGCCTGGTGTCCGTGTGAATGATTCTGCTCATGGAGCTGAGCCATTAGAGAACTGGGGTGGAGCGTTTGTTATCAGTGAACGCGGTGTCGCCTCCAGCTTCGCGATCTGTGGAGCTCAGGAATGGAGAAGCGCGGGAAAGGAAGGGGTGGCAGGAATCGGGGTTTCTGGTTCGTCTTCCACATGCAACTTGGAGTCGGTGCTTTTGTTCTCTTGGTTTTGGGAGAGGCCTGTGTGTGTGTGGAGAGGTGTGCGGCTGGAGAGTAGATGGGTTGAGGCTCAAATTTTGACTACTGGGAACAGGCTTGATGATATATTCGCCCAGCAGATCCAAGTCCAACTCCTTTCAGTCCGTGTTTTCCTCGAGGTACCAATTTAAAACTCTTTTTTCTTCCTATGTAACCACTGTTATGATTTAGCTAACAAACGAAGTAGTTAAATATGATCTAGTGACGTGTTAGTATAAAAGATGTGTTTTTTGTTCTTGCCTCCAGGTTTACTGCACAGTTTTTTTGGATATTTCCTTTCAGGTTCATTCGGACACAAGCAACAACATTTTCATTACCCTAAAATCTGATTCCCAGTGAAAACCATTCCGTGTTTGTTTGTTTTAAATTTTTGCGCTATCTTCACATTTGGGATAACCTGTATAAGCATAGGTATCATTTGATTTCGTCACTTACTTTCTAATTTAAAACATTTCCATAGTACAAAATAATTACAGATTTTCTTCATGTCTACAATAGTGTCACATCAGGTGGTTGAACATATGGCAAGGTGACTAGAGTCACGTTAAATATGTGCATTAACTAAATAGGATTGATTTACACCATATATTCAATTACACTTTTCAGTAACACATTATGATATTTTGATTATCCAGTTTCTCCATAATTATCTCTAATGAATATTCAAAAGTTGAATTTCTTCTCATACTTCTGTATAACACAGGTTTTCATGTATTATGCTGTCATTATCATTTAAAACTTAAATGATTCAAAGTTTTCAATTTTATTGCCTTTTTAATTGAAAGGTTGTGGAAAACGTTTTTCTTTTTTTTGTAGATCGTAGGGTTTTGGTCCTATTTCAATTTGATGAGTTTCTCATTACCGTTGATTTCTAATTTGGTCATTGATGTCAACGAACAAACTCCTTCAATGTTAATTTTTAGAATTTGTGGAAATTTCCTTCTATGTCCTCTTTAACCCTGTAGAGTTCCATGTTTTTATATTTGCACATATGTATATTCTGGAAAGGCAGTTGGCCCTTCTAGGGCAACAGGAATGATTACATTGAAGTGAATGTGCATAATGCCAAGAAATCAGCAGAAAATTCTTTCTACCCATTCCTATGTGGGAGGCTATGAAGGCTCTTGGACAGGGAGTTTTGAAATTTGGTTGGGACCAAGATGTTACATTCACATCCTCCTACCCATGAATAGTCCTTCCTTCAAATTTTATACCTTTTTTCTTGGGCTACTGCTAGCAGGAGGCAGATCTTGTATTCTTGGTGCTCAGAGTGAAGTGATCCTAGGGTTGGAGATAGTGTGGTACTGTATGTACCCAGGGGTCAAAGAACAGTTGGTGCAGGGTTCTGTGGCTTTGAGGTTTTAGGAAAGCTACTGGGAAATTGTCTTAGAAAGATTTGTGGCTCGGAGTGGAGTCAAAAATTGAAGGTAACTCCACTGAGTTGTTGATCATAAACTGTGTCTTTATAACTTGTCTTTTCTTTGATCTGCTGTTTTGTGGTTAGTGTTGGGGCATGCTCCTTTTCCATTCCAGTGTTTGTGGAAGAAGGTGGCTGTGTGCATGCATTGAGTGTTCTAAGAAATGTTTTCAGAAATTCAGTTCATATACTATTGCTTCCTAGTACTTGCAGTCTGATCTCATGGGTAGTAAACCCCTTTCAGGCAGTTTTGCAAAGAACTAAACTTTTAATGTGAGGGGTCTGGCTAAGAAAATCCAACAGTCATTAAGGTTGTGAGCTTTGGAGAGAAAAACAATTGGGTTTGAATTCCAGCTCTGTCTCTTAGAAAGTGTGTGACCCTGGACAAGAAACAGCCCTGACTCCCATTGTTTAAATGGGATCTAATGAAGTGGTACTGCTAGGTTAATGGTGAGGATTAAAAAGGAAAATGCTTATCATTTGCTTAGCACTTCAATCTTTGTACTGTTGCACTGCCTTGAGATGTAAACATTGTGGTTTGAGGCTGTCCAGGTAGCTGGGTTAGAGCGTGGTGTTGATTACGCCAAGGCCCGGGTTTTGATCCCCATGCTGGCCAGCTGCTGAAATTAATAAATAGATAATTAAATAAATAAACATTGTGGCTTGCTAAACAAAAGGAAACTTTTAAATATTGGCATTTTATGTTTATAAGATGCCATGTAATTTTTCTATTGTTTCTGTTAAGAAATTACCAAATTTAGTGGCTTAAACAGCACAAGTTTATAGTACAGTTCCACAGAAGTTCAACGTGGTTCTCACCAGGCTCAAATCAAGGTGTCAGCAGCAGTGAGTTCTTTTCTGGGGGATCTGGGGGAGAATCAGTTCCTTTGCCTTGTCCACCTTCTAGAGGCCCCCCACACTCCTTTGCTCGTGGCCTCCTTCTTCTGTCTTTAATGCCAGCAATGGTGGGTGGAGTCCTTCTCACATCACATTTCTCTGACCTCCTCATCTACCGCTCTCTTTCATTTATAATGACACTTGTGACTATGCTTGGCCCACCCAGATAATCCAGGATAATCTCCCTATTTTATCGTTGGTTGATTAGCAACCATATTTTCATCAGCCGCTTTAATTTGCCTTTGCCATGTAAGGTTACCTATCCTCAGATTCTGGGGATTGGAATGTGGTTATCTCAGAGGAGGTGGAGTATTATTCTGTTTACCCCAGAATCCATAGCAACATCGACAAGGTGTTTGGCTCAGGGGAATATACCACTTAAGGTGAATTTGCTTTTGAGTCCTTAAATCGAGTAAAGTAAGGAGAAAAAAGTTCCAGGATCAAGAGATCATCATTTCTGGGGACACAGTTGACTCGAGACTTGAGATCTCTGACCAGAATTTGAGTGACAATCTGAATGAGTCAAAAGACACAGATCCTAGTTACTGGACATTTTCTAAGAGCAGTCGAAAATGACCAAGGTTCCGGTGAATTCTTTCTTTTTTTCTTTAATTTATGTTATTGAAGGCTGAAAACTGAGGTTTTATATGCTTGTTTATTCCCCCTTTTCTTTCCTATTGGATTTGAATTGGTTTGATCAATTGGAAAAGTATACATTGATTAAAGCCTGAATCTGAAGAAAACAAATATCAAGAATAATGTCAATACCAAGGCAAACTTGGAATGGAAAATGTATAGGTCAGAATCTGCTCAGAATTTTAATATTTGGAATATTAATAAAAAACTAAGGCCTTATGGGTCATTTATGTTGAACTACCAGATTATGTCCAATATGTTTGGCACCTGATTTTTAGCAAGAAAAGCACAAATTTTTACATGATTTGCATTTCCATACCAAGAAAGCAGATCATTTCCATAGAGAAGTAAATATTTCCAGGCACTGAACTTTTAATGAATTTCTTTTTTTTTTTGACATTTCTATTTTTATTTTTTAAAAAATTTAAAACCCACTTCTATATTAAATGTTTAATTAAGTTACATAAACTAAATACATTTGGGTTAATTACTGTATATTTATATAAACTTGCTTAACTTATCCAATCAAAACAGGATTTTAAAGGGATTTTTGGCCAGCTACACCAGAGTTTACCATGTAGACACAACATACAACCTAATACATGTACATATGAGTAAACACAACTAAACATGTACACACACAAATATAACTTTCATTTTAGAATTTTAGAAATTTAGTCATGAATAGTAATGTAAATTCACCAGTTTATGAAAGACAGCTGGATCTAAAGTATATTTCTGACAAAATGGCTAAACTTTATTTGCCCCATGGGTAATCTAATGAAGGCTTTTGCATAAGATTTTGGGTGAAGCAGTTTTTATACCAGTTTGACTTTTAAATAAAAGCTTTGTACCTTTTGTTTTCTTTCATATTTCGTTTCAAATGAGTTTGAGATTAAATTTTCAAGTGTTCACATTTTAACTAGGACTGGCTGAATTGTATAAGAAAAAAATCTCTAAATGGCCTTGAATTTTAATTAAAAAGTCTATCTTCTGCTTGCCAGTCTGGTTTGAGGGCAAGGAAGCATTTTTTAAAAGTTAATATTACTATGTTTTCCTTTGGCTCTCTCCAGTCCATGAATGACAGACAAAGCAATTTTTATGCTGAACAGAGAGATACCCCATATGATAGCTCTGATCTCACAATTCTAACCTGTTGGATCTGAAGACCTAACTTATAAACATTGATGTAGTTATTGTTTAGATGATCAGTCCAGTTAATTCTTTGGTTCTATAACACTAGCCAAGCAAAACTTTATTTATGTTTCCAAAAGGTGTATAAGTTTCTAGGTGGTGGATTACCATGAAGCTGTCATCGACCAGTACCCCAAGGGGAGATGGTGGGAAATGAAGAAAGACACAATTTATTTTATGGCATCAGGAATACCTTGCAGGCTGCTGACCTGTAAGGCCTTCTAGTTTATTTTTGGTTCATTTGTGAGAAAAATGTAATTGGAATTTTGATGTGGATTGCATTGAATTTGTGTATCACTTTATGTAGTATGGACATTTTCACAATGTTTATTCTTCCAGTCCAAGAGCATGGGATATCTTTCTATCTTTTTGTGTCCTCTTTAACTTCTCTCAGCAGTGGTTTGTAGTTCTCATTATAGAGATTTTTCCACATCCTTGGTTAACTCTATTCCTAAGTATTTTATTTTTTTGGTGGCTATTGTAAATGGGTAAGCTTTGTTGATTTCCCTTTCTGCATGTTCACTTTTAGAGAATAGAAATGCTACTGATTTTTATGTGTAGATTTTGTATCCTGCAACTTTGCTGAAATCATTTATCAACTCCAAGAGTTTTTTTGTAGAGGCTTCAGGCTGTTTGATATATAGGATCATGTCACCTGCAAACAGGGACAGTTTGACCTCATTTTTTCCAATCTGGATGCCCTTTATTTCCTTCTCTGACTGCTCTGGCTAGTACTTCCAACACTATGTTGAACAGGAGTGGTGAGAGTGGGCATCCTTGTCTAGTTCCTGTTCTTAACGGAAAAGCTTTCATCTTTTCCCCATTCAGGATGATATTGGCAGTGGGTTTATCATATATGGCTTTAATTATGTTGAGATAATTTCCATCTATACCTAACTTGTAGAGGGTCTTTACTATGAACAAGTGTTGAATTTTATCAAATGCTTTTTCAGCATTTATAGAGATGATCAAATGGTCCTTGTGTTTGATTTTATTGATACGGCGTATCACGTTTATTGATTTGCATTTGTTGAACCAACCTTGCATCCCTGGGATGAATCCCACTTGATCGTGGTGTATAATTTTGCATATGTGTTGCTGTATTCTGTTAGCTAGTATTTTATTGAGGAATTTGCGTCTATATTCATCAAGGATATTGGCCTGTAGTTTTCTTTTTTAGTTGTATCTTTACCTGGTTTTGTTAACAGGGTGATGTTTGCTTTATAGAATGAGTTTGGGAGAATTGCCAATAGTTTGGCATAGTTTGGAATAGTTTGTAGAGAATTGGTGTTAATTCCTCTTTGAATGTTTGGTAGAATTCTGCTGTGAATCCATCTGGTCCTGGGCTTTTCTTTTTGGGGAGCCTTCTGATAACAGCATCAATCTCTTTTATTGTTATTTTTCTGTTCAGATTTTCTACATAATCTTGGCTCAGTTTTGGTAGTTTGTGTGTGGCCAGAAATTTATCCATTTCCTCCACTTTTTTACATTTGTTGGCATATAGTTGTTTATAGTAGTCTCTAATGATTCCTTGTATTTCAAATATATCAGTTTTAATATCATCCTTTTTTCATTTCTAATTTTGTTATTTGAGTCTTCTCTCTTCTTTTTTCAGTTAGCCATGCTAATGGTCTGTCCATTTCTGTGAAGAATGTCATTGGTATTTTGATGGGGATTGCATTGAATCTGTAGATCACTTTGGGTAGAATAGACATTTTCACAATGTTAATTCTTCCAATCCAAGAGCTTGGAATATCTTTCCATCTTTTTGTGTCTTCTTTAATTTCTTTCAAAAGTGGTTTGTAATTCTCATTGTAGAGGTCTTTCACCTCCTTGGTTAAATTGATCCCTAGGTATCATATTTTTTTGGTGACAACTGTAAATGGGCTTACTTTCTTTATTTCTCTTTCTGTTAATTCATTATTTGAGTATATAAATGCTACCAATTTGGGGGCATTTATTTTGTATCCTGCAACATTACTAAAGTTATTAACCAGCTCCAGGAGTTTTTTGATAGTCTTTAGGTTTTTCTATATATAGTATCATTTCATCTGCAAATAGGGAAAGTTTGACTTCATCCTTTCCAATCTGGATTCCCTTTATTTCTTTCTTTTGCCTGATTTCTCTAGCTAGTACCTCCAGGACTATGTTGAATAGAAGTGGTGAGAGTGGATATCCTTGTCTTTTTCCTGTTCTTAAGGGGAAGGCCTTCAATTTTTCCCCATTCAGAATAATACTGGCGGTGGGCTTGTCATAAATGACTTTTATTGTGTTAAGATATTTTCCTTCTATACTTAATTTGTTGAAAGTCTTTACCATGAAGGAATGTTGAATTTTGTCAAATGCTTTTTCAGCATCTATTGAGATGATCATATGGTCTTTGTCCTTGAGCTTACTGATGTGATGTATCACATTTATTGACTTTAGTATGTTGAACCATCCTTGCATCCCTGTGATGAATCCCACTTGATCATAGTATATAATTTTTTAAGTATGTTGCTGTATTCTAATTGCTAATATTTTGTTGAGGATTTTAGCATCTAGGTTCATCAAGGATATTGGCCTGTCATTTTCTTTTTCTGTTGTGTCTTTACCTGGTTTTGGTATCAGAGTTATATGGGCCTCATAGAATGAGTTTGGGAGAGTAGCATCTGTTTCAAGTTTCTGGAATAGTTTGAGGAGAATTGTTATTAACTCCTCTTTAAAAGTTTGATAGAATTCAGCTGTAAAGCCATCCAGACCCAGGCTTTTTTTGTTGCAAGATTGCTAATTACTGTTTCAATCTCCTTTCTTGTTATTGGTCTGTTCAGGTTTTCTATCTCTTCTTGGTTCAATCTTGGTAATTTACATGTGTCTAAAAACTTACCCATATCTTCCAGATTTTCAAATTTGTTGTCATACAGTTTTTTTCTAATAGTCTCTAAGCATTCTTTATATTTCTGTGGTGTCAATTGTAATGTCTCTTTTCATTTCTGATTTTTGTTATTTGGGTCTTCTCTCTCCTTTTTTTTTTAATGTAGCTAATGTTGTGTCCATTTTGTTCATCTTCTTGTAAAACAAACTTTTAGTTTTGTTGATCTTTTCTATTGATTTTGGGTCTCTATTTCATTTAGTTCTGCTCTGATCTTAATTATTTCTTTCCATCTACTGCCTTTAGGTTTGAATTGTTGTTTTTCAAGTTCTTTGAGGCATAGCATTAGGTCATTTATTTGGAGTCTTTCCATTTTTTTTGATATAAGCATTTACTGCAATAAATTTCCCTCTTAGTACTGCTTTTGCAGAATCCCACAAATTTTGATATGGGGTATATGAAAAAAAAGAGCCAAAATGCTGGGCACCATTCAGGCTTTATTAAAGGAGGAAAAACCTGCTGGGCTGTGCTCAAAATGGCGGGGGTAGGGCTAGGAGGAGTACATACACTTATACAGGTTAGTGGGTGCAAAAAATGCAGGCAGGGAGGGGGAGGGAGTGCTGGTGTGTGGGAACAGGTCAACTATTGGTGCAGGTGTTGTGGGTAGGGGTGACATATTCAAGATGGGAGGTATCTCTAGGCGAGAGGGGAAGGGTTCTTTGGTAAGGGGTCCCAGTAGGGGCATCAGCCAAGGGGTCCATTTCCATAGCTTGCTCCACCCTTCCCAAGAATCAGTGGCAGCCTGTCTCCTTTTCGCCATTTGGTCACAGAGTTGTTGGGCTATATTTCTAATGATGCCAGATTTACTGGTATAAAAGCAGCATTCTTCTTCTAAGAATAGACAGAGACCTCCCTTCTCTGCTGTCAACAGGTCTAGTCCTCACTTGTTTTGTAAAACAACTTCTGCTAGGGAATCTAATTGGTCTTGGAGGGCTATCATAGTTTGGGCTACCTGTTCAATTCCATCAGCTAGCTCTTGGGTTACTTTATGATAGTAAGTTATTGAGTTAGCTATGCCTCCCACTCCTGTTCCCACTCCTGCTGCTATGCTGAGCCCAAGGAGCAGGGGAATAACCTGAATAGCTCGTTTCACCTGAGTATGAGCCACCAGAGGGATTTCTAGGATCTGGTTGCCAGGGACAATGTTAATTTGGGGTGTTAAAATTGCTAAGGCACAAGTTGCCATCCAGTTCTGTGGAAGGTATGAAAATGGCCCACAAACAAAGTACACCCCCTTCCAGGAGCTACAGGTGATGTGTTGTCCTTCAGAATAGTTTGGTTGCAATCTTTTACTGTGAGATTGCCCACCTCTATATTGCCAGTAAGATTTGTTAGCCAATACCCTGCTGGCTGAGTTAAAGTGATGTGGGTGGTCACCACCCCCAAGAGGACTGATGTAGGATTATCTGTAGGCCAATTAGACAGATTGAAGTTAGACAGGGGTGTAGCCTCATATTGGGGAAGGGTCGATCGCAGGCAGAGCCAGCACCCCCCTGCTAATGAGGGGGATGTATAATTAAGCAAGTGATGGGTGGCATTGAGGAGCTGTATAACTTTGGGGTCCATTTGGGATGGACGTCAGGGTCGAGGGAGCCGAAGAGGACGTCGGCTTGGCTGGGTGGGAGTAAGATTTTATTGACTTGTTTAATTTGTTTTTGAGGTGTTTCATCCTGGAGCCCTCCCCTATCGCTGTAACCTAGGTGTGTAGTTTTAGTGAAGCACACATATTTGCCTCTTGGAGGGCATTGGGTTCCAGCAGAATCCCCCTTGGAAAGAGCCATCCAATAGTCTATTTTCTCATGGGAACATGATGTGGCTGTGGACCTATCACAGCAGGGGGCAGGAAGATGTGTAATAGCTGTGAACCTAATTTTAACAGTCCCATGCCCAAGTCTAGCCAGTGCCTGTTCACCAATCATCCATCCCGACCCAAAGACTCTGACCTGGGAAATGCACTATGTGCATGGTGAAGCAGATACCTGTGTCAACAGCAAGAGCTGCATAAACAGAAGGAAGAAAAATATGAAGGTGGGGGGGCTGAGAGAACACATAATAGAAAAAAGGGTACAAGGCAAATTTGTAGGGGGAGTAATCACAGAGGATGCCCTGCCAGGCTAGCTCAGTCACCCAGTCAAGGATGCTATCTACATCAAAGGAGGCAGGCTGGGATCTGTCTCAGTTTAGATCCTGAATAAAGGATGTGAAGCGGGCCTGTAAGACTGAAAGGATAATTGCTGGGGGAAATATCATCTCTATTGGGACTGGGGCAGAAAGAGTTAATTTAAAAGGTTCATTGACTCAGCGAGATTGTTAATAAACATCCTACTGACAGGAGGTATAGGAGTGCCAGGAGAATTTTTTCTGTGGTGTTGCAATCTCTTGGGGTGGCGGACACCAAGCCTATAGCCAGTGTCAGGACAAGCAGCACAATAAAGGTTAGAGACACAGGGTGGCATATACTTATGTCCCATGATGGCAAACTCACTATAGCAGGTTGGGATCAGTCTTGGAGTGGCTCTTGTATATGCGAGGTAGAGCAGGCCTGTAAATGCAAGGGAATGATTGCCAGGAAGGGAGATTATTTCTCCTCTGGAATTGAGGGTAGAGTGAAGGTCCTGGGAATTTTTAATTTTGTAGGTCCTAAGATAGATGAAGTATAAAGAAATGTTGGGTTAGGGGTTGAGCAGAGGGACCCCTCTGGGTTGGTGTGCATAGATTCATTTGGTGGAGCCTCAGGTGGTAGCTTTACCAAAGATAGGTGATACCAAGAGGTCTTTCCTAGTACCTTTACTGCCATGGAGGCGGTGAGAAGTACTGTATAAGGCCCCCCCCCCAGCACGGTGAGAGGAGCTTTGGGGTCTGGGTTTTAATGTATACTTGTTGTCCCGGGCTCAGTTTTAAATTTGAGGGAGCAGTATGGAAAGGATGAGGTAGTAAAAGCTTGTTCATGAAAAAAGTTCCTAATAAGCAAAAGAGTAGGGAGATACTGGCCTAAGGTTGATGGGCTAGCAGGTAATGGCATAAGGGTGGAGGGCCTGCCATGCATGAGTCCAAATGGGCTGAAGCCAGTGGGTTTACGAGGGGCAGCCCATAAGTAAGCTAGTGCCAAAGGGAGAAGCTGTGTCCAGGGAAGATGAAGCTCCACGGACAATTTGGTGAGGTGTGTTTTAATAAGATGACTAGCCTTTTCTACTTTGCCAGACGACTGAGGCCAATATGGTATGTGAAAGTTCCACTTGATGTTTAGGGCTTGGGCTGTGAGTTGTGTGACTTGGGAAATGAATGCCAGGCCATTGTCTGACTACAGGCTGGTGGGTAGGCCAAAATGGGGCATGAGTTCTGAGGTGAGAGCTTGTGTCACTGTGGCTGCATCCTCAAAAATGGAAGGGAAGGATTCTACCCATTCTGTGAAGGTATCTACTAAGGTTAAGAGGTAGTGCATTTTCTTGTGTGGAGGCCTGTGGGTAAAATCAATTTGCCAATCTTGGCCAGGAGTACAGCCTCTAGCCTGATTGGTGGGAAAGGATTGGATCTGGAGGCCACCCTGATTGGAGCAACGGAACAAATGGGGCAGTTTTTGGTGATTTGTTTAAGTAATTTGGTCATGTGGGGGTAATAGTATAAAGGCTGGAGGAGGTGTGACAGGGGTTCATGGCCTATGTGAATAGTATTATGGAAATCTAAGAGGATTTGTTTTGCTTGTGTCTCAGGGAGAGTATAATGACCAGAAATAACATACCAGCCATCTTTCTTTTGTGCCCCGAGTTCTAGGAGGTGGTGTACCTCTTGAGGGGTGTACTGGGGTGAAGGTGTAGGGGTCAAAAGAAGCACCTGGGTGAAGGAAGTGTGGGGGTTTGATGATTGAGCACCATGTTTTGCAGTAAGGTCTGCTCGTTTGTTATTCCGAACTATGGGGCTATTGGAGGCCTGGTGTCCCCTGCAGTGTATAACTCCAACCTCCTTTGGAAGCTGGGCAGCCTCGAGAAGCGTCCTGATGAGGCATCCATTCTTTATGGGCCCTCCTTTGGTAGTCATGAATCCTCTCACCTTCCATATAGCTGCACAAGAATGTAAGATGTGGTAGGCATATTTAGAATCTGTGTATATATTGACTTGTTTATCATTGGCCAGGGTGAGAGCACGGGTGAGGGCAACAAGTTCTGCCTGTTGAAAGGTGGTATTAGGAGGAAGGGGAGCAGCCTCAATGCTTTGTGTTAAGCTTACTATAGCATATCCTGCCCACTTGTGTAGAGGTGGCGCTCCCATCTATGAACCATGTGTGTTGGGGCTCTGTAATGGGGTGTGGTGAGATGTGGGGAAAGGGATTGAGGAAAAACTCTAGGGCCTCCATACAGTTGTGTTCTATAGGTTGAGAGTGCCTTGGAATGAGAGTGGCTGGGTTCAAGGGAGGGCAAGGTTTAAAGGAAAACTGAGAATTTTCAATGAAAGTAAGGTGGATGAGTTGTAGAAGGGAGGGAGAGAGAATTGACATTGCCTTATGAAGATGATGGGGGAAACAAATAACTGTTTGTTGTCTGAAGGTTAGTTTGGAGCTTTCTTGTGCTAGAAGGGCAGCTGCTGCCAAGGCCCATAAGCAAGGGGTCCATCCCCGGGCTGTGGTGTCTAGTTGTTTTGAGAGGTATGCAACCAGGGAGAAAATATCTCCTGCCTCTTGTCCTTGGGTCTCGGTGACATATAGAATAAAAGAACAAGACAGGTTTGGGAGAGATAGAGCTGGAGCTGTGAGGAGAGCAGCCTTTAATCACTGGAAGGGAGAATGAATGGGCTTTGTGGGATCTAAGGGAATGGCGAGATCCCCGTTTGGCTGCCTCATAAAGTGGCTTTGCTAGCATGCCAAAATTGGGAATCCATAGACAAAGGTACCCTGCAAGTCCCAGGAAGGAAAGGATTTCACCCTTTGTGGTGGGGGTAGGGAGTTCAGAAATTAGGCTCTTGTGATCTACCATTATCTCTCTGGTGCTGGGGGTGAGGTGGACTCCCAAATAGGTGACTGAAGGGGAGGAAATTTGGGCCTTTCTGGGGGACACTCGATATCCGCTGGAGGCCAGGAAATTGAGGAGAGCAATAGTGTGGGCCTGTGAGACCTCATATGAGAGGCTACATAGGAGAAGGTCATCTACCTATTGTAGTAAAGTGCTAGAGGTGGGTGGAAGTTCAGATAAGTCTTGAGCTAAGGCTTGGCCAAAGAAGTGGGGGCTATCTCAAAAACCTTAGGGCAGGACCATCCAGGTGAGTTTTTGGGATTGATGTGTGTCAGGATCGGTCTATGTGAAGGTGAACAAGTCTTGGCAGGAGGGGTGAAGGGGAATAGAGAAGAAAGCATCTTTGAGGTCAAGTACTGAAAAGAAATGAGTCATAGTAGGAATGGTGGATAGGAGGGTGTAGGGATTGGGAACGACAGGGGTTACGGGTAAAACAACTGCATTAATAGCTCGGAGGTCCTGAACCAAGCGGTATGAGCCATTGGATTTCTTCACTGGGAGGATGGGTGTGTTGTTTGGTGAATGAGTGGGTCACAGAAGGTTGGAGGAAAGGAGTTTATGTATGATGGGCTTTAACCCTATGAGATGATTGAGAGCAATAGGGTATTGAGGTATGTTAGGAAAAAGAGAAGGGTCTTTTAAAAGAACACAGATGGGGCAGTGATGAGTGGTGATGGAGGGGGAAGATATATCCCATTTGATTGGGTTGACCAGGTTAGAGGAAAAGGGAAAGGTGGAGTCCATAGAGTCCAGGTCTGGGGTGGCTTGGGCCAACAGCAGCAAGGAAGGTGTCTGATCATATAAGGTTAAAGTTGCCCTGAACTTTGAGAGAATGTCACACCCCAATAAAGGGGCAGGGCATTGGGGCATAACCAGGAATTTATGTGAAAAGTGAGTGTGGTGAAGTGTGCAGGGGAGGGTTGGTGTTACTCGAGGGCGGTTTCTGGATCCTGTAACACCCACCACAGAGATAGAGGATGAAGTGGTGGGCCCAGAATATTTGGGAAGAGTGGAGTAAATAAATGGCCCCTGTGTCGATAATAAAAGAGATCGGCTTATCTGCTACGAGGAGAGTTACCCTGGGCTCACACATGGCGATCTCCATGGGGGCCTCGAACCCTGGGCCTCGTCAGTCCTCCTCTTGGGCAAAGCCAAGAAGTTCAGGCAAGGACGGTCTTACCGGTGGGGTGGGGATTGGTCTACTCCCTCTCTGGCGAGTGGAGCTGTCGACCCCCCAGTGACCCTCCTGCTTGCAACATGGGCAAGGCCCAGGAGGGGGCCTAGGGTTAGGACAGGCTCAAGCCCAGTGGCCCAGTTGGCCACACTTGAAACAGTTGCCAGGTGGCACATTTTGAGGTTTTGATGTGTGAGCCCTTTGGGTAGAAGGTCCCCGGATGGCATTGGCTAGAAGCTGGTATTTGGCCTGATCTCTCTTGTGTTGCTCTTTCTTTTCCTCCTCTTCTCTATTGTTAAAAACTTTGAAAGCCAGATTGAGGAGATCTCTCTGGCTGGAATTAGGGACATCTTTGAGTTTTTTTAGTTTTTTCTGAATGTCTGGGGCAGACTGAGTGATAAAATGGGAATGGAGGCGAGCCGTCCCAGCTGGGGAAGAGGGATCTATGCGGGTATATTTTCGTAATGTCTTCGAGAGACAGGTCAGGAACTCGCTGAGGTTCTCAGGGGATCGTCAGGTAATTTCTCTCAATTTATCATAGTTAACTGATTTGTGGGTGAGTTTTTGTAAAGCAGAATGTATATGGGTGACCATTTGATCTTGGAGGTCACGGTCCCCATGTCCACTCTGATAATTCCAGTTGGGGTCAACATGGGGGACGGCTTCAACACCTGTGGGCCATCTATTGTTTTGTGCATGTGACTCATCTGCGTGTTGTTGGGCCACAACCCAGACCTGTTCTCAAACCTCAGGTGAAAGTGTAGTTGTAAGGATCATGAAAATATCATGCCAGGTAAGGCCATAGGATTGTGAAAGGTATTTAAATTCCTTTACATAAGTATTGGGGTCTGTTTGGAAAGAGCTGAGATGCTTTTGATCTGAGAAAGGTCAGAAAGAGAAAAGGGAAGATGGACGTGAACAATACCCTCCATACCGGCAACCTCACGAAGGGGATACAAGGGGGCTGGTGGGCCAGGAGGGGCAGTTGGGCAGAGGAGGCATCCTGAGAGTGGGTGTGGGGTGGTGAAGGGGGAGGGGTTGGTGCAGGTGAAGGGGCTGGGGTGGGGCTGGAGGCATATGGCAGGGGCCAAGGTGCAGAGTGGTCTGAGGGATCGAAGGGAGGGTCAGCATCCGATGGGGGAGGCCGAGTGTGGCCAAGGAGGATTTGGGATATGGTACAGGTTTGACAGAGGGAGGGGCAAGACCAGAAATAGAAGAAAGCTTGAACATAGGGAATCTCTCCTGCCTTGCTGCATCTGTGACAGAAATTATCAAGATCTGTTAGTGTGGCTGGATTGAAAGTGCCGTTTTCTGTCCACTGGGATCCGTTATCAAGTTTATATCTAGGCCAGACTTGATTACAATAAAAAAGGAGCCGTTTGGGTTTTATATCTCCCTGTAGGGTGAGAGGTCATAGATTAGCCAAGAGGCACACCAGAGGAGTAGATTGGGAGGGTTTGGTCTGAGAGGATCCCATGCTGCGGGTGAGAAAGAGAAGTCCCAGTAGAAAGAGGGTGGGAAAAACAAGAGGCATCCCTGTTGTTGCTCTGCCCCCTCGGATGGAGGGCAGCCACTGGTATGAGGGCGTCCCCTGTAACCGGGACAGGAGAGAAGTTTTCTTGGCCAGGCACCTGGTCTTTCGAGCGAGATGGTAGTTGTAGACAGAGGATCGAGAAAACCCATAGGAGTAGGTGGGAAAGACTCCCCTAACTCACCCCAAATGAGGCTGGTGGTGGATGTGTTGGTCTGAAGCAGCAAGGTGAAAATGAGAGAGTCCTGGGGGCACCTGGTCTGGCAGGTCCGAGAAAGGTGGCCGGGAGTCAATCAACCCAAGAGAGGGGACTGGCTGATGGTCCAGCCAAGACCCTTCCCGGGTTTTGGCACCAAAATGAAAGAAAACGAGCCAAAACGCTGGGTACAATTCAGGCTTTATTAAAGGAGGAAAAACCTGCCGGGCTGCACTCAAAATGGTGGGGGGCAGGGCTAGGAGGAGTACATATGTTTATATGGGTTAGTGGGCATGAAAAACACAAGCAAGGAGGGGGAGGGAGTGCTGGTGGGTGGGAACAGGTTGACTATTGGTGCAGGTGTGGTGGGTAGGGGTGACATAATCAAGATGGGCGGTATCTCTAAGTGGGAGGGGAAGGGACCTTTGTCTGGGAAACCACGAGGTAGAGGTTTTTCTTTGTTTTGAAGAAACCACGAGGTAGGGTAAAAGACTGGTGGCCATTTTATGGCACCAGCCACATCAGAGATCTATCAGTATCTTTATTTTCATTAGTTTCAAGAAATTTTTTGATTTCCTGTTTAAATTCTTCTTCCACCCCATAGGTCATTCAGGAGCCTATTATTTATTTTCCATGTATTTGTATATCTTCCAGTGATTTGCTTATTGTTTATCTCCAATTTTAGTCCATTGTGGTCTGAAAAGATTGTTGGAATGATTTCAATTTTTAAAAATTTGCTGAGACTAGATTTGTGAGCTAATATGTGGTCTATCCCAAAGATGAGAAGAAAGTATATCCTTTAGTTGTTGGGTGAAATGTTCTGTATATATCTGCCAGGTCCAGTTGGTCTCGGGTGTTGATTAAATCCTGCGTCCCTTTGTTGACTTGTTGCCTGGAAGTCCTGTCCCATGCTGAGAGAGGGGTGTTCAGATCACCCACTGTTAATGTATTAGGTCCTATCTCCTTCTTTAGATCTGAGTGTTTGCTTTATATATCTGGGTGCTCAAGTACTGGGTGCATACATGTTTATGATTATTATGTCTTCCAGCTGGATAGTTCCCTTTATCATTATATAGTGGCCTTCTTTGTCTTTTTTAATGGTTTTTGGTTTAAAGTCTATTTTGTCTGATATAAGAATAGCTACTCCTGCTCATTTTTGGTTTCCATTTGCATGATAAATTTTTTTCCATCCCTTCGCTTTTAGTCTATGAGTATCCTGACAGGTCAGGTGGTTCTCTTGAAGACAGCATATGCTTGTGTCTAGCTTTTTAATCCAGTCAGTTCGTCTGTGTCTTTTGAATGGGGAGTTTAGTCCATTCACATTTAGAGTAGTTACTGAGAAGTGTTGTTTAATTCCTTTCATTTAATTGCTACTTGTTCAGGTGGTTTAAATACCTTTTGATCATTATTTTCCCTTTTATTTCTCTTCAATGTGAGTTGGGAATTTAAGGTTGAATCATTTAGCTTCTTTCTCTTTCTTGCTGGCATTTTTGTTTTAACTGTGGGTTTTGCTCTTTCTTGTGTATTCGTGATGATGGTCTCCATTATTCAGATTCCAGATAAATGACTCCCTTGAGAATTTCTTGCAGGGCTATTCGTGTGGTAGTGAACTCCCACAACTTTTGTTTATCTGGGAAATACACTATTTCTCACTCATTTCTGAGGGAGACCCTTGCTAGGTAAAGAATTCTTGGCTGGCAGTTTTTTTCTTTTAGTATTTTGAATATATCTTTTCACTTTCTTCTGGTCTGTAGGGTTTTGGTCAAGAAGTCTGCTGTTAGTTTGATGGGAGTTCCCCTCTAAGTGACCTGATGCTTTTCTCCTGCTGCTTGTAGAATTCTCTCTTTGTCTTTGAGCTTTGTGAATTTAACTATAATATGTCTTGGGGAAGATCTTTTTGGGTTGAATCTGTCTGGGGACCTTTGAGCTTCCTGGATCTGAAGGTCTGTATCTCGCCCTACACCTGGGAAGTTTTCTGTTACTATATCCTTGAGTAGGTTTTCGATACCTTTTCTTTTTTCTTCCCCTTCAGGAATACCCACAATTCAGATGTTAGAGCACTTGAGGTTGTCTGCTATCTGTCATTGGTTTTCTTCATTATTTTTAATTCTTTTTTCCTTTTTATGTCTGCCTGACTTATTTCAAAAACACTATTTTCAAGCTCTGAAATTCTCTCTTCTGCTTGATCTACCCTGCTGTCAAGCTCTCAGTCATATTTTTTATTTTATTGAGTGAGTCTTTCATTTCTAGAAGTTCTGGTACACTTTTATGGTGATCTCTTTGTAGATTTCCTCCTTCATATTCTGGATGTTTTTTCTTGTTTCATTTTGTTCTCTAATTGAGTCTTCCTTTATTTCTTCAAGATTTCTTAAGATCATTGCTTGAAATTCTTTTTCAGACATTTCAAGGATTCTCTGTTCCATGGAGTCTGACTTTGGGGCATTACTGTATCCATTTGGTGGTGTCATTTCTTCTTGATTGTTTGTGCTTCTAGTGTTTTTTTTGCTGATGCTTGATCATTTGGTAGGGGTTTTGCTTCTTATATTACACTGAGGTTGGCTGTGTAGTGGCCTTGGTTGCTACTTTGGGGGGGTGAATTGTTTTTGCTTGACAGTAGGTGTGGTGGTGGTTATGTTACACCACCTTGGTTCCCATTCTAGATTCTGTGATGGTAGAATGAGCCCCTTGTGTGTGGAGCTCTGCTGGGCCAAACTCAGTGGGTCAGAACATAGGCTGGTGCTCCCCACTGGGTCTGAAGCGGGATGAGGGGATGCATGGATCCATGTGGTTTTGCTAGATGGTATTGTTTCCAGCCACCCCTGGTGGGCTCACCTGTGTGGTGCTGGTTTTGTGTTCGGGGGCAGGGTCTGGAGCTCCCTCCACTGCCTGGTTTCAAGGGAGGAGCCACATGGAGCCACAGTTCCACAGGCTGGCACCGGTGGGCTCACCTGTGTAATGCCAGTTCATGATGGTGGGGCAGGATCTGGAGCTCCCCCTCGCCTAGGTTCAAGGCGGCAGGGTGAGGGAGCTGCGTGGAGCCACAGTTCCACTGGCTGGCCTGTAGTTGTCAATATATTTAGAAAACTATACCATGGTTATCTCTTGTGATGGTTTATATAAGTAAAAAGCAAGGCAGAATACAACCTTAAAATTTTTAGTGATTTTTTAAATGGTAAAGCTCACAAACAGAATAGTATAAAAGCACATAAAGCTCAAAATGAAGTGTTATTTTTTTAAGAAGACCACAATAAAAAAGGTACTTTCATCATGTCAGTCTTGGGGCTTAAAATTCTTTGTGCCAGGAAAGTTCTTCCTACATAAGCAGAACATCTAAATGGAGAGACTGGCACCTCTTTTCAACATCAAACACTGGATCCATCAACAGCCTCTCCTCCCACACTCTCTGTGGCCACACTCTACGTGGAGTGTCCCAGTAGAAAAGAGAAAATGCTGTCGGGTGTTGTTCAACTACTATTTTGGCTGCTGTTCTCTACTGTATGTTCAATTTAAGAGTTTTTTGGAGGCATTTATATAAGCAGGATTTTTCCTCCTGAGCTGAAATTAGAAACTGTACACATTTGTTGTGCTTTGACCATAAACAAAGGAATCAATGAATGAGAGAATCAATGGTGGGCTCCCTCTGCGCTCTGCCACCTCCCTCCATCATCCCTAGCCCCACCTCTGCTGCTCGCTCCACTTCTGTCTCCCTTCATTTCTCCACCCTGTGACCTTTAGGCATCCAGGAAACCTCCTCCAACTCTCTGATCTCCAGTCTGTCTAGACTTTTGTTGGTAAAATCTACTTTCATATAAATGTTCTATATTAATCGATACTGAGTTGTGCAGATGAATCCAGCAATATCTATAGTAAACTCTTGGCATCTTGTTCATTTTCACTTATACCTTTTTAAAAATTCTTCAGAGATATTTGTGTCATTTAATTTCTTTGCTCATAACTTAAATGATGGTGCAGTTCAGGGATGTGAAGATGAGGAAAGATGTCACTTTTGGGGAGGAGAAGTCAGTGAAGCAGAACATCCAGTGAGTCAATGCACTTGCCAGTCCCTCACGTGTCACACCTCAGCATTTCCTGCTCTCCCTCATGTGAGACTCTGTCTGACTCCTGGAATCATGAAAAAGAAAGTCTCTCAGAAGTTCTCCAGTAGTCTCTTAAGAGGTGCTAACAAAGAACTTGTAATTGCTCTTGGTAATTAGCAACTGAGGAAAAAGTTTTCAGAAACATTTTCATGTCCCCAGCCTGCCCTCCCACTGATGCTTCAGGTGAAATGATAATTGCAGTTCTTAGGGGAGATGAGGTCACAGAACCACAGACCCATGTCTCGGAGTCTAGCTGCACTCTCTCAAGCCTGAATTGGCTGCCTTGACATTCACGCTGAGCCCGCCATCCAGGCTGCAGGGAGAAGCCAGTGGGTATTCTCTAATTTGGTCTGAGAATTAGAATCTGTAAGGGAAGGAGGCAGAAGTCTGGGTAAGAAGTTGTACTGGAAAAAGTGATTCTTCATGGTTTGAGGTTGGCCCAGTGCCAAAGCCATACAGGAAGAAGTAATTCTGAGTCATGAACTGAGCTAGTAAAGAGAGACGGGTTCCTAGATCCTATGCCCATCTCTGATGGCTCCTAGTTTAATAGGGTGTAATTCACAATGACAGTGATCATTGGTGTTTAATTCAAGTAATAAGGAAACTTGAATTTTAGTGTGCGAGGACTGTAGTTCTGAAGTCAATCTCCTGTTCAGCCTACATGACAGCAGTCACAGGCATAATTTTCTAAATTGGTTTACTAACTGGGTGCCAATAATATGTCCATGCTTGTAATAAAGAATGGGATAAATCTACAGGAGTCTTCTAATTCTGTGCAGAAACAGTGGGCCTATTAGAAGTTGCTGGAATGAATTGTTTTTTCTACGTCTGGGTTTATAAAATGCTTTGCAGATTCTATTGTGCCTATTGACTATGAGAGACTTTTCTCTTTTAAAGTTAGTGAAGCAGCATTTAAGGAAAAAATTAATTTATAATGATCAGTTTCAGAGAGGGTCCGAGAGTCTCAAATCTATCTCATAATATGAAGGTCCCTCAGAAAGATCATGGAAATATTTGTACTATCTTTTAATTCTATTTTTCCATGAACATTTTGAAGTACACTCATTTTCCATGCTTTAAAATATAATACAAGTCCAAATATGTATTTTAATTTATACGATATACATTATTTTTGCCCAAACATTCCATTTTGCCTATGTGTCTTATGTTTTGCTATTTCTCACAAATACTGCCTTATTGGGTTTTGTTTGTTTGTTTGTTTGTTTGTTTTATGCGTGGGCCCTGAACTGCTTTGATCTGCAGGGTGGGACCATAGTGGCAGTGATGTGGAGAAGCTGGAGGAGCCTCTGGTACCTGCCTTTTAGAGCAGCGACCCTTTCTAGGCCCCTGCCTTCCTGTGCACCTACCGAAAGCTCACCACCACCTTACAGATCCTGGACATGCTGCCCCAAATGGGAATGCCCTGTCCCTCCACAGCACAGTAGTGACTCAGACACTGACTGGCTGTGTCTTGGGAATGTCACTTTACCTCTGTGGGCCTCAGTTTGCTCCTGTGAAAACTGAGGTGCTAAGAGGATTAACCTCATAGAGGTATTTCCAGAACTAAATGGGATAAGCCATTGAAAGTGATTTTCCAAATCCTGAACTAGCAGAAATGGCTGCCGAGTTTCTGCAAGTGTTTTTATTTATGATTTTCTTCTTTGAAAGTATGGCAAAAATCTTTAGTAAGATATCATAAAACTGTAAAAAATATTATAAGCAGGATATTAACATATTGACAAGAATATATTCACTCACTTTATGTCACTAGTTTTATGTTCTCGTGTGTGTGTGTGTGTGTGTAGGCCTATGTAATTTTTTTAAACTGATGTTTGTGACAACTTTATTTTTTATTTTTATTTTTATTTTTTATTAGCATATTCACTGCACAAATCATACTTACTCTTTATGTCCCTTACCCAATCTCTCCCCTTCCCCCGCCCCCTCCCTCCTCTAATAACCCTAGAGTTGTTCTCTCCGTCTGATAGATTAACTCTTCCTCTGTTGGTTTATTGCCCAGATGAACTGTCCAGTTCTGAGTCACGTGCAACCAAGTCCTCCCCTACGATCATCAATGAGATGCTTCTTCTGTTACTCTGGAGTGTGATTTGTGGAGAGAGAGGACTTCTTCTTCTTCTTCTTCTCCTCCTCCTCCTCCTCCTTCTTCTTCTTTCTTCTTCTTTCTTTATTTTTTTTTTTTTGGTCTCTGCTGGTGCCTCACCTTGTGTCAATCAAGTTGAGAGTCCAGTATGCCATCTGCACAGTGGCTGTGACTGCTGCTATAAGACTAGCTGCTTCTGCAGAAGTCATGGCAATTGAGGTGTCTATGGAGGGCTACCCATATGGAAATGGTGTTTTTGGTGTGCTCTTTACCTGGTTGCAGCTGGGTTCGGCTTAACCCAGCTGCATGCCTCATTCTAAGATGCTGTTGTGGAGCAGTTGGTGGGAAGGAGAAGGGAAGGGGGGTAGGAAGAGGGGGAAGGAGGGAGAGAGGGATCCAGGCCCCCCATTCTGTCAGAGGGAACCAGTGTTCTTCCAGCAGTGGCTGGGTCATCGCTGGGCTGGATGCATGTCAGGGGGTTGTGGCTGAAGCCCTTGGCCCCCCACAGCCCCACCTTGGGAGCCCAGAGCGCTTCCTATGGTAGCTCAGTGGACATTGCTGGGATGGCTGCAGATGTTGGGGGTGCATGGCTGAGGCCCTCAGCCGTCCATCACCTCAGCTGGTGAGCCCAGGGCCCTTCTGGTGGTGGCTTGGTAGTCTTAAGTGGTCTGGCTGTGGATGTCATGGGGACATGGGCTTCCAGTCCTTCCAGGATTTATATGTATTCTTTGGTGGTATTAAACCTTTACTAGTTAATTTCAAACTTTGTCTCTGATCTGTGGGTATTTTGTTTTTTCTTTCAGTTCTGTATTGGATTATTTGCTGTTCCAACCACTTAAACTCTGTACTGGAACTAATTTGTTGTCCTTTGCTTACTTCTAAAATGGAGGAACTTCCTTTGGGGACCAGCACTTGAGTCCTGTAATTAAACTAAGCTAAATTACTTCATTGTTGCTGATTCTCTGGGAAGACTTTTGTGCAGCTCAGGTTTTAATGGTTGACTCTGTATATAATTCCTGGTCTTGTGAGGTTGTGTGGAAACTCTGGTCTGGGCCTGGGTCTTTTCAGTAAACTGCACCCCTGCAGGTCTATATTCCTGAATGGTCTCCACTGAGTGGTCCTCTGCTAACTGGAGGCCTATCAGCTATCCCTTCTGTGCCCCAATGTTCCCCCTGTGAGCCTGTCTCCCCCACCTCCCACACCCCAAACACTTCCCATAGCATGAGCCATCCGCTGGTCCCTTGCTATGGCTCACTGACATCTGTATGGCTCCTTATTTCTCTCTTTTTTATAAAAAAAGATGACCGGTAAGGGGATCTTAACCCTTGACTTGGTGTTGTCAGCATCACGCTCACCCAGTGAGCAAACTGGCCATCCCTATATGGGATCCGAACCCGTGGCCTTGGTGTTATCAGCACCGCACTCTCCCGAGTGAGCCACGGACCAGTCCCATGGCTCCTTATTTCTGTTGTCTGTGGTTCCTTGCTCCTATATGGGTTCACAGGAACCCTGTTAGTGGTCTTGCTGGCTTGGGGGTCACCAGGGCCCTCTTCTCCCCTGCCGCCTCCAAGCAATTTCATAGGAAGGCCACAGCAGTATTTTTTGCCAGCTCTTGCTCCATATGCTCACCAGCTCCAAACTTAAAGCAGCCAAGGCTCTAAATGGTGGGGGCAATGCTTTCTTTCTCCCTTTGTGGCTTCTCCCACCTTCATGTACTCCATAGGTCTCTACTCCTCTTCCCCTGAGCTCTAGCATCCCCAGTTTGGCTGTCATTGTTTTTTAATAGCTGTAAATTGTTTGATTTGTGGGAGAGAGTGATGCTGAAGACCGTCTATCCCACCATCTTGGTTGCTCACCCGTCACTCTTGTGCCTTAATTTTATTTAACTGAGGTATTAACAAATGAGATAAGTGTATGATTTGAAATCAGTGATAATTTTGTTTCTCCCATACACTGTTTTATCCAATATCAGTGTTTTATGTCCCATACTTCCTGATATTTGTGGCATTTCTGTTCCCATCCTAATATCAAGCCATTCCTGTATTGAGGAAATCCAAATTCTCATGGGACAGTTATCTGTAGTATTATACAATCTATGCATCCACATCTTACTAGGATGTCTAAAGCTTCACTCAGAATTTACATTGGCCTACTGAGTAAGTTCTTATAAATGAGTGGAAACTTATTCTACAAAAATTTTAAAATAAAAAGCAGCAGTAAAATAAAATGACAAGGTGCAAAATCAAAGTGCAATGTATACATCTGGTTTGTTCAAAGAACACAGCTAACTATTAAATACAGTAGTATTGATACCAGCACAGTCTGGTTATAATCTCCCCTCTGCCCATGCCAGGGTGTAAATTTACATGAAACAATTGACCTCTCTCACCCTACATTCTCCTCACATTTATAAGGAAAGTAATCATAGTGCCTGCCTTATAAATTTGTGAGGAATAAAGAAATCACCACATGTATGGCCTGCATAGCTGTGATTTGTACATTGCAAGTGTTCTTTAATGGTTATGCATTCAATCTGTGTAAACTTCTAAATGATGAAAAAACTATAAGTAATTTTTTTCTACATGAGAACTGTGGTTTTTTGTTTGTTTGTTTGTTTTTTGTTTGGTGGCTTGCTGGTAGATGGATTCGAGCACTTGACCTTGGTGTTAAACACCGCACTCTAACCAAATGAGCTAACCAGCAAGCTACCGAAGTGAGAACTGTTACTAAGTGGAGAATAGTGAATTTCAGTTGACATGATACGTGTAACCCACACATCCTATTCCCATGATGGATATTTTAGTTCAGAAGACAAATAATGGAAACTAAAAGGATGACCACCAAAGATGTGGCAATAGGAATGATCTTCTTATTACATTTGGAATCCTGGGGAATTTCTTCTTCTTTACCATTTTCTCCTCCTTTATGTCACTGGGTGCAGGTTGAGGACCACAGATTTGATTGTGAAGAACCTGTTTGTAGCAAACTCTTTTGTCATTTTGTCTAGAGGAATCCCGCATGCAATGTTATTTTTTGGATGGCAACATGTCCTCAATGATCATGAATGCAAGTTCATTTCCTATATGCACAGAGTGGGCAGAGGTGTGTCCATTGGCAGCACCTGCCTCTTGAGTGTCTTCCAGGCCATTATGATCAGTTCCAGAAATTCCAGGTGGGCAGAGCTCAAAATGAAAATTCCCAAGTACATCAGCTCATCTATTTTCCTGTGCTGGATCCTGCAAATGCTAATAAATGTCATTTTTCCTATGTATGTGGCTGGGAAATGGAGGAAAAAAAACATCATGAACACAAAATATTTTCAATACTGTTCTTCTGTTCTTCATGATAAAACTGCAGACTGGCTGTATGCGGCATTGCTGTCATTCCCTGATGTGCTGTGTTTGGGGCTCATGCTGTGGGCCAGCAGCTCCATGGTTTTGGTCCTGTACAGGCACAAGCAGCGGATGCGACACATTCGCAAGACTAATGTCTCCTCCAGGTCCTCCCCTGAGTCCAGAGCTACCAAGACCATCCTTCTCCTGGTGAGCACCTTTGTCTTCTTTTACACCCTCGCCTGCATCTTTCAAGCCTGTTTGTCTATTATTGGTAAACCTAGCTTGTTCCTGATGAACAGCACCTCAATAGTCGATGGGTGTTTCCCAGCCATCAGCCCCTTTCTGCTCTTGAGCTATGACTCCACTACTTTCAGGCTCTGCTTTGCCTGGATAAGCAATAGAAAATCCCCTAATGATTGAGGAACATGTAAATTGCATGATTTTTGCACACTGTTCAGTTGTTTATTCACTTGTTCCCCACAGAATTGTATATATCAGTCATAAAACAATATAGTGGTGGTATACACACACACTTGTGCATCTACAAATACAAATATTGTATGCTATAGTTGTGTGTATGTATGGGAATGTATATATGTGGGTGTGTGTGTGTGTACATGCATATATGTCAGATTATGATGGTTATCCATCCAGCAATAACAGTAGGAAATTGTACATAAGATGTATACAATTTAGTGTTTAAAATAGTAGTAATCTACTTTTTTATTGAAACATAGTCTGTGTAGTACAGAGTTGGATATCCATACCTATGTGCAATATGTCATGCTGAAATAAGGATAAGTATTATATTCAACATTATACAGTGTAATCATTTTTCGTTGCCCTTTACTAATCCCTCTCAGACACCCCTCCTCTCCCCCTTTCCCACCTATGGTGACCTCAGTTCTGTTCTCTCTTTTTAGAAAGTTCAGCATATTATTGTGATTGTTGTATCTTTCCTTCCTTTTTTCTAAATTTATTTATTTTAGCTCCCACTTATGAGTGAGGACACACAGCATTTCTCTTTCTGTGCCTGGCTTATTTCACTTAACATTGTTTTCTCCAAGTTCATCCATGTTACTGCAAATGGCAGTATTTCATTCTTTTTTATGGCTGAGTAGTATTCCATTGTATAAATACACCACGTTTTCCTTATCCAGTCATCTGATGATGGATATTTAGGTTGGTTCCAATTTCTGGCTGTCATAAATAGAACTGCAATAAACATGGAAGTGCAGGTATCCCTTCGACATAAAGTAATTAGAACAATGATAATCTGTTTTACCAAAGTGTATTTTATCTGATAGTTATCATTAGCATTTTATTGAATCAGCTGGTTAAATTACATGGAATGTATTTTTTTTTATTTATCTACTTTGATTGTTACCTGTATCTCTTGAAGAAAAAGTGAATATTGACTTTTGAAAAAAGTCAAGCAATATTTGACTTTAACAGGAGTAATTAGTCTTGGTTTTTATTTTCCAGGGAAAATCTTGGGCAATAAGTTAAAGTTAATTCCACAGTAACCCATCCCCCACTTTCCAGAGCCATGGCAGGCAGTGGGACACGTGTTCTTGGAGCATCTTGCTTGCATCTTGGGGATGCCAAGGTGTGCATTAAAAGCTCTGCCCTCCATATGTCAGGGATCTGTATTCAGACTGTTGATAGATTCTGGTGGTCTTGGAAGTGCAGACACAGAGGCAGGCAGCCATTATTGTACCCACCTCCCAGTGTTGAAAGCCTCTCTTATTCCCCCTCTGGTGATTTAAAGGGCCAGAACTTTCTTTTCCACTCTTCATCTTTTTCTTCCACCCTATTGGTATCCAGACGTTTAAGATCTAGAATAATCAAAAGCAATTGCATATACAAGGGAAATTAGGGAATTATCATGCATACCCAAGGAAAGGTACTATGTTAGGGAACCCTTGAAAAGACCTTAGGTATACAAGTCAGGCTAATTACCATTACAAACACAACCTGCAATAATAAAAAACTGAAACAAAGCAAAAAATTTAGCAACCTCTAGGGAAAGGGAAAGTGTGATTTACAGAGTCACCACATGTAAGATTCAAATGTCCTGTTTTGAACTGCTGTGATTTAAATGTGATCCCCCAAAAGCATATGTTTGAAACTTAATCACCAATGCAACAATGTGAGGATGTGGGATTTTTAAGAGGTGATTAAGCCATGAGGTCTCTGCACTCATGAATGGATTAATTCTATTATTGAGATCTGTGTTCCTTATAAGAAATCAGTTTATCCCCGTCTTGCACTCTTTCTCTCTCTTTCACTTGATTTCTTTGTGCCTTTCAACTGTGTGTTGTTTCTGCTATGTTATAATGCAGCAAGAAAGCCCTCACCAGATGCCTGTGCCTTGATTGTGGACTTCCGAGCCCCCAGAACTCTGAGAAATAAATTTCTTTTCATTATAAATTACCCAGTCTCTGCTATTCCATTATAGCAGCACAAAATGAACTAAGACATGTACAAAAAGATGACAAGACTATAAAAAAAAAAAACAAAAACAGAAAAGTATCACCCATTTAAAGGGGGAAAACAAAAAACAGAAACTGTCCAAGAGAAGACCTAATGGTGAAACTAAGACAAAGGCTTTAAAACAATTTCTTGATGTAGTCTTAGTTGTTTCTTCTGTGCCTTTCATGTTATATCCAAGAAATAAATACCAAGACAATATCAAGAATCTTTTCCTCTATGTTGCAGTAGATAATGGTTTCAGGTCTCATGTTGAAGTCTGAGTTTATTTTTGTGTACAGTGTGAGATAAAATTTCAATTTTAGTTATTTGCATGTGAATATTCAGTTTTTCCAGCACCATTTGTTGAAAAGATTATTTTTTCGCATTGTGTATTCTTGATACCCTTGTCAAAGATCAGTTGACTGTATATGTGTGTGTTTATTTCTAGGCTCTCTATTCTGTTTCATTGGTCTAGATATATGTTTTTATGCCAGTACCATACTGTTCCCCCCACCTCCCATTTTAATGGAGGTAAAATTTGCATTCAAAAAACTGCATATAATTAATGAATTCAATTTGGCAAATTTGGACATATACATGCACTCATGTTACTGTCGCCACAATCCAGGTAATAAACATATCTTCAAATTTTCCTGTGTCCTTTTGCTGTTGTTGATTTGTGGTAAAAACACTTAAAGTGAGATCCATTCTTTTAACAAATTTTTATGTGCACAATACCTTATTGTTAACTATAGGCAGTATGTTATACAGCAGACCTCTGGAACTTACTCATTTTATACAGTTTTAACTTTATACCCATTGAATAACTCCTCTTTCCTCTTTCACCATTCCCTTGTAGCCTTCATTTTATTGACTACATCTGTGCCTTTGACTATTTCAGATGCCTCATATCAGGGGAATCACTTAGCATAATGTCTTCCAAGCCCATCTGTGTTTTCACAAATGAGATATTCTTCTTTTTAATGCTGAATAATATTCTGTTGTATGTATATGCCATATTTTTAAAATCCATTCATCTATCTATGAACATTTGGGTTGTGAGAACTGTGAGATAATAAAGTTTCTTTAAGTCACCCAGGCTGTAGCATTTTGTTATGGCAGCCCAAGAAAACTAATACAAAATGCCAGCTCTGCTGTTCAAACCTGAGTCCTCCAAGGGTTAATCTTAAGCCTCCATGGGGCTTTCCATGGGGCAGGAGATCTCTAGTCTGTGAGAATATCAGCTTTAGGAACTTGACACCTTCAGAAATCACAGCCTTCAGGGGGAAGTCACTGGACGAAAGCCAAATCAGGGACATTTGTCCAATTATAGGAGGGTACTTCAAAAATTTCATGGAAAAATAGAATTGAAACATAATATAAATCTTTCCCTGGACTTTTTGAAGTACAATTATATGCTCTGCCCATCCACTGCAACAGGTTTTTTTCCACTCAAGGGTCTGTTGAGATGTAGTGGGAGGATATTGGTTAGATTTAGAAGCAGAATTTTTTTGGTGTAGACTTTGAACAAATTTTAGGTTCCCTAAGTTTCAGAATCCTCCAGTGCAATGGCAAATGGCATGTTACCTGCATTCCTCACAAGGATATTGTGAATCCCATGGAGATTAATGCATGTGAAGGCACTTGGTAAATATAAAGCCCTACCCATGTGTGGACTTTCATATCATATTCATAGACATTTTGACCTTGTATACTAAATGTGTCATTTTCAGAATCTAAAATCATAAGACTCTACTTAGTAAGGGTACTCTAACCCTCTTATAAAATCCTTTTGCACCTAACTTTACCACAACCAAACCAGGCTCCTATTTCCCAGCATGGAGAGTTTTAAAGAGATATAGTGATGTAATATAGGACCTTCTTTCTCTTTCAAAACTACTATGCCTCTTCTTCTATCTCCTGTATCTCTATTCCTAGACATGACTATGCAACTTTAGACCTCCAATAAAGTTTAACTCACTCCATCAATCTTCAAAGATTTTGTTATCTTGAGCATTTCTATTTCTTGGCTGAAACATCTTATTTCCCTGTATAAAAAACAATTTATCCTCTTCCCCATAAGGTAACACCATCTCTATCTTCCAAGGCTCTTTTCTACACAATGCCTATGAAATGACAGTCCAGAACAAAAGCTGCTCTGGCTTTTGCCCAAAAGACATGTGCATACACAGGAAATCCTTGGCAAAATCCACAGAGAATTGTCTTCCAGGAATATCTATCACTCACTTATGCGGGGGGAGGGGGGCATGGGGCAGCTGGCTGGTGTCAGAAACCAAACCATTGACCTTGGTGTTATAAGGCTGCACTCTAACGATCTGTGCTAACTGGCCAGCCCTCATGTCTTAACTGTGTATGGTTCTGAACAATTTTCCCAGGAGTATACCACTTGGTTAATCATGCTGATTAGTGTGATGCAGGAGCCGGAACCAAATCAATTCAACTTGCCTCAAGCAACATTTGATTAATACTACTGTCATCAGGATCTATGCATCTGAATGAGGCAAATCTAATTTTTTTTTACCTGCACTCTGGCCATTTAGGCTCCACAATCAACCAGCTGAAGAATCTCCAGTACCCATTAGAGTCTACTTTAGAAAGACATGTGGCTTCTCCTTAAGTTTCTGTATTGATTTTTCAAATGTGATGAATAAAAACAATGGATTATTGTGCAAAAACATATGGTTTTCACATTTCTAATCAGATTAGAAAATTTTGTGCTCCTCAACCAGGCAAAGAAGAATGTGCATACAGTGGATTTATGGCTCATAAGCAGAAAGTGGGTGACAGTTGGAAAGCACACAGAAATTAGGGCAGAGATGTTCACCAACTACTGATTCAGATTATAAAAAAAAGGTAATGCAAATACAAAAGATGGAGAAGAAGGTATCAAAAGATGTGAAGGTGCTCACCAGGACAAGTATGTTTTGGGTAGCTCTGAACTTAAGAGTAGATCTCTTGGAAAGTATAGTATTGAGAGCATGTTTGACCTGCTGTTTGTGCCTCTAAAGGATGAAAATCATGGAGCTGATGGCCCAGATTGTGAGCTCTGAAAATGAAACTTCAAAGAATATTATCAGTGTTACATATACTGATTGAGCTTGTAATTTTTTCATGGAGAGTTTTTAGTTAGGCAAAATAAGGGCAAGACTTTCTGACCCAACTCTTTAGGGAATCATGATGCAGGTCAAAGCAAAAACCACAATTCTTTGAGAATAAGATTTGGTTTACCATTACTGTTTAAAAGGACCTATAGTGGGAATTCAGGCTGCTATTCAAGGCTGCTGCTGAGAATGGAATGAAATTGGGGTAAGGTAAAATGACACAAAGTTCTCACACTGAGAATCTGTTGCCACTTTTTTGATTTAGTCTTCATGAGTTTGCTCCAACACACAAATGTGTGCTCATGCATGTGCGTGTAATATATCTGGCAGGCCATTAATTAAAACTCCCACCTTGCAAGTAAATTTAGAATTGATACTGAGTGAAAATCTTCAAAATGTAACAAATTTGGCAAACCTTCTTGGAGATGCTCACACCTCATTAAGCATCAGAATGTATAACCTGGAGATCACACAATTGTAATGTGTGTGCCAATGTTTTTGTTTGTTTGTTTGTTTGTTTGTTTTTTTGTGGGTAGAACTGTATGTGTATTTATTTATTTTTATTTTTATTATTATTTTTTTAACTTTTATTTTGTCGATATACATTGTGGTTGATTATTGTTGCCAATGTTTTATTGACATTTGAACCCCCTGAAAACATCTGAGAATCAATGCTGAAGATGAACCACACAAATGTAATAAATGTTATTAGGGTTTTTTCCAAAGATCAAGACTGTGGAACATCAGAGAACTCACACTGGTGAGAAAACTCACAAATGTAACAAATGTGAAAAACAATGGGTTCAAGCCTACTAAACATAAGACAAACCATACTGGAGAGAAACATTACAAAGCCTGTACCTGATTTGTACACCTTTCTAGATATCAGGAAATATTCGCTGAAAGTAAACACTATAAAGCTAGTGTATGTGGTATGCCTTTTATTCGAAGCTCAAGCCTGGGGTAACATCAGAGACTTCATGGTAGAGAAGAACTTTACAATTGTAATGAGCGGGGCAAATAATTTAATCAATTTTAGTAATACACTTCACCTCTGAGAATTCTTACTAAAGAGAACTGTGTAGTCATAGAAGATTAATAATCCGCAAATGTTAAATTCGTTACAGTAATTAGAAGTCAAAATCATTTGAAAGTCAAGATAAGTGTCAGTGGATCAAGGAATAGTGTAGTAAGGTAGCATTTCTTTATTGTCAAATACTTTTATTGTTTGAGGTTTCTTGAAAAGGCTACAGGACTATTGATTTCTTTCCATCCGAAGTTTTAAATTTGTTGATGTTATGCCTTCATTATTTGATCTTCATGTGTCACCATGATGGTTTTTGGGAAGGGTTAAGGCAGTGGAAAGTTCCTATGTATTAGTCTTTTACTATTGCTTATAGGAAAATACCTGGAACTGTTTAATTTGTAAAGAAATAATATTTATTGCTTATTGTTTCAGAGTCTGGGAAGGCTGAAGTCCAAATTCCAGGGAGTACATTTGGTGAGAGAGACTCTCAGATGCTCTCCTTTTAAAACCCTCAGAACCATGCCCATGGCCATTAAACCACCAACTTATTAATCCACTTACTAGGGCATGGTTCTCACAGTCTAATCACCTCTTCATCACCCCACGTTTCAATTACCATCGCAGTATTTTCCATCCTCTTAACACTGCCACAGTGGGGACCAAGCCTCAATGAGTCTGGGGGACATCCAATCCACACTTCCCTACTTTCTTAGGTGGCGATCATTTCTACTCATGTCTCCGAGAAGAATGAAGACTCTAAATTTGAACATACAATATTGCGTGATTTTAAAACAGAGCATGGGACTAGCATAGTTAATAGGCATATTAACTATGTAAGTCAGCATAGTTAATATGCACAGGATCTTCTTCCACAAATTTGTTGGTACAATAGAGGGTCACTGGATTATCAGAAACAATTGTTTTTCCAACTGACCATAAAACAGAGCAGGCCATACCATTGAGGGACTCAAATTTTTATAGGAATAGTGTGACAGGTTAGTAGGGTCTGCTTACATGGTAGATGTAATGGAGAAGAAATTATGTTCATTGTTTCCTTTCAAATGAAAGAGCTATAATATATCAAAGATGAGTGAAAAATGAGTCTTATTTTTGCAAACTAAAGAAAACAATTGTCAGAGAGGAGAACTTAATCAAAACAACAAGAATATAGTGTGCATGTGAAGGACCCATGTATAACCACTGTATCTCTTTGATGCCATTTTACTTAGAAAGTATCACAGTTCTCGTCTTAGTTAATAAAATTTAATTTTTAAAAATTGAATACATTGTATTTTTTTAAAATCAACTAACACTTAACTCATTGTGTTACCTCATAATGAACAGCAAGACTACATCTTTAGGCTTTCATAGTTGACAGGCACCTGTTACAATTTCTTTCCATAATGGAATCAAATAACATATGATTTTATAAATATATATGCATAATTTGCATTGGAGTTATTCTCTCTACACTTCACCTCTTGGATATTTATGTGGTTATCATTAAAATACCATAGCAGTGCACTTTGTGACTCTGCCTTCCTAACACCTAAATTATTATTCATAAAAATGCACATATAAGTATATTTACACAGACTCCCTTTACTTGTGCTTAGATAAGAACCATGGCTTGCATTGGACTTGACTAACATGAGATAAAAATCCAAATATATTAAGTATATGAAAAATGTTAGGGAAAAAAATTTCAGTAATAAATATATGAACAAATGTTTTTTTCTGCTTGGACCTCTCAGTATAATAATTTAAAAAGATCACTGATTTTTTTTTTTTTTTTTTTTTTTCAGCAAGGTTTAAATACACATACACATTTATAAATTTTTTAGACTAAACATGCTGAGGGCTATGTGGAAAATGGACTGGAGTGGGAGAAGTATGTGGCAAGACAGTAGGAGAGTGCTGGAAAATCCCAGAGAAAAGAATATAAAGGCCTGATAGAAGGCACTGGCAGCAGGAAGGAACTGAGAGAGAGAACTCCCAAGTTTGTAATTAGGCGATTGGCTTTATACTGCGGTAAGCTACAAAGGAGGAGGAAGGCTTCAAGAAAAGATGAGTTCTGCTTTTACTTGAATTTGGGAAGCCTTTGGATACACACTGGCGGAGAGGTCTTATTTTAGGTAGTAGATAGAAACAGTGGAAGAAGCCTAAAAAGATCACTGATAATGAGTTCCCCCTTAAGAATGAACATACACAATTAAGCAGAAATAATTTGTTTTGTTTGTCTGTACACAAACTGGGAACCTCACATACTGACCCCTCCAAAAAATGTTTTAAAATTTGCACTTTTGGACATACCGCAAACACACAATGGACTGTTATCCAAAATTTGGTTCATATGTTGAGACTGCTAATATCACACACCAAAGGGGAATGAGAAAGTTTGATACATAAACAAACTTTCTCAGGAGAACAGAGCAGTCTTCCCAAAGTAGTGCAAAAATGGGTTCAGAGAACAAGAAAAAGTGATTCGCTTGGCACATATGTGGCACTTGGAAGATGGGCCTGGGGTTAGGTTTTGAAAGTGGTTTGATCTTTCTGCTGGTGCCAAAAAAAAAAAAAAAAAAAAAAAAGAATATCTGGGCTTGACTTTCTCCTTTCCAGATGGATGCAATTTATTTATTTCTCTTGCCAATTTACTCAGGCTAGGACTTCCAGTACGATGTTGAAGAGAACTGGTGAGAGTCGGCATCCTTGTCTTGTTTCAGTTTTTAGGGGGAGAAAAGCTTTCAGGTATTATCTGCTCAGTTGACGTTAGCTGTTGATTTGTCATATATAATGTTTATTCTGTTAAGATTCTTTCTATACTCAATTTATCATGAAGGGATATTAAATTTAATCAAATGATTATTCTGTGTCTATCAAGATGATCATATGGTTTCTTTCTTTCTGTTGATAAGATGTATCACATTTATTGATTTGCTTGTGTTAAACCAGTGTTGCATCTCTGGTATAAATAGAACTTGATCATGATGTGCAATCTTTTTGATGTGCTGTTGCATTTGGTTTGCTAATATTTTTTGAGGGTAGTAAGTTCTCAATGTATGCTCCTGTTGTGAAGCAATGCAGTACATGTTTTGTAGGCAGCTCCCAAAATTTGGCTCTGAGCTTGCAAGGGCTGTGGCATCTACCTTCAGGAAGGCCTCTGTGTGAGGATGGGGGTTGTATGGGCCTTCATTCTACCTTTTTCCCACAAGCGAAAGTCCCTGCAGTGCCAGTCCCAGTGGTGAAGCTGTGGTGGCTGAGGCAGTGTGCCTCTCTCCTCTCTATACTGCCACTCTGGGCTTTCATGCTACACAGGGATTTCACTAGTCTCCTGCTGCAGTCTTGTGCTCTCCCACAGATGCTCTTGTCAACATTTAGCTATTAGTTGTTCTGATCCTTTTCTGTGGGAGGGACACACCAGGCACCTCTAGTCTTCCTTCTTGCCTCCTGAGCTCTAAGTATCTTCTTTATGATTTACTAAATAGTTTTTCTTACCATTATTTTTTCCCACATTTTTAACCCACTTTATACATTTAATTTACATTTTGTCTGTGTTACTACATTAAAAAGTTGGAGAATAGGTTGTTTTAAGATGTGTGTGACATGAAAATGCACTCAGGACAATAACATGTACAAAGTAAGTGCTCTACAGATATGAAGAATGAAGTTCTCTCTACATCTTTAGTTCAATCAAAGAACTGGGACAGTACAATATAATGCACCCAAGCCTAGTAAGATGGAGCCGAGTACACTCTTTAATACTCTGCAAGTCCAATACAGGGATTTTGGGATAAAAGATGTTCTTTTTCCCTTAAAATCACCTCCAGTTCATCTTCTTTTATTATCATTGCCATAATTATTACCATCTATTGACTTTATTATTGTGAAGGATACTGAGCCTCAAATCTCTAAGGTATTGTAGACCAGAGTCAGAAGATCAGATTTTTTTTATGAGTTGAACGTGAAGCCATTAAATGTTTTTGTTTGTGTTAATTGATGTACATTTTATTTACACATTATAAAATCAATTGTTAAAGTGTACAACTCAGTGGTAAGGATGACCCCTCTAACCATTTCTTTTCAACACTGTAATGGAATTCATAGCTAAGGTAATAAATCAAGAAAAGGAAATAGATGTCATACAGATTGGGAAGGAAAAAAATAAGTCATTCGTCACAGATGAAATTTTCTACATAAAAAATTTGAGAGAATTGTTTTAAAATTCCTGAACTAAGTTATTTAGCAAGGTTGAAGGATACAAAGTTAATATCCAAACATCACATAATTTTCTATAAACCAGCAATGAACAAATGTAATTTAAAATAAAAAACACAATATCACATTCATTGGCATCCACAAAGGTAAAATAGTCAAGTTCAAATTTCTAAAAGTATTTCTAAAAGTCCATAGAGACATCACCAAGATGGCAGACTGAGTAATTCCTGGCATCACTTTCCCTACAAGAAATCAATTTGCAATAATTATAAGAGAAAACTGTCATGCTGAAACCACTAGAACTTGTGGGAAGAGGAGCAGAGACCTGCTCTGTCCTCAAAGGCATGAAAAGCCACAGTAGGTGGGAAGAAGGATGACCCCAATCAGTCCCAGCCCCAGACGCTCCCTGGCCAGCATTTCATAGTGCACAGAGCAGCTCTCTGGAGATGGCAAAACCACTGTAGCATTCTTTGTGTGAAGCTACTTGGAGTCTGCAGAGGAGAAATGTGCCATGACTTCTGGTAAAAAATAATCACTTCAAAATGCCCCATTCCATTTTTCAAGCCAGTCTGTCAACTCACAAGTTACCTCTGTGCCCACAGAGGAAGAAGGGAGCTAAAACAAGCAGGAGGAAAGAATCACTTTGGAATGCCACATTCTCCACCTTCAAGGCTGGAATAGCCCCATACATGAAGAAGGCTACTGGATCTGCTCTCTTAGAAGTGAGAGGAGAGAGTATCTGATTTTCCTAGAGATCTATATGCCTTTGCAGGGGACCTGTAAAGTACCTGCTCAATGGGAAACATTTAGAGTGCTGAGGGTTTGGCTGATGAACCAGAGGTGCATTGAGGCACAGTAGTGGCAGGTGATCTGCTTCCCAATCATCAAGAGCAACAGAGAGTGGAGACAGGATGGCATGACAGAACTTCAGGGGCACAATTTGCAAAGTAGATTCAGTCGTAAGCTAAATTATCTACACTGCTTGTTCTCCTGGAGTCAACACATTAGTCAGGAGTGACTAAAAGCCAGCAATTTAAATTCAGATCATGTGAAAAGTTTTCCCCAAACTGGGAAACAAAATGAAGACATCCATTTAGCTCCAACACAGCATTCATGTTTCATTCTAAGTCTTCCCCAATGCAGGTATTAGTGTCAGAACAGCTGATTAGTTTCAGTGCAGTGTTTAATTGGTGGTGATTATGATTAATCCACCACAGAATGGAAAAAACTACAGACCAGAGACAAAGTTCTGATATTGAGCAGAGTTATCAAATGATATCAAAGGACACCTAACAATCCTGTAAGAGGTAGCTGTCTCCTCAAATGAGCAGGCATCAACATAAAGACACGAAGATTGAGAAAGAACAAAGAAATATGACACCACCAAGACAAACCAACAAAGTGCCAGCAATAGACTCATAAGAACAGCAGATTTATGAGACATCTGACAGAGAACTCAAAATTATCTGCTTTAAGGTATTAAGGAAGTCACAAAAAATACAGATAGAAAATTAAATGATATTTGAAAAACAATCCAGGAGCAGAATGAGAAACTTAACAAAGGAATAGAATCAATTAAAAAAACACAGAAATTCTAGAAATAAAGAATATGTTCTCTGAACTTGAAAATTTGATAGAATCTCTAACAGTAGTGTTGATCAAATAGAGGAAAGAGTAGTGAGCTCAAAGACAGAACATACAAAGTTATCCAATCAGAAGAGCAAAAATTTTTTAAAAAGAGAGAAAATGAAATAGAACTACAGCAATTAAAGGACACTGCCAAGGAACATAACCTGAGCATGATGAGCAAACCCAAAGGAGAAGGAAAAAGAAGAGACCCGAAATCATATTTAAGGAAATAATGGTTGAAAAATTCCCAGTGTGAAGGAAGATGGCAGCATCTAGGTACAGGAAGTTCAGAGGTCTCCAATCAAATTCAACCCAAGGAGAAATACCCAAGGCACATGATAATCAAATTAACAAACACCAAGGACAAAGAAAGAATACTGAAAGAAGCACAAGACTAGAAACACATAACCTTCAACTAAGCCCCAGTGTGGCTTTCACAGATTTCTCAGTCCAAATGCTACAGGCCAGGAGACAGTGGAAACCTACACTGAAAGTGCTAAAGGAAAAAGACTGTCAACCAAGCATTCTATTTCCAGCAATACGAACCTTCAAACATGAAGGAGAAAGACTTTCCTAGACAAACAGAAGCTGAGGGATTCATCAGCACTAGACTTGCCTTCCAAGAAGTGCTGAAGGTAGCTCTTCATTCTGAAAGAAGCCAGTGCTGAAGTGTAACAAGAAAACGCTTGAAGGCAGAAATCTCATTGATAAAGGAAGTCCATAGGTTATCTCAGAACACTCCAATATTGTAAGGGTAGTGAAGAAACCACTTATATCTTTAGTGTGAAGACTAAAAGACAAACCTGTTGAGATAATAACAAATACAATGACTGCATAAGAGATAGGCAATATTAAAAGATATAAGTTAAAACACCAAAATGTCAAACCATGGTGGGAATGACATCAAAACACAGAGTTGACAGATTTTTCTTTTTCTTTTGTCTTAGCAATATAAATTAAGTTGCTAAGTTTATACAATCTGTTATGTTTTTTGTAGGCCTCATGGTAACCATAACATAAAATCCTTAATAGATATACTAAAAATAAGTAGTGAGAAATAAAAGTATAGTACCAGATAATATCACTTAATCACAAAGGAAGCCAGTAAGGCTGGAAAAGAAAAAAGAGGATTTACAAAACAACCAGAGAAAAATTAACAAAATGGTTGTAACAGTAATAACTGTAAACGTAAATATATTAAATAAAAAACAAGAACCAATAAGATGCTGCCTACAAGAAACTCAGGTCACCTATAAGGACACACTTTGACTGAAAGTGAAGGAAAGGAAAAAGTTATTCTATGCAAATGGAAACAAACAAACAAAAAAGAGGAGGAGTAGCTATACTTACATCAGATAATTTAGACTTCTAATCAGGAAGGTTAAAAAAAGATAAGGAAGGTCATTATGTAGTAATAAAGAGATCAACTGAACAAGAGGATATAAAAATTCTAAATATATGCACACCCATTTCCCCCCCCCCCCACGATGGCCAACTAGTGTGGTGTGGCACTAGTTCCTTCCCCATAAAGAGAGACCAAGACAATAGACAAACAAATGTATTTTGATGGGAACAGCTAAGGAAACATGCTGGAGAGCATCAAGAGAGTGATGAGATCCTTGAGAAGCACAGAAGAAGGGAATGGCACCTTAGAAAGTAGAGTGTGGCATCCAGCCTCAACCCTGCTGCAGGGACTGGCAAAGAACCAGGTGGAGAGAAGGTAAACTGGAAAAGACCCTAGCTATTCCCACCATCACCACAAATGCCAGTCATCCCCACCTGAAGAGAGTTCCCCTAACTTCTTGGGACCCAAGCCCAGTTGGACAGTAACAAGGAATTAGTGTACCTGCAGTCTCATAGTGAAAGACAAAGGAAATTGAAACCCCTCCTGTCTTGAGCAGCTGAGGCACAGCACCATCTGGTAGCTGAAACCCCAGCAGGAGTGTGTCCTGCCCTGGACCAAGTGAGTCTGACTCCCCTTGTCTGGAGGCCCTGCCTGCATTCTACCACAGTCACATAGGCACTGGTGGGACCAAGGCACAAGCTGCCTGGGGCCTAAGACATACAGAAAAACAGACTGCACTGTCGGACCCTACGCAATACCACCCTCCTATGCAAGCAAGCAGACGTGTTGAGTGGAAAATTTACCAAGGTGTAGAAGTTCTGCACTTTCACAGCCTGCCTTGCATGGTGCATGGGGGCTGAATCCACAAGTGTCCGTATGGCTGACAGCTAGCCTTGTGGCAGCCCTTCCTCCCCTTGCAACACTCCACAAGTTTGTATGGGCACAGGCAGGACTACAGTCTCAGCCATGTGGAGTCTAGATGCCTATGCCAGACCTAGAGAGTCTGACTGCCTTTGTCTGGAGGCCTTGCCTGCATTCTACTTGCTCACATGAGCAGTGGCAGGACCAAAGCCCAGGTTGCCTGGAGTCAGGGACTGAGACACCAGAATCTGAACCAACACAGTACCCCCTCTTCTCCCAAGGTGAGCAGACAGTCTTGCTGAGTGGAAAAGTTGCCACAGTATGCAGCCCACCCTGCACAGCCTGTGGCTCACACTGCATGGCCCACAGGGGCCAAACCCACAAGTGCCTGCATGGCCCACAGCTGGACTGGTGGTAGCCCTGCCTCCCCGTGCAATCCTCTGTACATTTGCATAGGTGCTGTCAAGACCACAACCTCAGCTGCTTGCAGCATAGCCCACACAGAGGAACAGAGACCCCAGCATTGAGCTCACGTGGCCCTCCTTCACCTCCCCCTGGGCAGTCAAGCCAACCAACTGGGTGGGGGAGCCAATAAAAAGCAGTTAATCCCCACATTTGCATGTACCAGCCAGGCACAACTCTTGGTCCTGCTGAGTCCATGTGTGCCTGCACCAACAGCCAGCCCAGCAGTTGTCCCTTCTCCCCCCACAGCCCTCCACACCTCTAGGAAGCTACTAAGTCCTGCAGCATCTGTGCAGGCTTGCTCCAGACTCAACAGCTGATCCAGTGGCCCGCTATAGAGCTTCTAGTGTCTACTGCAACAGTATATACCTGCACACTGTCTGACAGCAGTCCGGGCAGGGAATCAACATACATCCTAAGGCAGGCCTCTACAGTACTGCTGGACTTAGCTGCACCATTGCAGGCTTGCATCAGGCTCAACAGCTGATCAGGTAGCCAACTTTAAAGCTGCCAGATCCTGAAACAGCTGTGTAATCCTACTCCCAAACCAACAGCTGATTGAGTTGCAGCTGTTTCTCCCTACAACAGCACACCCTCAGAAAGCCACTGGGTCCTGCAGCAATCACACAGGCTTGCTCCAGTCTTAACAGCTTAGGGAATGGCCCTCTACAGAGCTTCCAGGACCTGCTGCAACAGTATACATCTGTTCAGTGACCAACAGTGCATCACCCAACACAAAAAGAAACCCACCCCAACAACAAACTGCCAAGCCCCACCACCTAAGACACAAAGACACCCACAGACAACTCTAAGATTGAATATAGTTGAAGAAATTGAATGAAGGGTGCAGTACTATAATCACCCAGATCCAAACTGAAAACACCCAACCCAACTGCCAATAGAGAATGCCTCTACAGGAAAGAATCTCCTCCTTGAAAAGCCAGTTATAGAAGTAAAAGAAGTGACTACAGCCCCAGATGTCCAGACATCAATGCAGATATATGAAAAGCATGAAAAAACAGGGAAACGTGACTCTATCAAAACTAGACTATACAAATTCATGGAAATTAAACAACATGCTCCTGAACATGGGTCAAAGAGGAAATAAAGAAGGAAAACTAAAAATTCCTTGAAAGAAATGAAAATACAAGCACAACTTACCCAAACCTATGGGATACTGCAAAGCAGCACTAGGGGGGACGTTTATTACAATGAGTGCTTACATTAAAAACATAGAAAGACTTCAAATAAACAACATAACATTAAACCTGAAAGCTAGAAAAACAAGAACAATCTAATCCCAAAACTAGTAGATGGAAAGAAATAATTAAAATCACAGCAGAGCTAAATGAAACAGAGACCAAAAGAAAACAAACAAAAAATGAACAAAACAAAACGTTAGGATTTTTTTTTGAGAAAATAAACAAAATAGACGAGCATTGGCCAGAATAACTTAAAAAAGGAGAGAGAAGACTCAAATAACAAAAATCAGAAATGAAAAAGGAAACATTACAACTTATACCACAGAAATACAAAGAATCATTGCAGACTATTATGAACAACTATATGTGAAAAAGTATGAAAATCTGCAGGAAATGGATAAATTTTTATACATATGTAAACAACCAAGACTGAAGCAAATAGAAATACCTTAACAGAACAGTAAGGAGCAATGAGATTGAAGAAGTAATCAGCAGTCTCACAACAAAGAAAATCCCAAGACCACATGTCTTCACTGCTGAATTCTACCAAACTTTTAAAAAAGAATTGACTAATCCTTTTCAAACTATTCCAAAAATTGAAAGAGGCCAGTCTTCCAAGTTCATTTGATGAGGCAAGCATCACCCTGATACCAAAATCAGACAAAAATAAAAGAAAAAACGAGAGCCACAGGCCAATATCCTTGATGAACATAGATGCGAAAATCCTCAATAGGATATTAGCAAACAGAATACAACAACACATCAAAATATTATACACCATGATCAAGTGGGATTCATCCCAGTGATGCAAAGATGGTTCAAATTAAGCAAATCAGTAAATGTGATAAACCACATCAATGAGAGCAAGGACAAATACCACATGATTATCTTAATAGATGCAGAAAAAGCATTTGACAAAATTCAGCATCGCTTCATGATAAAGACCTTCAACAAATTAGGTATAGAAGGAAAGTGCCTCAACACAATAAAAGCCATATGTGACAAACTCACCACCAACATCATCCTGAATGGGGAAAAGCTGCAAGCTTTTCCTTTAAGAACAGGAACAAGACAAGAATGCCCACTCACACCACTCTTATTCAACGTAGTAGTGGAAGTATTAGCCAGAGCAATCAGGTAAGAAAAAGAAATAAAAATCATCCAAATTGGAAAAGACAAATTCAAATTGTTACTGTTTATAGATGACATGATCCTATACATAGAAAAACTTAAAGACTCCATCAAAAAACTCCTAGTGCTTATAAATGAATTCAGTAAAGTTGCAGGATACAAAAGCAATACACAAAAATCAGTAGAGTTCTTACACACCAACAACAAACAAGCAGAAAAAGAAATCAAGAGAGAAAGCCCACTTACACTAGTTACCAGAAGAATAAAATACCAAGGAATCAATTTAATCAAAGAGTTGAAAGATCTCTGCAATGAAATCAACAAAACACTGCTGAAAGAAATTAAAGAGGACACCAAAAAATAGAAAGACATTCCATGTTTATGGATTGAAAGAATTAATCTGAAAATGTCCATTCTACTCAAAGTGACTACAGATTCAATGCAATCCCCATCAAAATACCAATGACATTCTTCACAAAAATAGAAAAAAAAATCCCAGAATTCATATGGAACAACAACAAAAAGACTCCAAATGACCAAAGAAATCCTGAGATAAATAAATAAATAAAACCAGAGACATTACATTACCTGACTTCAAGCTATACTACAAAGCCATAGTACTAAATGGCATGGTACTGGCATAAAAACAGACACTCAGACCACTGGAACAGAATAGAGAACCCAGAAATCAACACAGGTACTTAGAGCTGATTGATTTTCAACAAAGGCACCAAGAACATATATTAGGAGAAAGACAGCCTTTTCTATAAATGGTGCTGGGAAAACTGGATATCTATGTGTAGAAGAATGAAACTGGACATATACCAAAATCAAGTCAAAATGGATTAAAGACTTCAGTGTAAGACCTGAGACTATAAAACTTTTAGAAAAAAAGATATAGGAAATACTTCAGGATGCAGGACTGGGCAAAGACTTTATGCGTAAGACCCGAAAAGCACAAGCAACCACAGAAAAAAATAAACAAATGGGATTATAGCAAACTAAAAATCTTCTGCACAGCAAAGGAAACAATCAACAGAGTGAAAAGACAACCTACAGAATGGGAGAAAATATTCTCAAACTACCCAACCAAGAAGGGATGTAAGGAACTCAAACAACTTCACAGTAAAAAACCAAATTGACCCAATTCAAAAATGAGCAAAGGAGATGAATAGACATTTCTTAAAGAAGACATAAAAATGTCCAACAGATACATGAAAAAGTGCTCAACATCACTAACCATCAGGAAGATGCAAATTAAAACCACATTGAGATATCATCTCACTCTAGTTAGGCTAGCTCTTATCAAAAAGATGTAGAATAACAAATGCTGGCAAGGATGCAGAGAAAGGAGAACTCTTATACACTGTAGGTGGGAGCATAAATAGTACAACCATTATGGAAAACAGTATGGAGGTTTTTCAAACAACTACGGGCAGAACTACCATATGATCCAGCAATCCCATTGCTGGGTATATATACCCAAAGAGATGGAAATTTTCATGTCAGAGGAATACCTGTACTCCCGTGTTTATCACAGCTGTATTTTCAATAGCTGAGATATGGAACCAACCTAAATGTCCATCAGTGGATGACTGGATAAGGAAATATGGTATATGTACAAAATGGAATACTACTCAGCCATAAAAAAGAATGAAATGAAATTCTGCAATTTTATCAACATGGATGAACTTGGAGAAAATTATATTAAGTAAAATAAGCCAGACACAGACAAATACTGCATGTCCTCACTTATAAGTGGGGGATAAATGAAAGAAAGAAAGAAGAAAGAAAGAAAAGAAAAGAAAGAAAGAGAGAGAGGTTGGAAGAAAGGAAGGAAAGAAGGAAAGAAAAAGAAAGAAAGAGAAAGGAATGAAGGAAGGAAGGAAGGAAGCAAGAAAGACAGGCCACAATAATATGTTGAACTTTTGGGAGAGAACAGATCTATGATTATTAGAGGTGGAAAAGGGGAAGGGGGGAAGAAAGCTAGGGAGAAATTAGGTAGTGGACACAAAGTATAATTTCTATTTATACCACTGATTCGATCATCACATACTGTACACAAATACTGACAAACTCTCTATCCCATAAATATGTATAATCAATTATGTTTCAATTTAAAAATGAAAGAGTATATACACATGCACACATACACACCCACACACTTCCAACACCAGAGCACCCAGACATACAAAGCAAATACTATTAAACCTAATGAGAGAGAGAGATTCCAATACAGTAGTAGTTGGCAACTTCAACACCCCACTTTCATCAATGGACAGATTATCCAGACAGAAAATTAACTAAGAAACAGAGTTAATCTCCCCTCTGGACCAAGTGAACCTAACAGATATTTATAGAACATTCCATCAAACAGCTGTAGAATACACATTCCTCTCAGCATTACAAAGAATACTGTCTAGAACATACCACATATTGGGTCACAAAACAGAATATATAAGGAAAAAAATATCAAGTAGGCAAATTAAAAAATGGGTGAAGAAACTGAAAATGGACATTTCCCAAAAGAAGACATCCAAATGGCCAACAGGCACATGAATAAACTACTCAACATCACTAATCATCAGAGAAGTTCAAATTAAAATCACAGATATCATCCTACTCTAGATAGAATGGCTATTATTAAAAAGAAAGAAAATTTTAAAATGCTAGCAAGAATGTGGAAAAAAGGGAACTCTAATACATTATTGGTGGAAATGTAAATTAATACAGCTGCTATGAAAAGCAGTGTTGAGATGCTTCGAAAAACTAAGAATATAATAACTCATGATCCAGCAATTCCACTACTTGGTACATATCCAAAGGAATTAAAACAAACATATTTAAGAGACACCTGCACTCCCTTATTCATTGCATTATTATTCACAATATCCAAGAGAAGAAGGAATCACCCTAAATGCCTATCTGTATAAATACAAGAAAAAATTATGGCATATATATAGAATGGAATACTCTTCAGCTATAAAAATAAAATCCTGTCACTTGCAGCAACATGGATGAAACTGGAGGACATCTTGTTAAGTGATGTAAGCCAGGCACAGAAAGACAAATAGCACACGATCTTACTCACATATGTCTTTTTAAAAAAAGTGGTTCTCATAGAAGTAGAGAGAATAATAATGGTTTCTAGAGCCTGGAATGGGAAGGGGCATGGGAAGGAGGTAAAGATGTGAATTAATGGGTACAATGTTACAGGAAAATAGGAAGAATACATTCTGGTGTTCTAGACTGACTTGAATTAATAATATTATATTGCATATTTCTAAATAACTAGATAAGAGGATCTTGACTATTATCACCACAAAGAAAAGATACATGTTCAGGTGATAAATATGCATCTACCCTAAGTTAATCATTGTACAATATATGCATGTATTGAAACAACACATGGTACCCTACAAATATGTACAATTAAACTTTTTTAAAAAGTTTATGTATACATTTGTTATCTTTTAATTCTTTTTTCACAAGCTTTTTGAAATACCCTTGTATGTACAAGTCTACATGAGGAAAGCTACAAAACTCTGATGAAACAAATTAAAGAAGAACTAAATAAATGGAGAGATAGTTTATGTTCATGAATAGGTAGAAAGACCCAATATTTTCCAGAAGTCAGTTCTTCCCAACTTAATCTATAGCTTCAATGCAATACCAATCAAAATCCTAACAAGTTATTTTTTGGATACAGACAAACTGATTCTACAGTTTATGTGATGAAGCAAAAGTCTTGGAATAGCAATGCTATAATGAAGAAGAGGAACTAAGTTACAGGAAAGACATTTCCTGATTTCAAGTATTACTATAAAGCTATAGTTACCAGAAAAGCATGGTATCAGCCAATGAATAAACAATTAGAGCAAAGGAACAAAATAGAGAGCTAAGAAATAGACCCACACAAATATAGTCAACTAATCTTTGACAAAGGAGCAAAGGCAGTGCGATAAAGAAAAGATAGTTTTCAATAAGTGGTGCTGGAACAACTGGACATCCACAGGCAAAAAACAAATGACTCCAGGCAAAGACCTTAAACTCTTTACAAAATTTAACTTAAAATTGACAACAGATGTAAATGTAAAACTTAAAATGATAAAATCTCTAGAAGATAACTGATTGAGTTTGGATGTTTTGTCTTCACAGAACTCATGTGGATTATTTGATCCCCAATGTGGCAGTGCTGGAAACTGATTGAGTCATGGGGGTGGATCCCTCATGAATGGATTAATGCTCTCCATGGGGGAGGGGGGATTAATGAGTGAGTTCTCCCTCTATTAATTCCCATGAGAGCTGGTTGTTTAAAAGACCCTGGCATCTCCCCTCTCTCTCTCTCTTGCTTCCTCTCACCATGTGATCTGCTTGTACCCACCACCAGCCTGCCACTTTCTGCCATGAGTAGAAGCAGCCTGAGGCCCATGCCAGATGCAGCTGTCCCAGAATCATAAGCCAAATAAACCTCTGTTCTTTATAAATTACCCAATCTCAGGTATTTCTGTTATAGTAACACAAAATGGACTAATACAATAACATAACAGAAAATCTGGATAGTCTTAGTTTTTATGATGACTTTTAAGGTACAACACTAAAAGGATGCTTCATGAAAGAAATAATTGGTAATTTGAACTTCATTCAAATTAAAACCTACTGCTCTGTGAAAAGCACTATTCAGAGAATGAGACAAGTCCCAGACTCTGAGAAAATATTTACAAAAAGCATATCTGATAAAGAACTGTTTTCCAAAATATACAAAAAAAAAAAAAAGAAAAGTTTAAATTTAACCGTAAGAAAACAAACAACCCAATTTAAAAAGGGGAAATGACCTGAAGAGACACCTCCTTATAGAAGGTATGTGGATGTCAAATAAGCATATGAAAATAGGCTCAACATTATATCTCATTAGGAAATTGCAAATTTAAACAATGATATACATCCCAGTTTATTAGAGATGATGTAGAGAGATACTGATGGAGGCTGCACATGCAGTGAGTTTGCATTGTAACTGAGCAATCCTGATTATAGAAAAATTCAGTCTTTTGAAGTGATCTGCTAGCAAACCTGCCCCACCAGTTCCCCAAGCGGGAGACTTTATCTCTATTTACATGTACACAAAAGAAGACTGTTCTCTGTTCCAGAGGGCAACACTATCCTTACCTTCCAACAATCTTTTTTACACATTCATTAAAAGACAGCTGAGGACTAATGCTGTTTCTACCTCTCTCCATAAGATATGCACAACATGAGACAGCCACGGTGAACTGTCTTCCATCAATACCCCAACCAATCATTACTTCACTGTAACTGGTTTGGATAAATTTTTTCATAAGCATGCCATATGGTCAACCACTTATTAATCTGACAGTAGAGGGAGGACCAAATCCATCTAATTGGCCTCCAGAAACACTTGATTAAGATGACTACCAACAGGATACTATGCACCAGGCCAACCTGCTTTATTCACCTCCAGTATGTCCACATGGGTCACCACAAAATAACCAACTAAAGATCTCAATACCCATTAGGATCTACCTTAGAAGGAAAGGTGGCTTTTACGTAACTTTCTGTAAGAGGGTACTTCAAAAAGTTCATGGAAAAAATGAAATTAAAAGATAATTCCGAGACTTCCAGTGAAGATGGCAGAATAGGTGGTCCCCAGCATCACTCTCTCCCACAAATTAACAAATTTACAACTATTAAAAAGTAACGACTGCCAAGTTGGGGCCGCTAGAGCTCAGGGGAAGAAGAGGAGAGACAGAGTTCATAAAGGCAGGCGAAGCCTCAATGAGAGAAAGAAAGCATTGCTCCCACCATTTTGAGCCCCAGCCACGTTAAGTCTGGAGCTGATAAGTGCACCGAGCAGGAGCTGGCCAAAGCTGCAGCTGTGCCCTTCCTATGAGTTGTTTGCAGGTAGCAGGGGAGAAGAGGGCCTTGGCCCCCAGGCCAGCAGGACCACCAACAGGGTTCCCGTGGGCCCACATAGGAGAGAGGAGACACAGACAACAGAAAAAAGGAGCCACTCAGAAGCTGGTGAGTCATCACAAGGGACCAGTGCATGGCCTGTGCTATGGGAAGTGCATGAAGTGCAGGCAATGGGGGATATGGGCAAACTGGGGGAACCCTGGGGCATAGCATGGACAGCTGATCTGCCTTCCAATCATTTCAGGACCACTCAGTGGAGACTGGTCAGGAATATAGAAATGCAGGGGGTTCAGTTTGCTGAAAAGACTCGGGCCCAGACTAGAGTTTCCATGCAACCTGGTGTACCAGACCTCATGAGACCTTGGTGTACCAGAAGTATATACAAGGCCAACCAATAAAACCCGAGCTGCACAAAATGCCTACCCCAGGGAATCAGCAGCAATGAAGCAATTTAGCTTAGCTCAACCACAGGGCTCAAGAGCTGGTCCCCACAGGAAGTTTCTCCATTTTAGAAGTAAGCAAAGGACAACAAATTAGTTCTAGTGCAGAATTTAAGAAGTGGGAAGAGCAAATAATCCAACACAGAACTAAAAGAAGAAAGCAAATAAATACCCACAGATTAGTAAGGTCTAACACCATGAAAGAACATCTATAAAACCTGGAAGGACCGGAAGCAGCTTGGGTCCACAAGGGAAGGGGGAAGGCCAAGGGCCTCAGCCACACCCTCCAACATCCACAACCAGCCCAGCAATGACCTCTGAGCTGCCACAGGAAGTGCCCCAGGTTCCTGAGCCAGTGCAGTGGGGGTCGAGGGCTTCAGCCACACCCCGCTGACATATGCATCGAGCCCAATGATGACCCAGCGACTGCTAGAAGACCCTTGGTCTCCCCTCATGGAATGAGGGGGGGCAAAGGCTTTGATCACACTCCCCCACCTTCCCTCTCTTCCCACTCCATTTCTCCTCCCCCTGTCTTTCCTTCTCCCCCTGACCGCTCTGCAACCACATCTTAGAATGAGACATGGAGCCAGGTGAGGCCGAACCCAGCTGCAACTAGGCAAGCTACTGCCACCCTCTGGGGCCCCACTGGGACCTGAGGTATGGAGCTGTGGGAAGCCAAGCCCAGCTGCAACCAGATAAAGAGCATGCCCAAAACACCATTTTCATATGGGTAGCCCTTTATAGCCACCTTAATTGCCATGGCTGCTGCAAAGCAACTAGTCTCTATAGCAGCAGTTACAGCCACCATGCAGATGGCATGCCAAACTTTCAAATCATTGACACAAAGAGAGGCACCAGCAGAGACCAAAAAAAAAAAAAAAGAAGAGGTCCTCTCTCTCCACAAAGCACACTCCAGAGTAATAAAAGAAGCATCTGATTTATGATAATAGGGCAGGATTTTATTATAACTGTCTCAGTACTGGACAGATCATCGAGGCGGCAAACCAACAGAGGTGCAGTTAATCTATTAGATGGAGAGAACAAATCCATGGTTATTCAAGGGAAGAGGAGGAGGGAGAAGGGGAAGTGGCAGGGGGAGGAGAGAAGGGGAAGGAGATATGTGGTGAAGGAGGAATGAGAAAGATTGGATAAGGGGCATAAAGAATAAGTATGATTTGTAATAATGAACATGCTAATAAGAAAGAAATCAAAAAGATAGTACAAATCTTTTGATGAAGTTTGTGAAGCACGTTTGTATCGGTGTTTCAAAAGTGATGAGTGAAAAACTACATGTCCGTTGCGCAAAAATACACAGTTTACATATTTCTAATAAGATTAGGGGATTTTTGTGTTCCTCAGACACAGAAAGCAGGGTCTAAAAACATTTGAGTCGTGAATCATGAGAACAAAGGGGCTGATAGTTGGAAAACACACCAAATTTAGGAAAGCGATGTTCACCCACCATCAACTGGGATTATAATAAAGAGCAACAAAAGCATAAAAGACAGAAGGGAGGGTGTAAAAAGACATAAACATGCTCACCAAGACAGGAACACTTGGGGTGGCTCTGGACTCGGGAGGATCTGGAGGCAACGTGAGTACTATAAATGGGTTAGACCCACTCCTTGTGCCTGTAGGAATAAAAATCATGGAGCCACTGGAACAGATTGAAAGAACAGAAAATAGAATTTCAAGAAACAGAAGTAATACTGCATATAGTGAGTGTGATTTTGCCATGACCTACAGAAGAACTGTATTGAAAAATCGCTTTTCCTTCTGATTTTTTTTTTTTTGTGCTACATTTGCTAAACATACACACAGGAAAAGTAAAATTAACCACCATGCACAGAATTCAGCAGAAGAGAATGGAGTAGCTCATGTACTCTGGGGCTTATACTTTAAAATCCTTCCACCTGGAGTTCACGGGGCTGATCATGATGTTCTAGAAGACACTCGCGAGGCAGGTGGTGCCAATGAACATACCACTTCCCATTCTCTGAACACATAAGTTTGCATCCAAAGTCATTGAAGGAATATTTCAGCACAGAAGATGCCATTGTCTGGGGAATTCTTTTAGAGAGAATGACTAAGGAGTTGGCTATAATCAGGTGCTTAAGAACTGAACCTCAACCTGCATTCAAGATAGTAAAGGTGAAGACAGTGGTCAGGATGCCAGCTGTAGTCTGTGAGAATATTATTCCTGTTGTTAAATCTCTGGAGGCCATTCTGTCCTTCAACACATCTTCCTTTAAATTATGGCAACAATTTTTCTTCTGAGGAAAAAGTCTCATTAAAGATTTTTGATACTGAGAGTAACTTTCATGATGTGCTCCAGGGGAATTTCCAAGGACATAAGATGCATGTACACGTGAAGAGAATTACCAGTATATTTCATGGAGAAGTCAGCACTAAGGATGAAGTAGTGTTCAGCTAGGAAAAGCAATAAAAAGTGAGAGCAAATTGAAAGAATGCATAATAGAACATGTTCAGAAGAAACTGGTATTTACCAGCCACATGGGAAAAAAGAGACAATCTCAATGAATACCCACACCACACAACAAATCCATTCTGAATGGATTGTTGATCTAAATTTTGAAGATATTTGTTTTTAGAAAAACAAAAAGAATATGTCCATGTTCTTAAAATTACAAAATCCTTCTTAAACATCAGAAAACTTTAACTGTATGTATGGAATGACAAATTGGATAATATTAAATTAACAGCTAGCCGTCATCAAGAAATAAACACACACACACACAGAGTGGGAGAGAGAGACAGAAAGACAGAGAGACGGTGCAGGGGAAGGTAGAGAGAGTTGTATGTAGCTGTAACAATGCCTAAAGATCACACAATAGAATAAAATATAGGCAAAATATTCCAACAGAAGTTCAAAAATAAGGCATTATTCAATAAATAATGCATATGGGGGAAATACTCGTGTCCTTAGTCATCATGAAAATTCAAATAAAACCATAACCTGTATCAACATTTGTGCACCAACCAGAAATCTCAAATAAACATGATGGAAAACACCAAACTTGAGCAAGGATTTTGGATAACAAGGAATCTCATACACTGCTAATATGTGTTAAAATGTGTACAAGCCTTTTGGAAAAATTGCATTGTATCATCTACTTAAGCAGAACAGATGTAAATGTACGTGCAACAAATTCCACTTTTGCAGGTATACCTCAAAGAAATTTCTATATATTACCAGCAAAAGACAAATAACAGAATTTTCATGCCATTATTAGTCATAACAGTCCCAATCTTAATACCACCCACATGCCCATTAACAGTAAAATGACTCAATTATTTGTTTAATATTTATATAATGGTATTCTACAAAACAATGTCAATGAATGCCAACAATAAATTCACAAAAATCATATGGAATGACAAGTCAAATATGAAGTACTTCTTGCTGTATGATTCCATTTACATGGTGTACAAAACTTACAAAAGTAATGTAATTTATAAAATGTTAGAGTGCATGTAAACCTATGTTGTAACAATTTTACTCCAACAAAGAAATACAACAGAACTATACTCTTATGGGTAGTGACTTAAAGGGGGTCACAAGGAGATTTCTAGAAGGCTGGAAATATTCTGTGTCTTGGTCTAAGTGTTGCATACAGAGGTGTGTTTGTTTTTGAAATTCTACTGTGCTGTGCACTTATTTTTTGTGTATGTTTCTTTAATTTGAAAAAATACATATCATCCCCCCCAAAAAGTTGGAAAAAGTAGCTGAGATGTTCCTGTGAATGTTTTTGATTTGCCATGTGTCTGAACATGATGAAAGAAAGAAAAAGAAAGAAAGAAAGAAAGAAAGAAAGAAAGAAAGAAAGAGAAAGATTGATTCACAATAATACATTAAACTTTCAAAACAAAAGAACAGAACTGTGGTTATTAAAGGTGGAAAAGAAGGAGGGGGGAGGGGCTTGGTGAGTAACTAGTTAAGGGTCACAAAGATTGATTATGTTTTGTAAACATGAGCATACTAATTACCCTTATCTGATCACCACATATTTTACACATGTATTGATATTCGATTCTGTACCCCACAAATATATATAATCAATTATATTTCAATAATAAAAATCATTAAAAAAAAAAGCAAAAGAAAGTAAATTTAAAGTCTTTGAGGAAATGATTCACCCTAAAAGCTTCCATAGTCTTGAGGACACCTGCAAAGAGAATGATCAGGCTGGGAGGGGAGTAAAAAATAAAGAGAATGACCAAAATGGCTATAATTTGGTAATTGAGAATCAAATATATAAACCTCAACCTGCACCTGTGCAGTAGAGGTAGAGATAATGAGGGAGAAGATAGAAAATCGTTGGCCTAACTGAAGTCTGTGATAAGTAGAACATTCTTATTGCCAAATCCCTAAAGGTTGTTCTGCCAGTTTCCAGTGACTGATAATTTTCTTCAGAGCCAGAAGATCCTGCATGGGAACATGCAAGTATGGGCAATATTTAACATATCAACTGAAATTCAATATTCTCACTGAGAAATATTTACTTTAGCTTTTATTTTATTAACAGAACTCCCAAAGTTGAATGTATAAATATTAAATAGTACTTACAATTTATAAATCACTGCTATAATGCTGCATATATGATACCTTCTTTGATTTTCATACCTGTATCATGTGCACACTGCATTATTTTCATTGTCAGGGGGGTCTTAAAAACAAACTGGCTATGTGATATATCTAAATTCACATGCTTATCAGGGGCATGTTGGAGACTTAAATATAGCTATGCTGGTGAAAAACAGTGCCCTAACCAAAGTGTACACTAACAAACCATATCAGCTATGTTTTCAAATACTCTAGACCTCTACATTTAGTTTGTTTTTATGACTTCCCATTTTATTTTACATTGTTGGTATTTTATTGTATAATTTTGGTTGTAACAAGTTTCCATTTAGTTACATAGTTATGATGTAGGCCAGTTTTCAAATATGAGTAAAGCTTCAGAGATCCTAATAAAATGTACATGCACTAATTACAGTCTAATCCTACAGGAAACTGCCCCATGTCCACGATTGATTTAGTGAAAGCAAAATTGACTCAACATTAGTTTGGCAAGAGAAAGATTCACATGCTGTTTTTCCAGGAAAAAAATATGGTTGTATCTATCAAAGAAATTATTGAACAATATTATTTTTCCCTAAACTATGAAACACTATTAAGTAATAAAATGTTGTAGGAGAGAAGCTAAGTTTTACTAATTCCAGGCTAAATGCTTATCTATTTACTAATACCTAGGTTAAGGGAAACTATCAGTAATAAAGTGAGATTTGTGAAAGATATTAAAATACAAGAGACATGTTAAAGAAATCTGAGGAATATGAAATCTTCTACATTGTATAAATTGAAATAATAGGAAAATGTGTGACCTACTGACTCTGAATAATCTGCCATGTTGTTTTTAATATCACCCAAAATGTAAAGTTTACCACTCATCTTGCATGTAGATGTACAGTCTGTACATAGACATTTTTTTGTGTGTGCTGTAATCTGTAACCAATAGTTGTAACTTACATATTTTCCCCACCAATGAAAACTGGAAAACTCTGCCATGGGTGAGTTCTCCCTTTTCTAAGCTGTCCCATAAAATCTTTCTAGCTTCTAACAGGATTTGGAACACTTCACAGCTTTGAAGGTTTCTGTTTCCCAGGTCGATGGTGCAGGTAAACATACCCTGCCAACTCTGTGAAGATAGAAAAAAAACAAATAAATTCAAAATCTTTTAGGAAATGATTTATCCTAAAAGCTGCTGTGGTCTTAAGGATACTTGCAAAGAGTATCCTCACATTGGGCTCTCAATAAATCTTCATAAAATTTTCTCTGCCTCAAAAGCCTTAATTTTCGTCCACAAGATGGCCTATGTGGAAGGAATTTGAATCCCCTAGACAACCCAGTACTGCTTACAAATTTTGAGCAGGTGCTGGCTATGAACCCCTTGAGTTCACAAATTTGAACACTGTTGCTGGGTACCACAGTTGGGCTCCTCTCAGGATCACTGAATCCCCACCATGGTTGAGGTTCTGGTTTACTGAAGCTGGTTACCTCCTTAGTTGGAGGGTTCTACTACTTTCTCCTAATGACAGTTACTATCTACAAATTCAAGGTAAATTTTGAATTATAGGAAATGGTTCTGTTTGTCTCTTGAGATGAAAGGTCATCTTGACTCTCTCTAAGAATAAGAGTTACTGACCCAAGTTCAATATGAGAGGTTTCTGTTGAATTCCATGGCAGGGTTGAGAAGCAGAGGCTCTAAATTCCTTCTCCAGGAGTTTAGGGTGAGAAAACCTTTTTAAGCTTCCTCTTGATTGACAAGATGAAAGATCTTGCTCCCCTCTGGCTGAATGGCTTTGGGAAAACATGTAAGAGGCTAACCACCTCTGGGATGCTACACATAAGCCATACACCGATCCACCACACAGCTTGTTTGCTCAAAACCACCAACATGGGAAATGAAGCTTCTGAAGTTGAGGGTGCACCACCGTTGTCTGCAACAGCTGGTTTTATATTTAATACTTACGGTCCATCTATGGCAAGTATTTACATAAATGGACCCATCTTGCCAAGTGGAACCTTAAACTTCAATGGAAAAATAAATTATAAAGATTCTTTGAAATTCCAACATTAGTTCATTTATGTGCTTTTGTAGAAAAGATTTCTTTACAGGAGCCTAAAAAAACTCCCACAATTTTGCTGAAACTCCCCCAGTTCATTCTGCTCCATTTGAAACAAAACCTACTATATTAATTCACTTTCTGTTGCTCATAACAGAATACCTAACACTGGGTAATTTATAAAGAAAGAGAATTTATTTCTCACAGTTTTGGAGTCTGGGAAGTCCAAGATTCAGGGGACACATCTGGTGATGGCCTTGTTCTTAGTGGAAAATTTATAGAGTCCTCTGGTGACCAGCGTGTCATATGGCAAGAAGGGCAAGTTGTGCCTTAATGTGCTCACTTGCTCTTCTTATACAGTCACCAGTGACACTCCTTGACAACTCATTAAGCCAGTCAGCCATTAAACCATGAATGGATTAAATCACTCACAAAGGCATAGTCAGTCCTCATGATTTAATCATCTCCTGGAAGCCCCACCTTTCAAATACCATGTTGGAGCACCTGCAAGTTGAGGTGAGCCTGCTCTTGTCTACATTTCTTGGACTCGGAAATCTGTCTTTCCCTTAAGGGGCAACACCAAATAGTCCAGCTGGTTTTACCATACAGGTATTCAAACATTAAGGATTGTCAGGCTTTCTGGGACTGTAGCCAGCTATATTTTCAACATTTATGGTTCATTCTCATGCATGTTTTTACATTGATGGCCATTTTTTTTAGCACCAAATTAAAACACTGCAACTATAGAATTAACATGTAGAGTTTTTAAGTTCTCCATCTCTTTTCTCTCCCTATTTTGTTGACTCTTGTCCAGGTCTTGAGACAAAACTCTCTGCTTATGTCACTTTAACCAAAATGGAAAAAAAAAAAAAAAATAGAAGTCTTGAAGGGCTTTTTAAGTGAATGGTTTTACAAATTACAACAGCTCCATGGTTATCCTCAACCTAGAAACCTAGACACCTTTAGGAAATGTAAATTTAGGTTTTCCTGGCTAACAACTGCTTAGGGTGATGGAACAGTTAATTAAAGGATTAATAATCTAAAAAATAACTAAATAAATATTTATAAGTTAGACTCTCGTATCTAACAGTTCAGAATCTTGAGCCCAGAGTAATAATATAAAGTATCTCTGCCTGGCATAAATATTTCTTTGTCTGCCACACATGGGCCAGAGAGAGCCAAAGAAAAAAATTATTATTATTATTATTAATAACAATAACTTAAAAAAACACTTTTTAGTAAAAATTCAAGGCCACTTGAAGATTTTGTTTTTCTCATACAATTCAGCCAGTCCTACCTAAAATGCAAATATGAAAAATTTAATCATTAATTCAACTGAAACTGAAGAAAACAGAAAAAAAGCGGGTTAAATAGTTTTTCTTTAAAAGTTGAGCAGCTGTAAAACTGCTTTAGCCAAAAACTGGTTCATCACCTTTATTAAATTACCTATCAGGACAAATAATATTTAGCCATATGAACATGTCCCATTTTGTCCATACTTTAATTTGAATCCAACTGCTTTTTATAAATCCATAAGCTTGTATTATTTCATGATTAAAATTCTAAAATGAAAGCTATAAGGACTTTTGTGCATGTACATGTGTTTAGGTGTGTTCACAAATATGTGCAAGTATTATGTTGTATGTTGTGTCTACTCTGGTGTAGTCAGCTAAAAATATCTTAAGAAAGTTTTTAAGTGGCTTAGGTAAATAAGAACCCAATAATAAAATTTTGCAAAATTTTATTGTAAGTAACCCATATGCTTTCTTATTTCACATAACTTAGACAAATCTTTGCTTAAAAAGTGGGTTTAAAGTTGTTGATAGAATAAAAATAGAAATATCTTCAAAACTGTCAACATACATTTTTGCCTGGGTTTGCTAGTCAGATAAGATTATATTTGTCTCTGCTAGAGATTTTAAGGCCATAAAAGTATAAACCCAACCTAAAACAGAACGATCTTTGATTATTTAATTCTTTGATGAGTGAGACTAATTTAAAATTTTTGGTTTAATAAAAATAGCTGTATCATCTCAGTTATTGGCAAAATACCCATATGTAACTTTAAGGTTTTTACTTAAGAAAACACCTGATATTCACAGGCTATGAAATGTTGAACAAGGAAATAACTTAAAATGATTACTAGCTTTGTCTAATATCTCTGTTTTTATAAGTAATCTAGGTATAATTAGTAAAATAAATAAATCAATTAAATGTAAATGAGGTAAACATTTACAAATAAACTTCTCATGTAATTTAAAATCTTAAAGTTATACTCATTAAATATCTAAGTCATTCCAAATAAGATTTAAAAAAAAACTTAAACATAAATATGTTTAACAAAAATAAGTTTGCTCTTGGATTTTAGATATTACAGAAAGGCTAAATAAATTTGGATTTATTAATATACAGAAAAAGTTAAGGTTACTAAGAGTTAAAAATCTAATATATATACAGGACCAAAAACAAATTATGTTTTTAATAAAAAATGATTGTAAGACAAAAGCATGCTCTTTGTTGAAAAATTCTTTTGTCTAAACTCAGAGATAATTTATGGTTGTTCCAAAAAGTAAATATAGAAAGAAAATAGAAACAAGATATAAAGGAGCCAGTAAGTAAGAGATAGAGATGAGAGAGAGAGAAAGAGAGAGAGAGAGAGAGATGTAAAGAAATTCATGTGTATGAAGGTGTAGTTTTGGTAAGAAAGGTTAAAAGAAAATATTTTTGTGAAAGAATCTTGTGTAGTAAAGTGTTCCAAAACAAAATGACTGGTTATTTAGGAAAGAAGAAGAAGAAATTTAGGGCAAAACAGAAAGTCTAAAACATGTTGTAGAAATGTCTACATCATAATAAAAGTTCATGAATGATAAATTTATGAAAAGATTTTAGAAAAAGCAAAATATTTCCCTTTATGTGAAAATAAAAAGATTCTCTTGAAATATTGATCTGCCTTCAGAAAAATTGAAAGAGATTTTGATTTTAATTCTAAAATCTGTTTCTTTAACAGCCTCATTCAAAACTACTGAAAGTTTCTATTTCTGTCAAATTTCTTCCTGAGATTGATCTGATCTTTTTATTTCCAGGTTGGAAGTGCTGTCTTCTTTTAGAATGGTATTTTTCAATTCATTTTATTTTTATTTTTTGTTTTTATTTCTCATTAAACAATGTAATTGATTTTCATGACCCTTTACCAATTTTTCCTTTTCCCCCTCTCCCAGCAACCTTAGCTCTGTTCAGTTCTTTTAACAAGTTCAAAGAATTATTGTGATTGTTGTGTCTTTTTCTTTCTATTTATTTGTTCGTTCATTTATTTATTTTTATTAGTTCCCACATATAAGTGAGAACATGCGGTATTTCTCTTTCTGTACCTGGCTTATTTCACTCATAATTTTATCTATGTTGCTGTAAATGACAAAATTTCATTCTGTTTTATAGCAGAGTAGTATTCCATTGTGTAAATATACCACATTTTCCTTATCCACTCTTCTGATGATGGGCATTTAGGCTGGTTCGAACTCTTGGCTATTGTAAATAGTGCTGCGATAAACATGGGAGTAAAGGTATCCCTTTGACATGATGATTTCCATTCCTTTGGGTATAAAACCAGCAGAGGGATACCTGGGTCATATGGCAGTTCTAGCCATAATTGTTTGAATAACCTCCATACCATTTCCCATAAGGGCTGCACAATTTTACAGTCCTACCAACAGTGTAGGAGGGTTCCCCTTTCTCTGCATCCTTGCTAGCATTTGTTATACTCAGTCTTTTTGATATTAGCCATTCTGAGACTTAACAATGCCTGACTTCAAACTATACTACAAAGCTATAGTAACAAAAACAGCATGGTACTGGCATATAAACAACTCAAAATGGATTTAAGAGTTAAATATACATCCTGAAACTATAAAACTCCTGAAAGAAAACATAGTGGAAACACTTCAGAAAGTAGGACTGGTCATATACTTTATTAACACTACCTCCAAACACAGGCAACAACAGGAAAAATAAACAAATGGGATTATATCAAACTAAAAAGCTCTGTACAGCAAAAGAAACAATTAACAGAGTGAAAAGACAACCAACAGATTGGGGGGAAATATTTGCAAAATATTTGTCTGACAAAAGGTTAATATCCAGAATATACAAGGAACTCAAACAACTTAACATCAAAAAACCAAGTAACACAACTTAAAAATGGGCAAAGGAGCTGAATAGATATTTTTAATTCTTGAAGTAAAATCTTACTCTTGAAGCTTTTTAGATTCATATCTCAGAGCTGCATGTTTGTTATACATCATACATCATTGCCTACAGCTCTCCCCTTTTCTACTCTTGAGAAGGTCTTGGTATACTAGAAGGTATTAGATATACTAGAAATATGAAAAACCAAGAAAATATGACAAAATAACAGAAATGCAGTAATTCTCAAGTACCAGACCCTACAGAGCAGGAAACCCTTGAAATGACTGAAAAGGAATTCTGAGCAACAATCTTAAGGAAAGTCAATGAGTTATGAGAAGACTCAGTTAGACAACACAATGAAATGAGAAAAAGTATCCAGGATATGAAGGAATAAATTTACAAAAAGTTTAATACCTTTAAAAAGAATGTAGAAAAACTATTGGCACTTAAGAATTCACTCAATGCAATTTTTTTGAAAAAAAAAATAAACAGAAGCTCAAGCAGCAGGTTAGAGCAGGCAGAAGAAGGAATTTCTGGTATTGAAAACAGTCTTTTTAAAATAACACAGGTAGACCTCCCCCAAAAAAAAGATAAGAAAGGAAAAAATAATTTTTAAAATGAAGAAAATCTAAGAGAACTAGCAGGCAAACTTAAGCACACAAACATCCAGATCAGGTAATTTCCAGAAGGCAAAGAGAAAAGAAGTGGTATTGAAAACCTATACAAAGAAATAATAAAAGAAAACTTCCCAGGTATAGGGAGAGATGGAAACCTTCAGATCCAGGAAGCCCAAAGATCCCCAAACAGATTCAATCCAAAAAGATCCTCTCCCAGACACATTATAGTCAAACTGGAAAAGCTCAACGACAAAGAGAGAATTCTAAAAGCAGCAAGAGAAAAGATTCAAGTCACCTATAAGGAGCCACCATCAGACTAACAGCAGACTTCTCAACTGAAACCTTACAGGAATGAAGAAAATGGGTAGATATATTCAAAATACTAAAAGAAAAAATTGCCAGCCAAGCATTCTTTACCAAGCAAGGCTATGCTTCAGAAATGAGGGAGAAATAGTGTATTTCCCAGGCAAACAAAACTGCAGGAGTTCACCACCACACGACCAGCCCTGCAAGAAGTCCACAAGGGAGTCCAGCACCTGGAATTTGAAAAATGATAATCACCACCATGAATACACAAGAAAGAACAAAACCCAGTGGTAGAACAAAAATGCAAATTAGAAAAAGAAAGAAATGAAATCTTACCACCTAACACACCAACAAATATAGAAGACAAACAATAAAAGGGGATGAAAGAACAAAAGATATTTCCAGTATTCAAAGGAAAATTGATAAAATGCCAGGACTTGGACAATACCTTTCAATAACAGCCCTGAATATAAATAATTAAATTCTCTACTCAAAAGACACATACTGATGACTGGATTAAAGAGCTAGACCCAACAATATGCTGTTTTCAAGAGACTCACCTCACCTGTAAAGACACACACAGACTAATGCTGAAAGGATGGAAAGAAATACACCACACAAATGGAAACCATAAATGATCAGGAGTAGCTACTCTTATACTGAATAAAATAGATTTTAAACAAACAAACAAACAAACAAACAAACAAAAGGAGACAATGAAGGCCACTGCATAATGACAAAAGAATCTAACCAGCAAGAAGACATAACAGTTGTAAATATATATGCACCTAGCATTAGAGAACCCAGATATATAAAGCAAACACTATTAGACTGAAAGAAAGAGATGGACCCCAGTACAATAATAGTTGAAGACCTGAATATCCATCTCTCAGCATTGGAATGATCATCTAAGCAACAAATCAACAGAGAAACACAGGATTTAAACTACACTTTAGACCAATTGGACCTAGGAGATATCTACAGAGCATTTTATCCAACAGCTACAGAATATACATTCTTTTCATTAGCACATGGAATATTCTCCAGGATAGACCACATAATGGGTCACAAATCAAGTCTCAACAAATTTTAAAAGATGGAAATCATTTCAAGTATCTTTTCAGACCACAATGGATTAAAACTAGACATGAATAAAAAGTGAAACTCTGGAAACTATGGAAATTAAAAAGCATGTTCCTGAATGACCTATGGGGCCAAGAAGAAATTAAACTGGAAAATAAAAAATGTCTTAAAACTAAGGAAAATAAAGACAGATCATACCAATCCCGTGGGATACTGCAAAATCAGTACTAAGAGGGAAGTTTATCACAATAAGCACTTACATCAAAAGAATAGAAAGCCTTCAAATAGAGAACTTAATGCTATACCTCAAAGAACTGAAAAACAAGAACAATTCAATCCCAAAAATAGTAGACAGAAAGAAATAAATTAAGATCAGAACAGAACTAAAGGAAATAGAGACCCCCCCAAATATAAAAAAGATCAATGAAACAAAAAGTTGTGGGGTTTTTTTGAAAGTAAAAAAAATAGACAAAACATTAGGTCGGCTAAGAAGAGAGCAGACCAAAATAACAAAAATCACGAATGAAAAGGAGACATTACAACTGATACCATAGTAATACAAAGAAACATTAGAGACTATTATAAATGACTATATGCCAACAAATGTGAAAACATGGAGGAAATGGATTAATTTCGGGACACATACAAACTACCAAGACTGATTCAAGAAGAACTAGAAAACCTGGGCAGACCAATAACAAGCAACAAGATTGAAGCAGGAATCAGAATTCTCCCAGCAAATAAAAGCATAGGACTGGATGACTTTACTGTGGAATTCTACCAAATTTTAAAGAGGTACTAATAATCCACATCAAAATACCAATGACATTCTTCATAGAAATAGAAAAAAAAAAAATCCAAACATTCATATGGAACAAAAGACCATGAATACCAAAAGCAATCCTGACCAAAAAAATAAAAATAATAAACCTGGAGACATAAAACTATCTGACATCAAATTATACTACAAAGCTATAGTAACCAAAACAACATGGTACTGGCATAAAAAAGGACATACCTACCAAGAGAACAGAATAGAGAAGCCAGAAATCAACTGACATACTTACAGGCAACTGATCTTTGACAAAGACAACAAGAATATAATTGGGAAAAAGACTGCCTCTTCAACAAATGGTGCTGGGAAAACTGGACATACATATGTAGAATAATGAAACCACACCCATACCTCTTGCCATAAACCAAAATCAACTCAAAATGGAGTAAAGACTTAAATATAACACCTGAGACTATAGAACTCCTATGAGAAACTTACAAGACACACTTCAGAGTGTAAGACTGGGCAAACACCTTAAGAATAAGACCCCAAAAGCACAGACAAACAAAGAAAAAACAAAAAAAATTGGATTATATCAAACTAAAAAGTTTCTGCACAATGAAATAAACAATTAACAGAGTGAAAAGACAACCTACAGAATGTGAGCAAATATTTGCAAACTATGCATCTGACAAGGGATTAATATCCAGAATATACAAGGAACTCAAACAACTTAAGAGAGAGAGAGAGAGAAGAAAAAAGAGAGAACAAAAATAAACTGATTGAAACATGGACAAAAGAGCTAAATAGGCATTTCTCAAAGGAAAATATATGAATTGCCAACAAAAGTATGAAAAAATGCTTAACATCACTAGTCATCAGGGAAATGCAAGTTAAAACCACATTAAAATATCTCGTCAAGCCAATGAGACTGGCTATTATCAAAAAGAGAACAACAAATGTAGGTAAGGATGCAGAAAGGGGAACTTTTCTAGACTCTTGGTAGGACTATAAATTAGTGGAGCCATTATGGAAAACAGTATGATGATTACTCAAGCAACTACAGAAAGAACTGCCACATGATTCAGCAATCTCATTGTTGGGTACATACACAAAGGAATGGAAATCATCACATTGATAGGATACCTGCACTCCCATTTTTGTTGCAGCTCTATTTACAATAGTCAAGAGTTAGAACCAACTTAATGCCTATCACTGTATGACTGGATAAGGCAAATGTGGTATATATACACAATGAATACTACTCTGCCATAAAAAAATAAAATAAAATTCTGCCATTTGCAGCAACATGGATGAACTTAGAGATAATTGTGTTAAGTGAAATAAACAGACAGAGAAAGAGAAATTCCACATGTCCTCACTGATGAGTAGGAGGATAAAATAAATAAGTAAATAAAACACAAACAAAGATAGATGGAACAATCACAATAATTCATGGAACTTTCAAAAGGAGAAAACAAAAATGAGGCCACCAGAGATGGGAAAGGGGGAGAGGTAGGAGGAGTTACTGCAAAATTGGTAAAGAGCCACAAAATATGATTACATTGTGTAATGTTGAATATACAAATGATCTTCATTTGAGCATAATATATTGCACACAGAAATTGATATTCAGTGCTGTATCCCACAGATATATAACATCAATTATGTTTCAATTAAAAAAAAGAAAAATTCCATCAGACAGAAATAATATACCCAGCAAAGCTATTCTTCAGAAATGGAGGAGAAATCAAGTCTTTCTCAGACAAGGATGCCCGCTCTCACCACTTCTTTCAACACAGTACTGGAAATCCTAGCCAGAGCAACTAGGCAAGAGAAAGAAAAAAAGGGCATCCAAATTGAAAAGGAGGAAGTCAAGTTATCTGTTTACAGATGATGTAATTTTATATTGACAGAAAGCTAAAGACTCTACCAAAAACCTCCTACACCTAATAAATTCAGTAAAGTTGCAGGATGCAAACTCAACATACACAAATCAGTAGCATTAATATACACCAAAAATGAACTTGAAGAAATCATGAAAACTATCCCACTTACAATAGCAACAACAACAAAATTACCTGGAAATAATTTTAACCAAGGAGATGAAGATCTCTACAGAAAAACTATGACAGCAATTAAAGAAATTAAGGACACAAAAAAATGGAAAGACATCCCATGCTCATGGATTGGAAGAACCAATGTTGTCAAAATGTCTATATTACTCAAAGTGATCTACACATACAGTACAATCCCCATCAAATTACCAATGCCATTTGTCACAGAAATAGAGAAAACAATTAAAAATTTATATGGAATAACAAGAGACTCCGAAATGCCAAAACAATCCTGAGCATAAAGAACAAAGTGGGGAGAGGGGGTGTCACATTCCCTGACTTCAAAATACACTACAAAGCTAGATTAATCAAAATACTATGGTGCTGACACAAAAACAGACACGCAGACCAGTGGAACAGTACAGAGAATCCACTTACCTACAGTCAACTGATTTTAGACAAAGGAGCCAAGAACTTACATTGGAGAAAGGAGAGTCTCTTCATAAAAAGCTTCTGGGCAAATTGAAGATCTATATGCAGAAGAATAAATCAAGACCCCCTTTTCTCACCATACACCAAAATTAACTCAAAATGAATTAAACACTTAACTGCAAGACTCCAAACTATAAAACTTCTACAAGAAAACATAAGGAAAACAATACAGGACAGAGGAATGGACAAAGATTTTATGAATAATACTTCTGAATGACAGAAAACAAAAGAAAAAATAAACAAATGGGATTATATCAAACTAAAAATCTTCTACATTGTAAGGAAAACAATCAATAGAGAAAAAAGACAACCGGAAGAATGGGAGAAAATATTTGCAAAATATGCATCCAACAGGAGATTAATATCCAGAATATACAAAGTAGTCAAACAACTCAATACTTAAAAAGAAAAAAATATTAGAAAGGGGCAAATGAGCTAGACATTTCTTGAAAGAAAACATACAAATGTTTCATACTATATGAAACAATTCTCAACATCTGTAGTCATCACTTTTCTTTGCAAATTTGACTCCATGGAAGTGCATTATCACAAACTTGACTTTGTGTTTTAAGTATTGTGCATAGACAAAACACGTTAAAACTTTCCCAATAAATGAAAATATGTTCTTTTTGTACATCTGTAGTTCTGAAAGATAAAATGTCTTGAGATCTTGGTTCTTTGGGTGACCGCCTACGTGTTTGGGAACCATCACTTGTTTTGATCAATCTTATCAAAGCACTTTGGTTGTCTATCATGATATATATCAGATAAGTGCAGTTTTAAAGCTTGGTGCACACAATTACCAACCACAGTGATATGCATCTATACATTTTGCTTTTTGACCTTTCTCTTTATGAATATGGTTCATCTGCTCATAACTGTTATACCTACATGACTGTTGTTAGTATACCTTAGTGTTTGTGCTTGCAAAAATATTTACATTATTATTGCCTACTTTATGAGGAGGATCTTCAAAAAGTTCATGGAAATGCATGTTATGAAAAAAAAATGTATAAATTTCAAAATTGTTTTGCGCCAAAATAAGTTCATACTAATTTGTTAAAATATGTTTGAACAGGATCTTGTTTGAGATGCTAAGATGGATAAGACATCAGTTTGAAAAAAGCCCTTATCAGAGCAACATGAATTCTGCTCAAATTGGAGCAAGAACAAACATCAAATTTATAGTGAAGCCTGGGTGGAAGAATGGTGAAATCATTGATGCTTAAAAAAAGTTGATGGGGGTTGTGTTGTTCAGGATTACAGACCAAACCCCAAACCACATGAGGGGCATCTCATCTCATATCCAACCTTACACATGCACACGGAGGCAGCACTAACTACCCTGCTAATCCAGACATTCCACTCCTACATTTTAACCCCAAAAGCTTATGTGTGCTCAGAGGTAGCCTGTGGATATTTTGCCTCTCCTCATTTCTGCACCAGCAACTGCAAAGTCTGCATTCTGGGACTGTTTTGTGGTAGCAACCCCATTGGAATCACCCATGCAGTTTTCATTCCTTTCCCCATCGTACGTTAAATGTAAAGAACCATATATGTATTTGTGTTAAGATGTGTGGTTGCAAATAAGGAGGTTTGTTGTTCTGTGCTTGCTTTCTCTAGCTTACTGCTAATGAAAGAGGGATGTGAAAATGCTGTTGAAAGAAATGTCTTGGTAGATACAAGTTAAGCATGCAAATTTATGGAATGATTTATTTCAGGTTGCTCTTCTAACTTTTAGCTTCTTATTCTGTAGCAGCATAGCTCCGGTCATCACATGGTGTTCTTCCTTTGTGCATGTCTTTCTCCAAATTTCCCTTTTTTTATGAGGATACTAATCACATTGGGTTAGGGGCCCACCCTACTCCACTATGACTCATTTTATCTTAATCATTTGCCTCTGAAATGACCCTATTTCCAAATAAGGTCACATTCTGAAGTATTGGGAGTAAGATTTTAATATATGAACTTGGGGGGGTTACACAACTCAACTTATAACATTATAAAAATATGCTGATGCCACAAAAAGTCACATTTGAAAAATGCAGAAGTGATATTGCAAGATAGTGAGGAAGAGGTTTAGAGGAGAATGAGGGGAGTGTTTCTTTCTCAAGCAAATGCTGAATCCCAAGTCAGATGCTATATTCTCTCTACCTTTGGAAATGCCATGCTTTTGTTACTTGAAAAGCTTTTTGCTTCTGTGCCTCTGATATATTAGCCAAGACCAGACTATGCTGTGTGCTCCCACACATGTCTCTCTCTCTCTCTCTCTCTCTCTCTGTGTGTGTGTGTGTGTGTGTGTGTGTGGTTCAATTGCAGACACAATTTCAGATATATACTCAAACTGCAGAAGAAAGAAGATACACATCAATGTTAAACATTGTTAATCTGGAGATCAAAATAGTATTGCTCTTAGAAAACTAATGAAGATGATGACTTTTAAATATTTTACTCAAATTTGTTTCTATGTACATTACTTTTACATTTTAGACAGAACAATTTACCACAAATGTAACAGCTTCACAAGACACCATAAACTTTCATTTCTTAGTTCAGAAGTGAGGAGCCTTGCTTGAGTATGCTTGGGGTTTCACAAACTGAAATCAAAATGTCACCCAGCCAGTGCTCTATTTTCAGCACACTATGGAAGAATTCACTTCAAGGATCTTTTAATTTGTTGGCAGAATTTATTTCCTTCGTACAGTTTCTTCTTGTACCCACCTATCCCTTATCTTTAAAGACAGCAATAGCATGTTAAATCTCTCTCATGTTTCAAATCCCTCATTTTCTCTTCTACCACATCTTCTGCCCTCCTTTGCTTTAAGAGCTTTTGTAATCACTTTAGCTCCACCTGTAACCTAGGACAATCTCATCATTTTAAGATCAGCTGATTAGTAAACTTAACTACAACTGCAAAATCTTTTCACCATGTAACATAACATAATTTCACATTATGTTATCTTCAGAGTTAGATATCTGCCTGTGGTAGTAGGAGACCAGTAACTTTGTTGCAATAAAAAAAGGATTTGTAAAAATGTTCAGTATATTTACAAAACTATTACCACTGGTTATCTCTTGTGATTGTTTTATATAAGTAAAAAGCAAGGGGGAATGCAAGGTTTAAAATTTTAATGATTTTTTTATGGTACAGTTTACAAATGTAAGCTTATAAAAGCACATAAAGCTTACAATAAAGTTTTATGTTTTAGAGAGACCACCATAAATAAAGATATTTTCATGATGTTGGTCTTGGGGCATAAAATTCTTTGTGCCCTGAAAGTTCTTCCTACATAAGCAGAACATCAAAATAGATGGACTGACAACTCTTTGGAACACCAAACTCTGGATATCAGTCAACAGCCTCTGCTCCCAGCCTCTCCTCCCACATGCACTGTGTTGTTCAACTAAAATTTTCACTGCTGTCCTCTTCCTGTATGTTGAAATTATGAAATTTTGGGGAACATTTATATGAGCAGGACTTTTGCCTCCTGAGCTGAAATTAGAAACCATACACAATGTGTATGTTTTGTGATTTGACCATAAATAGAGGAATTAATGAAAGAGGGAATCAGTAGTGGTCTCCAATCTGCCCTCTGCCACCCTAGCCCAATCCCACTCTCACTCCACTTCTATCTCCCCTGCTACTGTAGAGGATTAGGAATCTTGATTCCTATTTGATTATTAGATAGGGTTTTAGGTAATACATGCATGGGACAAGAGTCCTCAGATAGGAGGTGAGAGCCTGCAGCTAGGAGGGCAAGAGCCCACCTAATCAATTCTAATCAAGTATATGTGATTCTCAGTTGATTTTTAGTACAGGGTTTTTAATAATAGAAGTATGCGATGAGTCCTCAGACAGGAAGCAAGAGCTTACAGCTAGAGGGGCAAAAGCCCACCAAACCAATTCTAATCAGTGTTTAGGTATGGGATTGTATACACGATTGTTAATATAATGGGTTCATTGGAAGATTTTGTGAGAAGGAAACTCACAAGAGAACTGAAGCGGAACAAGAATTGTTCTGTGGGCAATAACCTTTACTACCACAAAGCTTAAACGGTGGGAAAACTTGTGAGTTAAGTTTTCCAAGGATGGTTTGCTAGATTAGTTAGTACATGGGGGTTTTTCTACATTTTGCTTTAAGCTGTTTTTGTGAGTTTCTCAAGAAGTCAGGCACTTTCATGATTGTCTTATTGTTTCTTTTGCATGTTACTTAGATTTATAACTATTTTGTTGGTATATTGTTTAAATTATTTTGAACCATGCATGCTTGGATGAAGATTGTTACATAGCCAATTTCTGTATGTTCTTACTATTATTGATTAACCATCTGTTCTTTTCCTGTAGTTTTCCTTGTCTTTTCAATAAAAATTGAAGCAAAAACCAACTCGGGCTGCTACCCAGTTCCTCCTAACAGAGGAGTTTCTGAGGTGCAGTCACTTCAGGCTTTCATTGCATTCATGTTGCTTTGAGTAATCTTTTTTCATCTCCGTTACGCAGCGAGAGGTGTAACATGCTACATCCTTCATTTCTCCACCTTTTGACCTTCAGACTTTCATAAAAGCTCCACTCACTCTCTGACCTTCATCCAACACTTCAAGACTTCTGTTGATCCCCACCTTTATTCTGTGATGTTTGTGATCTCCATTCCTCTCTGACCCCTATTCCTGGGACTTCAGTTTGATCCTCTGCACCTTCAGTCTCTCCTGCAACCACCATCATCTCTGTCTCCTGCCTTTTGTCTCTACCTACTCTAAATTCCAAAAGCTTGGTGCATTCTCCATGTCATCTGTGCCCCCAAATCCCAAACTCACTTGCCCTCAACTTTAAGGCATCTTCATCTGCCCTATGAAACCAGGGCACATCCTGCACCCATGGACCCCAGACCTATAATCCCTGACTCTTTCTCACTGGTTCCTTGGCTCTCTCATTCCCACCATCCTCCATGGCTCCATCATTGCCCTGTGCCCATTTTGCAACCCCACATTCCTATTATCTCCCCAGGCTCCATCTGCTTTTTCCACATTCTATACCTACCTTGGACTATCATCATCTTCCAGGATTGGCCTGCCCCATCTCTACTCCCCTTCCCTCCACACAGTGCTTTCTAACCCCTCTCCTCCACTGACCTTTACTAATGTTTCTCCATTAACTTCTCATCATCATTAGCAATGTTGTTCCCATGACCCCTGCACCCTGTATCACCCCACCCCAATATACTCAATACCTTAACTTCCTTTGCTTCCTTGCATCTTAAAGCTGGTATCGCACTTTAATACCTAAGCAACATTTAATGCCCTTTTCCTTTTATCCCTCTGCCCATTCTCATTTCCTGCACTCTCTACAGCCCCATGGTCCCAAGACTCAGTGCAAAGCCTTCTTATATCCTGATGTCCTTTTTCCCCTGCGGTCTCTTTTTAAAAATTATTTTACTTTATCACACACCCATATACTGTCACTCTCTCAAATACTGCAACTTTCCCACCACCAATCTCCACCTACGGGGTGATGCTCACAGAACTTTTAATGTCCTGGGCATTATAAATATTGCCTTTGTGGAATGTTGCAGAGTTAGAAATATTGTAAAATGTAGGAAGGCCTGCCTTATCAGGCATATGGAATTCTGAAGTTAAAACTATGTTTCAGTATGAGAATATGTTATGGAGGTACATGCATGTATGTAGACTGTATAGGGTGATTTTACAAAAGAGGGTAACTGAGATATTGTGTGAGCGTGTATCATGATGAGTGTTTATAATTTTCACTGTGACTTTATATATGGAGAGTGCATGAGTGTTTGCACAACTGGAATTGTGTGAGTACATGAGTGACTGGTGTATAAGTATGTGAGTGTATGTGACGGTATATATGAGTGTGTGAGTGTGCATGCACACGTGTGTTTGCAGCTGTGTATGAATGTGTGTGTGTGTGTGTGTGTGTGTGTGTGTAGTGTGGTGGTTTGTCCACTATTATGGCTCGAACCCTAATTCGATAATGGGGGGTGATTGCAAATGATCCCGGATCAAAGTTATTTGTTTATAGAAAAACTAAAGAATACAATTTAACTTCTGATTTACCTTCCTTAATTAGTTCCAAAACAGCATTGTTTATTACTGAAAATTCAGCTAAAAAAAAAAAATGTGTAGAGGAGTGTGTAGCCCATTCTGTGACCTTAAATTAAATAAGTAGCATTGACTTATCTGATACTTTTAAAACATGATAAAATCTGCCTGTCAAACTATCTGATCCCGGTCCTTTATTTGTGAGAGATAGTATTAGAAACTTCTGTTTCTTTTATGGATATTTTTCTGCTTCTACTTTTTAACACTAATGGGTCTATATTGGTAAAATCTGTTTTCATACAAATATTCCATATTAGTTGATACTGAGTTGTGCAAATGGGTCCAATGATATCTGAAGTAAACTCTTGGGAGCTTGTTCATTGTCACTTGTAACTTATAAAAAATTCTTCTGAGATGTTTGTGTCACTCTATTTCTTCGCTGATAACTTGATGATGCAGTTCAGGGATGTGAAGACGAGGAAAGATGTCACTTTTGGAGAGGAAAAGTCCTCAGCAAAGCGGAACATCCAGTGAGTCAATGCACTTTGCCAGTCCCTCACGTGTCACACCTCAGCATTTCCTGCTCTCCCTCATGTGAGACTCTGTCTGACTCCTGGGGTCATGAAAAAGAAAGAGTCTCTCAGAAGTTCTCCAGTAGTCTCTTAAGAGATGCTAACTGGAAACTTGTAATTGCTCTTGGTAATTAGCAACAGAGGAAAAAGTTTTCAGAAACATTTTCATGTCCCCAGCCTGCCCTCCCACTGATGCTTCAGGTGAAATGATAATTGCAGTTCTTAGGGGAGGTGAGGTCACAGAACCACAGACCCATGTCTTGGAGTCTAGCTGCACTCTCTCAAACCTGAAGTGGCTGCCTTGACATTCACGCTGAGCCCGCCATCTAGGTTGCAGGGAGAAGCTGGTGAGTATTCTGTATTTTGGTCTGAGAGTTAGAATCTGTAAGGGAAGGAGGCATATCAGAAGTCTGGGTAAGAAGTCATATTGGAAAAAGTTGATTCTTCTGGGTCTGAGTTTGGACCAGTGCCAAAGCCATACAGTAAGAAGTAATTCTGAGTCATGAACTGAGCTAGTGAGGGGAGATGGGTTCCTAGATCCTATGCCCATCTCTGATGGCTCCTAGTGTAATAGGGTGTAATTCACAATGACAATGATGGTTGGTGTTTATCCAAGTAATAAGGAAACTTGAATTTTAATGTGCAGAGGGCTGTAGTTCTGAAATCAATCTCCTGTTCAGCCTACATGACAGCAGTCACAGGCATAATTTTCTAAATTGGTTTACTAACTGGGTGCCCATAATACATCCATGCTTGTAATAAAGAACGGGATAAATCTACGGGAGTCTTCTAATTCTGTGCAGAAACAGTGGGCCTAATAGAAGTTGCTGGAATGAATTGTTTTTTTCTAAGTATGGGTTTATAAAGTGGTTTGTGGATTCTATTATTGTGTCTACTGACTATGAGAGACTTTTCTCTTTTAAAGTTAGTGAAGCAGCATTGAAGGAAAAAATTAATTTATAATGATCCGTTTCAGAGACTATCTGAAAGTCTCAAATGTGTCTTGCAATACGAGGGCCCTTCTAAAAGTTAATGGAAGGATGTGTACTATCTTTTAATTCTATTTTCTCATGAATATTTTGAGGTATCCTCATATTTCCTCTGCTTTAAAATATAATACCAATTCAAATATTTATTTTAATTTCTACAATATGCAATATTTTTGCCTGAACATTCCATTTTGCCTGTGTCTTATATGTCACTATTTCTCACAAATAGTGCCATATTGTTAATAATTTTATGTAACTCATATTAATAAATAAGTATATGATTTGAAATAATTGATAATTTTGTTTGTACCATGTACTATTTTATCAAACATCAATGTTTCATGCCCCATACTTCCTGTGATTTGTGCTACTGAAAGTTTAGTCCTGGGATAAAACCAAAGAAGTCTTTCTGCTGCCATCCTAATATCAAGCCATCCCTGCAGTGTGTAAACCCACCTCCTCATGATGCAGATTCCTGTGGGATTATACTGCAATCTGTGCATCTACATTTTACTAGAGTATCCAAACCTTCACTCAGAAATTATATCGGCCTATTGAGTAAGTTTTTATAAGTGAACAGACACTTGTTACTACCAAAATTATAAAATAAAATAGCAGCAATCAAATAAAATGACAAGGTACAAAATCAAAATGAAATGTATAGATTTATTTTATTTTTTTTGAAGAACACAGCTAACTAGATTCTTACTATGCCATGGATTAAATACAGTATTACTGCTACCAGCACAGCCTGGATATAATCCTCTGCACCTAGCAGGGTGTGAATTTATATGAAATACTTGACTTGTCTGAGCTTAGGTTCCCCTCATGTTTGTAAGGAAAGTAATAGTAGTGCCTGCCTCATAAATTTGTGATGAATAAAGAAGTCACCATGTGTGTGGCTTTCATAACTGTGATTTGTACATTGCAAGTGCTACTTAATGCTTATGCAGTCAACCCGTGGATGCCTCTAAATGATGAAAAACTTAAAGTATTTTTTTGCTGCATGAGTGTATTTGTCCACTTCTGTTGCTTATAACAAAATATCTGGAACTGTGCAATTTGTGAGAAAATGAAATTTATTGCTTACATTTTCTGAGACTGGGAAGTCCAATGTCCGGGGAACACATCTGGTGAAGGTCTTCCTTGTTGGTGGCTTCAGTGACACAGGATATCACATGGAGAGATGGTGAATCAGAGAGAGAGACTAACCTCCTCATTCACTCACCTTTTTAAAGACACCAGAACCACTCCTATTATTCCAAAAATGGGTCAATCCATTCATTTGACATGATACAAGTAGCCCACATATGATATTCCCATGCAGGATCCTTTAGCTCAGAAGACAAATAGTAACTGAAAACTAACAGGATGGCCACCAGGAATGTGGCAATAGGAACAATCGTCTTATTACAGACTGTATTTGGAATCCTGGGGAATTTCTTTCTTCTTTACCATTATCTCTTCCTTTATTTCACTGGGTGCAGGTTAAGGACCACAGATTTGATAGTGGAAAGCCTGCTTGTAGCCAACACTTTGGTTATTTTGTCTAGAGGAATCCCGCATGCAATGGTATCTTTTGGGTGGCAACATGTCCTCAGTGATCATGAATGCAAGTTCATTTCCTATCTGCACAGAGTGGGCAGAGGTGTGTCCATGGGCAGCACCTGCCTCTTGAGTGTCTTCCAGGCTATTATGATCAGTCTCAGAAACTCCAGGTGGGCAGAACTCAAAATGAAAGCTTCCAGGTTCATTGGCCCTTCTATTTTCCTGTGCTGGACCTTGCAAATGCTAATAAATGTCATTTTTCCTATGTATGTGACTGGGAAATTGAGCAACAAAAACATCACAAACATGAAAGATTTTCAATACTGTTCTTCTGTTCGTCATGATAGAACTGCAGACTGGCTGTATGCAGCATTGCTGTCATTCCCTGATGTGTTGTCTCTGGGGCTCATGCTCTGGGCCAGCAGCTCCATGGTTTTGGTCCTGTACAGGCACAAGCAGCGGGTGCGACACATTCACAGGAACAATATCTCCCCCTTGTCCTCCCCTGAGTCCAGAGCTACCAAGACCATCCTTCTCCTGATGAGCACCTTTGTCTTCTTTTACACCCTCGCCTGCATCTTTCAAGGTTGTTTGGCCCTAATTAATAAACCCAGCTGGTTCCTGATGAGCAGCACCTCAATAATTGCTGGGTGTTTCTCTACTATCAGCCCCTTCCTGCTCCTGAGCTGTGACTCCAGTGCATTCACCCTCTGCTTTTCCCAGATAAGCAGTAGAGAATCCCTGAATGATTGAGGAACATGTAAATTGTGTGATTTTGCACATAGTTCAAGTGGTTATTCACTTGTTCCCCACAGAATCGTACGTAACACTCATTTCACGAGATAGTGGTGGGATAACATACAAACTTATGCGCATACCATACATACATTTGTACATTATAATTGTGTGTATGTGTGAGTGTATATATACATGTGGGTGTGCATGTGTGCATGCATATATATTACATTGTGATGGTTATCTATCAAGGAATAATACTAGGAATTTGTATATAGAATTTAAAATAGTGCTAGTTACAATAACGACAATCTGTTTTACTAAAGTGTATTTTATCTGATATTTATCTTGGCAGTTTTAGTTAATTAGCTGGTTAAATTACATGCAATGTACTTTTTCTTTATCTACTTTGATTCTTTTATCTTAGCTGTTATCTCTTGAAAAAATTAACAAGTGAATACAGTGAAGCAACATCTGACTTTAACAGGAGTAATTGCTCCTTTTTGTTTAATATAATAAGGGACTTATTTAGGAAGCATTTATTAGTATATCTGACTGTTTTTTATTTTCTTATTTTTCTATGTTGATTATTTCCTGTATCGATTTAATTTAAAATCCTATTTTACTCCTGTTTTTTGGGGTGTCATGTATTTAGTAATGCTTTATTTCAACCTAGAAACTACAGTGTACTTTAAAAAACTAATCATATTCTAAAAGTATTGAATACTTTTACTCTCGAAATAGACAATATAAAGATATTGTATGCTAATTTTTTACTTTCTTACAACTTATTTTTTAATTACTGTATGTATTTTTTATCTCCCTTGCTGAAATTCAAATTTTATTATTATTATTATTAGACCAAAAACAAGCCTTAACACATTTAAAAAGACCAAGATCATAGACAATATCTTCTCTGACCACAATAAGAGAAGAAAATTTGGAAAATTCACAAATGTGTGGAAATTAAATAACACTCTCCTAAATAAGCATTAGGTAAAAAGGAAAATCACAGGGAAATTATAGAGTACTTTGAGATAAAAATGAAAGCACAATGTATCAAAATGTATAGGATGCAGGGCTCATGCGGTGCTTAGAGGAAAATTTATACTTGCCTTCAGGAAAGAGACAAGAGGAGCAAACTAAACCAAAAGCAAATATGAGTAGGAAATAAGAAAGATTACAACAGAAATGTATGAAATAGGGAATTAGAAGATGATAGAGAAAAATCAACAAAAACAAAAGTTGATTCTTTAAAAAGATCAACAAAACTTGCAAATCTTTATCTAGATTGACCAAGAAGAAAAGAGAGAAAACCAAAATTACTAAAATTAGAAATAAAGCAGGGGCATTATTACATTGTCATTATGGATTTTGGGGGTGGTAAGATTCAGTTTCTTTCTCTTTCTCGTTTGCATTTTTGTTCTACAAGTGGATTTTGTTCCTTCTTGTGTGTTCATGGTACTGATTATCGTTTTTTTGGATTCCAGATGCAGGACTTCCTTGAGAATTTCTTGTAGGGCTTGTTGTATGGTGGTGAACTCCCACAGTTTTTGTTTGTCTGGAAAATACACTATTTTTCCCTTGTTTCTGAAGGATAGCCTTGCTGGGTAGCTGATATGTATATTCAAAACATTTTATGCACAGGTCATGAATGAACTTCTCCACAGAATTTCACAAACTGAACACATTCCTGTATGCAGATCCTATGTCAAAAAACAGAATATTGTCGGCCTCTCGGGTGCCCACTCATGTCCCTCCCAGTCACCCTCCTTAAGATGACCACTATTGTGACATCTAATAGCATAGATCACTTTCACCTTTTTTGTACTTGTTATAAATGGAATAATTCAGCACGAACTGTTCTATATCTGTCTTTTCAAATTTTGTTTGTGAATTCTGCATATTGTTGGTGATAGAATCATATGGTGTGCATATGAAATGATGAATTTAATCATTCCTTACTGATGCACATGTGAGTGATTTTCAGTCTGGGACTATCATGAACAGTGCTGGTATGTGAGTTCTGCAACAGGTACTGATGACACATGCATTGATTTCTGTTAGAAATATATGTAGTGGTAGAACTGTTGGATTGTAGGTTTATATCTACTCAACTTTAGGAGATACTGCCAGACAGTTTTCCAAAATAAGTGCATGAATTTCACACTCAGAAGTTCTTAACTTTAATACACTATCATTTGTGGTGTCATTTTTTAGGGTTAATATTTTATGTCTGTTAAAAAGTGTTTGGCTATTATAAGGTCCCAGAGATATTCTTTGTTGTTTTCTTCTAAAAACATCACTTTGGGCCTTTAGAATTTACATCAGTAATTCTTTCAGAATCAGTTTATTATAAGTGTGGGTAGTGAATAGTCTCTTTTTTCTCACCAAGCTAATATATTTCAATGTTTTTCTGGAAATGTTGTATTTGACTTTCTTTTTATTTGCTCTCACTTGTCATTGCCTCACCTGGGTTAATCTCACTTTCCCCTCAGAAATGACATTTCTATCCAGTCTTCTGGCAATTCTGTGTCTTCTTGCCTCTTTCAGTATTTACAACTTCACTACATCATACCATCAAGGTTAGTCTTTGTCAAAATCGTCAGTGGGAGAGGATGTTGGAAAGTGGTGGGGTGGGGAAGTCCAGGAATTCTTCTCCCCATGTAAGTGACAAGTGCACTGGAAGAATCTGTCTGATGTTAATATTTTGCAACTCTGGAGTATACTGGCTATTGTCTTGTATATTCCAGAGAAAAGCTTGGGCAGTAAATTAAATTCTACAGCTACCCATCACTCATGTTCCAGAGCCATGGCAGACAGTGAGACATGTGTTCCTGCAGCACCTTGGGAAGCCTAAGTGTGCATTAAAAGATCTGCCCTCCAAATGTCAGGGATCTGCATTTGGATTGTTGAGGGATGCTAGTGGCCTTCAGGTTCAGACACAGAGGCAGGCAGCCATTGTTGCACCTACCTCCCACTGATGAGAGCCTGTCTTCTTCCTCCTCTGTGGACTTAAAGGGCCAGAACATTTTTTTCACCTTTCATTTTTTCTCTTTCACCCTATTGGTATCCAGATGTTTAAGAACTAGCGGTATTCAAAAGCAATTGCATATAAAAGGGAAATTAGGAAATATCCATGCATGCCTAGGTAAAGGTACAAGGTTAGAAAAGCCCTGAGAAGATCTTATGTTTACATCCAGGCTGATTTCCATTTACAGACACAACCTGCAAGAATCAAAAAACTGAAACGAAAAAATCAGCATGCTCTGAGAAAAGATAAAATGTGATTCACAGAGTTACCACATTATTAAATTCAAATGTTCAGTGTTGAACTAGTATCATTTAAATATGTTCCCCAAAAAGCATATGTTGTAAAGTTAATTTCCAATACAACAGTGTAAAGGTATGGGACTTTTAAGAGGTGATTAGGCTATGAGGGCTCTGCCATCACGGACAGGTTAATGCCATTATTATTGGATAGCTTCCTTATAAAAAATGAGTTTTTTCCTCCTCCTCCTCTCTCTCTCTCTCTCTCTCTCTCTCTCATCTTTTTGTACTTCTATACTGTGATGTTTTCTGCCATGTTATGACACAGCAGGATGTCCCTCACCAGATGCCAGCACCTTGGACTTTACAGCTTCCATAACTGTGAGAAATAAACTTCTGTTCATTGTATATTACCCAGTTTGTGATATTCTGTTACAGAAGCACAAAACATACTATGACATGAACAACAGCAAAAAAATCACAAGGACTATAAAGAAACAGGAAAGTATGTCCTATTTGAAGGGGAAAAAAAGGCAACTGCCCATAAGAGAGCCCTGATGGTGAAACTTATACAAAAAGACTTTGAAACAACTCTGTTAATGTAATCCCACTTATTTATTCTTGCTTTTGTTGCCTGTGCTTTTGGTGTTATATCCAAGAAATCATTGTCTAGGCAATGTCCAGAAGATTTTCCCCTGTCTTTTCTTCTAGTAGATTTATGGTTTTAGGTGATATGTTTAAATCTTTAACCCATTTTGAGTTTATTTTTGTGTATGGTGTAATGTAAGTGTCTAATTTTATACTTTTGCATGTTAATATCCAGTTTTTGCAGCACCATTTGTTCAAGAGATTATCTTTTCCCCATTGTGTATTCTTGGTACCCTTGTCAAAGATCAATTGACTGTATATTTGTGGGTTAATTTCTAGGCTGTCTGTTCTGCTTCGCTGGTCTATATGTACTAGTGTTTCTATGCCAGTACCACACTGGTCTCCCCCACCCCCCATTTTCAAGGAAGTACAATTGACATTCAAAAAACTACACATAGAGAGTTCTGGTCAAGATGGTGGAATAGACAGTCCCCAGTGTCACTCTCTCCCACAAATCAACCAATTTACAACTATAAAAATGTAACATTAGCCACACTGGGGTTGCTGGAGCTCAGGGGAAGAAGAAGAGAGAGATCTATGGAGTTCATGAAGGTGGGAGAAAACACGATGAGAGAAAGAAAAAACTGCTGTGAGCATTTCGGGCCATGCCTGCTTTAATACTGGAACTGCTGAGCTCATGGAGCAGGAGCCAGCAGAAGCCACAGCTGTGCCCTTCAGATGGAGTTACTTGGAGGTGGCAGGGGAAAAGAGGACCTTGGTGGTCCCCAGGACAGCAAGACCACTAATAGGGTTCCTGTGGACCCACACAGGATTCATGATCCCAAACAGCTGAAAAAGGGGAGCCATTCAGAGGCAGGTAAGTCAATGAAAGGGACTAGCACAGGGCCTGTCCCATGGGAAGTGTTTGGAGCATGGGTGGTGGGGAAGATGGGCCCACTGGGAGAACACTGTGACACAGCAAAGACAGCCAATCTGACCCCCAATCAGCACTGGACCACTCAGAGGAGACTGCTTGAGCATGCAGAGTTGCATAGGGTGCAGTTTGATGAAAAAATTCAGGTGCAGATCAGAGTTTCTGCACAACCCAGGTGCACCAAGTCTCTGGAGAGCCGGAAGTACGTATAAGGGCAACCATTAAACCTTGAGCTATACATAAAGCCTTCCCTAGGGAAACAGCAGCAAAGCAGCAATTTAGCTCAACAACACAGCTCAAGTACTAGTTCCTACAGGAAGTTCCCCTGTGTTAGAAGTAAGCAAGGGACAAAAAATTAATTCTCGCACACCTCCAGTGCCTTGGGGCCCACCAGGGGACATGAGGAATGGATCCATGGACAGGAACCCTGCCTACAACCACTCACACTGCCAACACCTTGGGGCCTGCCCAGGGACCCAAGGTATGGATCTGGGGACCAGACCTCCCTCCCATAACCAGGCACACTGTGCCAGCATCTCAGGGAGCATCCAGGGACCCAAGGCATGGAGCTGAGGACTGGATCCGCCCTCCCACAACCAGGCACATGGTGCCAGTGCCTCAGGTCCCACCCCGAGACCTAAGACATGGTGCTGGGTGTCCAGACACTCCCCAGAACCCAGCACACCACCAGAACCAAGGAGCATGCCAAACATCACCTCCATGTGGATGGCCCACCACAGCCACCACAATAACCACAGCTTTCATGAAAGCAGCTAGATGCCACAACCACCATGCAGATGGTCCACCAGCCACTGGAGTGCATTGACACAAGGAGAGTCACTAGCAGAAACAAAGAAAAGAAGAGGATGTCTCTCTCCACAAAGCCCATTTCAGAGTGACAGAAGAAGCATCTGCTCTATGATAATATTGGGCGAACTGATCACACCTCTCAGCATTGGACAGATCATCTAGGCAACAAATCAACAGAGTAACCATTATTCTTTCAGAAGGAGAGAAGAAATCTAAGGTAATTAGAGGGGGGAGGGGGAAGAAGAGATTGGACAAGGGGCATAAACAGTAATTCCTATTTGTAACAATATATATGCTAGTAATATTGATTTGATCAACATATCTCAATGTTGAACCTCCAAAATATGCATAATCAATTTTGATTCAATAAAATTTTTTTAAAAATACACATAATTAATGTGTACAATTTGGTATGTTTGGACATATGCATACACTCAACTTACTGTCACCACAGTCCAGGTAATAAACATATCTAACACCTCCAAAAGTTTTCCTGTGTTTCTTTCTTCTTGTTTTTAAGTGCATAAAACCTTGTGGTTAACTATAAGCACTATGTTCTATGGCAGAACTCTGGAACTTATTCATCTTGTATAACTGTAACTTTATGTCTTCTGGACACCAAATTTTTAATTCCCTCTTCACCATTTCCTAATAGCCATCATTTTATTGACTACATCTACACCTTTGACTATTTGAGGAATCACACAGTGTTTGTCCTTCTGGGACTTACTTCACTTAGAATAATGTATTCCAGGCCCATCCATGTTTTTGCAAATGAGAGGATTTCCTTCTCTTTAAGGCTGAGTAATACTCCATTGTATGTATACGCCACTGTGAGGTACTGAATAGCAAGCTGACAGAGCCCTTGCTATTTTGGGAATAAGCCAGCAAGGCTGGCTTCCCATTTCCCTGTTTCCGCCTTCTCCCTCCCCTTGAGGTCTGACCTTTGATTGAATCTGGGACACTGAGAGATTTGTAAATGAGGAATTCATTCCCTTATTGTGTTGATAAGCACTTAGCCATCAACCTTCAAGTACCATGGCAGTGGTGAATGTTCTAGAAATAGCTTTGTACCAGACATAACTGACTTAATCAGTACACTTTGTTATTTTTACTGGCTTATAAAAAGAACCTAAAATAAACTAAGATGCCTTACAGGCCATCAGCCTGTATAGCTCTCCTGATCCCATTAGTGTGCTTCTTCAATTCTCCATCTCCCCTTGGGTACTGATCAACAACATACCACATTTTCTTTATCCATTCTTCTATCTGTGAACAGTTTTGTTGTTAAAAATGTGAGATAAAATGTTTTTTGTTTAAGCCACCCTGGAGTGGTATTTTATGGTGGTCCTAGCAAACATACAAACTGTGAGCTCTGCCTGTTTAAACCTGGGTGCTGTAAGGGTTACCCTTAAGCCTCCTTTCCATGGGATTTCAGATTCCCCAGTCTGAAAGGATTGGAGTCTGACCCCCTTTGAAAGCGGAGCCCTCAGAGGGAGGCCATGGAGATCAAGCAGAGCCAGGAACACTTCTCCCAATATATGCCGTGTCCCTCTACTGTGATGAAAGGAGATTGATGTCAGCATGGGTCTTTCCCACTAGGGGGCCTGTTGAGATATAGTGTGAGGATCATTGGTTGGTTTTAGAAGCAGAATTTTCTGATCTGGACTTTGAGCAAAGTTCTAATTTCCCTAAATCTCAGAATCCTCCAGTGAAGTGGCATGTTGCCACACTCCTCACAGGGATATGATGAATTCCATGGAGAATACTGCTTGTGAAAGCACTTTGTAAATATAAAGCACTGTTTCATATTACAGTCATAGAACTTTTGACCTTATACCTTAAATGCATTGCTTTCAGAATCGAAAATCATAAGACTCTACTTAATAAAGGTATTCTTCTCATCCTTTTATAAAATTCCTTTGCTCCTAACTTTACCACATCCAAGACAAGCTCCTATTTCCAGCTGAAGTCTCTGTTAGAAAAAACCTGAGGTACCATGGGACTTTCCTCCTCTTTCAAAACTGCTATACATCTTCTTCTCTTTCCTTCATCTTTATTCCTAGACCAGCCTATGAAGTAGAGCTTAACTCTCTCCATTGATCTCCAAAATTCTTGCCATCATGGGCATTGTCATTTCTTGAATGGAGCATGCTATTTCCTTGTACAGCAAAATTTTTTTCTGCCCCCAAATGTGAGACTATCTCTAGGCTCCCTTTTACACAAATGTCTATGGAAAGACAATCTAGAACAAAATCTGCTTATCCTTTTGCCCATAAAACATGTGCATGCTTAGGAAACCCACAAAGAATTGTCTGAAGAATATCTGTCACTCAACTTTTAAGTCTGTGTGCTTCTGACTAATTTTTCCATGAGCATACCTCTTGGTCAACCATGCTGATTTATCTGATCCAAGAGTTAAGACGAAATACAAGCCATTTGCCTCAAACACCATTTGATTAATAGTACTGTCTTCAGGATCTATGCATCAAAATGAGGCCACCCTAATTTTTTTTTTTACCTCTGCTTTGCCCATACAGGAGCTATAATAAACCAGCTGAAAAATACCCAGTGCCCACTAGGGCCTACTTAGAAACACATGTGGCTTCTTCTTAAGTTTCTGCATTGACTTTCTAAGTGTGATGAGCAAAGAACAACAAATCATTGTGGAAATACATGGTTTACATATTTGCAACAAGATTAGATTTTGTGCTTCTCAACAAGATGAAGGAGAGAGTGGACACAGTGGATTCATGGCTCATGAGCAGAAAGAGGCTGACAATTGGAAAACACACAGAAGTTAGGGCAGAGGTGTTCACCAATCACTAATTCATATTATAAAAAAGCAATGCAAATGTGAAAGATGGAAGAGAGGATATGAAAAGATGCAAACATGCTCACCAGGACAAGTATGCTTTAGGTAGCTCCGGACTCAGTAAGGATCTATGGGAAACATTAGTACTTTGAGTATGTTTGTGCCTCTGCAAAATAAAAATCATGGAGCCAATGGCCCAGATGATGAGTTCAGAAAATAAAACTTCAAGGAATATTATTCATGTTACATATACTGAGCCTGTGATTTTGTCATGGAGAGTTTTGAGTTAGGCAAAATAAAGGTATCACTCTTTGAGTCAGTTCTTCAAGGAGTCATGAGGTAGGATAAAGCAAATATCACAATTCTTTGAGAACAAGATCTGGTCCTGTCACTTCTGTTACAAAGGATGTGCTGTTCAAGGCTGCTGTTGCGCTGCAGAGAATGATATGTGGCCAGGGTAAATTAAAATACTGCAAAGCTGTCCTACTGAGATTCAGCTGCATCTTTCTTCCTTTTTTATTTCTGCCTATGTGGTGCTGTGTCTTTCTTGATTTAGTTTTTGCATAATTGCTGTAAATATTTGTTTAGCTTACAGACTGCAAATAAAATTGATTCTGATGATATTTGCTATTACTTTGCTGTTTTGTAGATGGACACACTTTTGAAGGTCTGTACACAATTCTCATCATGTGACCTTTGCCCTATTCTTAATCATTATAATATTGTTTATTTACCTGAAATCTGTAACTCAAAGTTCAGTGGGCATGAGTATGACTTATATTCCTGGGAATATGTCGAAGATTTTCTCAACATATTTTCCAATTCTCATATCGTATGCTACTTCTGGAATATAAGTCCTTTCTCTTGTGCTTAAGGGAAAAATCATTATAATCCACACTCTGTCATTTTGTATATTAGTGGTTACTTATTATTTACCTGATGAATTTGTCTTGAATGACTAAAATATTTCATTTACTAATTGGAGTATAGACTGGCCAGTTAGCTCACCTGTTTAGAGTGCAGACTTGTAAAAGCAAGGTGAATGGTTCAGTTCCCCATACAAGCAAGCTGCCAAAAAAAAAAAAAATCCTCATGAAAAAGCAATAAAAATTAGCTTAAAAAATTGATTGTAATTTAAAGATAATAATTTTTAATATCTATTATGGAGTATGACCACCAATTATTAATGTTGCAATAAGCCGATTCTGCATGGGTATAGATAGTTTTACAGCAGGTTGTATATCTGAAACTGAATAATTTGTAAGACAATGAAATATATTGCTTACGGCTTCAAAGACTGGGAAGTCCAAACTCCAAAAAACATGTCTTTTGAGGGCCTTCTATAGTGGTGACTTCAGTGAGAGAGGGTATCACATTGTGAGAAAGGCAAAAGGAAGAGAGAGGAAGACTCTCATATGCTGTCCTTTTAAAACCAACAGAACCACATCCATGACCACCATTAAACCATTAATGGATTAATCCATTTACCAAGGCACACAATCCCTCACAATCTAATCACTTCTTCAAGGACCCACCAGTCAATTATCATAATAGCATTTCCCATGCTCAGCAGTTACAGTTGGAATTAAGCTTCAGTGAGTTTGGGGGGACATTCAATTTACTACATAGGTATTCAAAAAATATTTTGTAATTTCTCAAATGGTGATTTATTAAATTCTTCCTGATTTTTCTGTTACTATTTTAGTTTTGCACTTCTTAATTCTCATGTATGTATCTTACTCATTAAATAAGTTTTTGTGAATTACTTACCATTACTTTATATAGTGTTGTGCTTTAGCAATTATTTACATGCAATAATTATGCAGTAAATACACATTTCTATAACACATTTGTCTTAAAATACAAAACATGCATTTGTCTACTGCCAATTGGTGTGCTTGAGGAAAAATATGCTTTTTTTCAAAGGTTTGTAAGTTTACATAGTGTGAATGGTTTGTTCATTGCTGTTTGAAAGTAGGCATCCCTAAATGATTTCAAATACATGTAATCATCCTTTATTAAAGAATTCTAGGGGCTGGTTGGATAGCACATTTTGTTTAAACTATGGTGTTATTAACACCAAGGTAAAGGGTTCAGATCCCTGTATGAGCCTGCCATGCAAAAAAGAAAAAAGAATTCTATTCACTTGGTATCCCTAAACATTTGTAGACTTTGTTTGAGAACTTTGTATGCCTTGAATATAAGTATTATTTTAGCAAAGTATGCACTTTCCAACCTGATTTAATATGAAGCCTATCATTCTTTAAACCTTTAAACTCTCTCTGCTGAATTTGTAATCAAGGAATTCTTACCAAAAAAGAACATTAGCAAAGGAGAATTATGCCAGCCAGTGGCATTGGGAAGACGTGAAAGCCATTGCATTGAGAATTTAGAATTTAGGGAAGCTTAGGAAAATATATATAAATTTGAGAGCAAGTATGAATATAAAGAAAGAAATTCCAAGAGTGCTTATAAAAGATAATGTAAATCTCACTGGAAGGAAAGATCAACAAGACAACAACTCCTGGATTAATTTACCTTTAAAGCAGAATTGCTGCTAAGAAAAAGTGAACAACAATATTTCAATCATGGAAAATAATTTATAAGAAATTTGTTAAAAATAAAAAACAACATAGTCTATGCAGAAAACAAGTATACAGAATGTTTTGAAATAGGATTGGGTTAGGTTTTCAGTCATATCTGGCTGGACTTAAGATATTTCAAACTAAGAAAATTTATGACTGTAATCAAGCTGAGAAGTGTACCAGAACATTCTCCTCAATCTTACCCTTTGACAGATTTTTTCTTGCTGGAAAAACCCACATTAATAATACATATAGGAATGATTTTGTCTATTCTTCATTGCTCAAACAGCAGTAGAAAACACACATTAAAGAAAAGCTGTAGAAATGTTATAAATGTGGAAGTCTTCCCACCAGTATTCAGTTCACACTAATTACCAGAGTAGTTATCGAGCAGAGAACCTGACAAATGTAGTGAGTGTGGGACAGCCTTTAGGCAGTTCTCAAGTCTCATGAAATAGAGAATCTACACCAGAGAAAAACCATATAAATGTAATACACGTACAGTAGTGTGTGTGTGTGTGCGTGCGTGTGCGTGTGTGTGTGTGTGCGTGCGTGTGCGTGTGTGTGTGTGTAATATATGTGGCAAGGGCTTTAATGAAAACTCTCACCTTGCAAGTAATTGTAGAATTCACACTGGAAAGAAACAACACAAATGTAATGAATTTGATAAGTCTTTTATGAAATACTCAAACCTTTGGCATCGCTGGAGAACTCATACTGGAGAGAAACTTACAAATGTAATGAATGTGGTCAGGATTTTGCTCAATGTCTATATGGTTGAGATCATGAGAGAATTCATCCTGGAGAGAAACTGTACCAATGTAGTGAGTGTGACAAGGTCTTAAACCAGCATTCTACTCTAAGGATTTATGAGAGGATTTATACTGAGCAGAAACCTCAAAAATGAAATAAATGTAGCAAACCTTTTAAGCCATGCTCATAGCTCACTAAGCACATCTCTCTCTCTCTCCCTGTCTCTCTCTCTCTCTCCCGCCTCTCTCTATCTCTCTCTCTCTCTTTGTGTGTGTGGCTGGCCAATTTAGGGATCCGAACCCTTGACCTTGGTTTTCTAATGCCATGCTCTAACCAGCCCTTCACCAAGCATCATAATGTACTACCTGAAGATAAACAACACAAATGTAATGTTGTGGAAAGGCTTTTATTCACATATCAAGCCTTGTGAAACATCTGAGAATACTAGATAAAAAATCCCAAATGTAATGAATGTGGTGAGCGTTTTCTTCAAAGTTCAAGACTTGCGAAACATCAAAGAATTTTTACTGGTGAGAAACTTCACAAATAGAATGAGTGTGGCAAAGCTGTGGGATCAAGCCTACTGAACATAAGAGAATCATACTGGAGAGAAACATTACAAATGTAATTACAAAAGTCCATACCCAATTTCTACATCTTTCTAGTTATCAGAAAACACACACTGAAAAGAAAAGTTATAAATCCAGTATATGAAGTAATGCTTTTATTCAAAGCTCAAGACTAGGGGATCATCAGAGAATTTATGGTATTGAAAAACCTCACAGACATAATGAGCGTGGCAAACCCTTTAACTGGTGTTCACAACTTACTCAACATTATAGAATCCATACTAGATAGAAGTCACATAAATGTAATGCATATGGCAAGGCCTTTAGGCAAATTTCAAATTTTACAATACATCAGGGAGTTCATACTGGAGAAAAACCTTACAAATGTAATGAACGTAGCAAAGCCTTTAAGCAGTTCTCAAGCTCCACTAGACATAAGAATATAGAGGAGAAATCACACAAACATATACTGTGCTAAAGCTTTTTCAAATATTTACACCTTTGGAGTTATGAGAAAATACATACTGGAGAGAAGCCATACAAATGTGGGAAGGCCATTAAGCAATGTTCTGACTTCAAGATTCACCAAAGAATTCATACTGAAGAAAAACCTGAGAAATATAATGAGTGGAGAAAATTATTTAATCAACTTTCACAGAGAAATTCATATTAGGGAGAACTAAGTGCCTAGTCATAGAAGATTAACTTCAGGTGCTAAACTCTTCACAGTAGTTAGAAATCAAAATCATTTGAAACTCACAAGATGAGTATCAGTGAAGCAAGAAAATATGTGCTAAGGTACAATTTCCTCATTTTCAAAAACTTTTATTTGAGGTTTCTTGAAAAGGCTACATTGTGAGATATTGAATAGGAAGCTGACAAAGTCCTTGTTATTCTAGGGGATAAGCCAGCAAGGCTGGCTTCCCATTTTGCCCCTTTCCTTCTTCTCCCTCCCATTGAGGTCTGACCTTTGATTGAACCCAGAACCCTGGAAGCTTTGTAAATGAGAAACTTAAGTTCTTATTTTGTTGATAAGTAGTTAGCTATGAATCTTCAAGCACCATGGCAGCTGAAAATGTTCTATAAATAGCTTGGTACCAGACATAACTGTTTTAATCCATATGATTTGTTATTTTCCCTGGCTTATAAAAAGAAACCTAAAATAAACTAAGATGCCTTACAGGTCAGCAGCCTGTAAGGTCCTTCTGCTCCCATGAAGCATGTCTCTTCATTTCCAACCGTCCCCCCCGAGGGTACTGGTTGGCAACACTAGATGAGTATTGATTTTTTTCAACTTGAAGTTTGAAATTTGTTGGTTTTGAAAAGAATTTGGAGAAATCACTTGTCCTAATTAAGTAGGTCACAGAGGAGATGGAATCTTTGAAATGTCAGTTCTCAAAGGTGTTAAACCTGTGAATAAATAAGTATAATGGTTTTTCTCCAAGACATCCCAAAGGGAATCATACCTCCTCTCATCTATATTTTTATCCATTTCAGACCAAGGTTCTCATCCTTTTTATTCCACTTATTCTGGGGGATTATATTTCTTTTTGCTATTCCATTTTTATATGCAGAAAGACATTGGGTCTCTCTGATAACAAACAGATATAAATGCACACCCCATTTTTTGGACAAGTCCATTCTTTAGAACTGTCTTGCATTTTAAAAATTTTCTACAATGACAAAATACTATTTGATTCTTTATGCACCTTCATCTACTATTATTTTTCTATGTTATGAGGAAAATATGATTCTATAATTAGCCACAGTTGGCAGATTGTTGTGTGAGTGTGTGAGTGGAAAAAACACACACTGCTGCTCCTCTGTTCTCACTCAGCAACAATCAATACAGAAGACTGACTTCTATATACAAGTGTGGGGATTTCTCCCCACTAGCAAGCAAACAAGCAATTTCTCAGCAGACACCAGCTGGGTGTTCTCTACTGCAATTCAATTCTGACACTATCTAAATGGGAATAGCATCAGATCCCACAGGTTGAGTGCTCAGTCCCCAAGACTGTACCCACACTTCAGGTGCTGGTCACAAGTCCAGGACTCTGGAACTTCTGACCAACCAGCTATAAAACAGGGTTCCCACAACCCCTTCCTTGGGTTTGATGAATTTGCTTGAGTGGCAAATGGAACTCAAGGGAAATGCATACCAATGTTTTCTGGTTTATTATAAAGGATATTACAAAGAATACAGACGAAGAGATGCACAGGGTGAGGAATGAAGGAAAGGTCACAGAGCTTCCATGCCCACCACTGTGAGCCACCCTCCAGGAGCCTCCACATGTTCAGCTATCTGTCAGCTCTGTGAACGCAGGCCTCCTGGGTTCTAATGGAGGCTTCATTACATAGGCATGATTGACTAAATCATTGGCCACTGGTTATCAACTTAAACTTCAGTCACTCACCCCTTCCTAGAGGTGGGGAGTCGGACTGAAAGTCTGCCTAGGTCTTTCCTGTACCCAGTCCTTCTTCTGATGCTGCATAGCCATTATCAGCATATAAAAAGACTCATCACTTTGGAGAGTCTAAGGATTTTAGGAGTTGTATGTCAGGAGACAGAGACAAAGACCAAGTATATATACAGTACACCTCCTGGTCTTTGAACATGGATGCCTTATGTCAAAGGAATATACAATTTAAAATGTTGACACATTACTAGAATCCCATCCCATTTAGTCATTAATAATTAGTCCAGTTCACAATTATATCCTACAAATATCTTCCAGGGTGAGGTGACTGAGGTTGTAGGCTGCCATTCAGTTTTTTCAAGTTCCAAAAGCAGGAATGGTATGGGCAAACATACAGCTTCACCTTTTAGGCATACAGTATAATTGAGCAAAGAAACAATGTCCATTGTTCTGAGCCTCTTTCAAGGTGCTAATGTAATATTGGATTTCCCTCATTGCATAACCTATTTATTGATTCTTTACACTGAGCTACCGTTCCTCTTTCTCTCCGTTAATACCAACACTTTTTCACCTTTGGAAGGGACATTAGGTTTGGCCACTGTGCTTGTCTAGTTTGCAGGCAGCAATACCAGTCTAGCAGGTGCCTCCCCCTTAACCCACTCCCATTCATATATAATCAAATGACATAGGTACAGAACTAGTGGGCTATATTTGCCATCAGACATTATAGCTATATTCGCTGTTAATCCCAATTTTGCCAGATGGCGTAAAGGAATAACTCACCCCCATCAGGCCCTTAGTAATTCTGATATAAGTTTTAAAAACATCATTACAGTTTCTTGCTTAGAAATCGTTCTTTCTTCCAGCATTTGCAGTTGCAAGACCCGGTCCTAGAACCACTGCATCAGATAGAGGAAAGAAAAAAAAATGAACTGATATGGGAAGAAAGAAAAAAGTATAATCACCGTACCAGTGTGCTACTACTCCCTTGGCAGGAACTGCAGTCATACCAGCATACTTCTTCACCCCCTCTTTCCCCGATCAACCAGAAAAATGGCGGAAAATCTAGTGGGGACACTCCTTTAGTCCCACTCACATTGAGTTTGAGCTCACATTCATGGAGTCATGTATGCCAGCCCTTTATGATTATATCTCCCACCCACTTTAGAAAACGATTGTTTTAATGGCCCATTTTACTTCTCTAGGAAACTATTACTCTGAAGATATATCTCTTTGACCATTTGTGGATGTTATGGGTGGTATGGTGTGTTTCTTGGTCTGAAGAAATGATGGTTGGCCATCCAAATCCATGCAATATCTTCTGTTCTGGGTTGCCTATAGCATTCTGAGCATTTGTGTCATCCACTGGGTAAGCAAAACCCAGTCCACAGACAGTGTCTATTCCTGTCAAGACCCATCTGTAGCCTTCCAGGGCTACCAGCATCAGTTTCACTTGTTAGCTATGTTCAAGGCCTTTCCACCAGGGAATCTGTCCATAGTCACCTGTAGTCTCTGTCTCACTTGTTGGCAGACAGAAAAGTTCTTGTTGGTACTATGTGCCTGAGAGTGTGCAAAAGGAACATGTCTGTATTCAGCCCATCTCTGCACTGGTGCAGTAACCCACTTGTATCATGTGGACCGATGACCACCTTAAGTGAGCACATGGGGATATCTGTCAATTCCAGTCACCTTCCAAACCTAAAAGTGGGTTCTTCTGATGGGCATTGACATATCCTACTTTAATGCTACCTCAAATTTCCAGAGGGCTGTGCCCCACATAGACATCCCCTTAATAAACCAGGTTTCCATTGCCCTTTTGCCTGACCATGTGATCAGGCCACTGGCCATTGCCCATGAGCCAGTAAAAGCCAAAACACAGGTGATTTCACCATTTTTCAAATCTTCCATCACTGTTAGGAAAACAGTATGCAATTCAGCCCACCAAGCTGATTTGTTTTTATCTTCTTCAACCAGAGTGGCATCATTCCAAACAGGTTGTTGTCTGTTCACTTTGGAACTACCATCCACAAACTCAGCAATTCTTGACTGGGCATAGCAATGTGGAAAATATCAGTACATAAATATTTAAGGATAAAAAAACTAGAGATTGGAGAAGGCAAGGTTGAAAGAAAGTTAAGGTAAAGGACCAAGATTTTACTCATTCAAACATTCAGACTTTTAGTTTGGAAAAGACCACCTAGAGGCAAACATTGAGTATAGTTATCAGAGAAATAAACAGACACACTTTTTAAAAACAAATGTCTGAGAGGCAAGTATGTCAGATCCTCAGTTTTTAAATTAAACATATCTGTGATACTCTTGGGTGGTCATCCTTTTCTAAAGTGTACCCCTTTTCTTCACTCTGTACCATAAAGCTAATTATCCCAAAGCACCAATCTCACATTTACTGGGAAACTCTTTTTCTCAAAATCCAACCTCTGGTCTAGCTGTGGGAACATTCTCACATATTTCTTTATTTCTTTATTTCTTTCTTTCTTTTTAATTTATTTTTAAAAATTTATTTATTTATTTATTATTTTTTAAATATTTTATTTTATTTTATTTTATCAATATACAATGTGGTTAATTATTGTGGCAAAATGGTGCAGCCTCTATGAAAAATGGTATGGAGGTTCCTCAAACAATTGCAGATAGATCTGCCATATGACCCAGCTATCCCACTGCTGGGAATATACCCAGAGGAATGGAAATCATCAAGTCGAAGGTATACCTGTTCGCCAATGTTCATCGCAGCACTCTTTACAATAGCCAAGAGTTGGAACCAGCCCAAATGTCCATCATCGGATGAGTGGATACGGAAACTGTGGTATATCTGCACAATGGAATACTACTCAGCTATAAAAAAGAATGAAATACTGCCATTTGCAACAACATGGATGGACCTCGAGAGAATTATATTAAGTGAAAGAAGTCAGGCACAAAAAGAGAAATATCATATGTTCTCACTTATTTGTGGGAGCTAAAAATAAATAAACAAAAAAACGGGGGGGGGAGGGAAGAAGACATAACAATTACAATTCCTTGAAATTGATACAAGCAAACAGAAAGGACATTGCTGGAGGGAGGGGGGAGAGGGAGGTGGGAGGGAGGTTTTGGTAATTGGCCTCACATATTTCTAAAGAGAGAGGGGAGATCAGAAACAATGATCATTTGGGAATTTTGCAACAGGCCAGTGGACCATGTAGACTTCTCCAGAAGCAGATGTGCTTCTGAATGGGATAAAAAATAACTGTCACCTTCTTCAGTCACACTCTGCATGCTGTACCTATATGGATGTCATATCTGAATTTTTTCCCATTTCAATGTCCCTAATATGCTGATCTCCCATCTTGCAACTAACAGCATTTTCTTCCATATTTCTATAATTATGTCTCAGTTGCCATCACACAAGAGGCCTAAAGGACTACCTTCCTCCTCAGTGAAGACTCTCGTCACTTTTACTTTTAGATTTTTTGTGGGGTTTTTTTTGTTTGTTTTTTGTTTTTAGAAACTCAGGCTGCTCCTTATTATCTCATTGCTGCCACTGGGTGAAAAGTAAGACTCCCCAGAGCTAGAAAAATACAAAAGAAACCTACTCTTCACCACGCTACTTCAATTACTAACACAAAATCCAGTCAGCCTGGCAATAAAATGTAGCAGTACCTTGGTTCTCCCCTTACCTATGTTTCCATTCTGTCACTTCCCCCAAATACCTTGTAACACTGGTTTTCATGGAGCTAGCTTCAGGCCAATCTTTTGGCCATCTTCCCCATGGTGCTGCAAATTTTCCATTTAATGTCTTCACTCTTTGCCTATCATTATCTTTTTTATTCAAAATCTAGATATGCTTCTTACATACACTTCATTCCTCATGCTCTACATATCACTTTAAAACCCTATTTCCTCTAAATTTCTACTATATTCCCTCTTTACTAACTTTTTTTGACATGTAACTTCACACAGCCTTGAATTGTAGCAAAAATAACTTGTGTTCGAAACCTGTGTTATAGGGCCGGCCGGTTAGCTCACCTGGTTAGAGTGCAGCTTTGTAACACCAAGGTCAATGGTTCGGTTCCCCATACTGGCCAGCCACCAAGAAAAAAAAAAAACACCTGTATTTTATATATATGTCATATATTTGTTACAACGTCCTTGCTACTGAAAGATATTGGTTTCTAAAAAATACTCCATCAGTTTTAGTATATATTAGGAATGTGAGTCAGAAAGTAAACCATCACATATCATCTACTAGAGAATTTTATTAACAGTCCCAGGTTTATATCCTAAATCTAATCAACCTAGACTCAGAAGAGGCTTTGAAAAATTCATTATGCATATATATTCTAACAAAAACCTTGGATTTAAGAAATGCTTGATAGGTAGATCCAGTGTTTTTAAGGCTGAGCTTCAATGGTCTGGGCAAAAAGTAGAATGAGAACTCAGAGGGGGAAGGTGCTAGTATTTTCTGGAGTGGTCAAAAACCTTTTCATGAAAAGAGAATTCATGAAAAAAATACTGCATGAATGGGGGGAAAAAAAACCAACAAAACACCAAAATCCCACACCTATCACTTGGTCAATATCTTACTTAGTGAATCAGCAACTCCTGACAATATTTATGGTTCTGATTTAAAGAAATTCTTGTTTTACTTTGGGGAAAGAAGCCTCTCAGGGATCCTCCTACTTCACCACCTGCTCTTTCTAAACTTACTTTATCAGATACTCATCTTTCCACATTCTTAGATCTTGGCCCGGTCAGGAGCCCAGTTGAGCACTGGTCCCGTTGGCTGCTGACGCTGCCATTGCTGGCCCACTCCCGAGACCCAGACAGGCCCACCCACCACCCAAGTAGGAAAGTGGGAGCGCAGGTGAGTGCCAGTCCTGCACACCATAACCATAACATGCCAAAGCCCAGGAAAAGCCTACTCACTGCCTGAGCAGGAGCCCAGGTGAGTGCTGGCCCCATGTGCTGCTTCTGCCACTGCTGTAAGCTCAGGGCCTGAGCTCTGGAGAGGCCTGCCCACCAGAGAGGGATTCCCTCTCTGAGAGGGATTCCAGGTGAGTGCTGGTCCCACATGCCATCACTGCCTCCACCACTGCCCATACCTGAGCCCCAGACAGGCCCACCCGATGCCCAAGCAGAAGCCCTGGTGAGTGCCGGTCCCATGTGCCACTGACAACACCACCACAGGCTCACGCCCAAACCCCAAAGAGGCCTGCCCACTGCCTGAGCAGGAGCCAAGGTGAGTGCCATCCTGCATACCACAACACATATTGATCACATATTGTACACAGTTATTGATATTCAACCCTGTACCCCACAAATATAATCGTTTTAATAAAAAACAAAATTAAATTAAAACCAACTACCATGGTACTAAACAAAAATAAAAAAAACAAAAATAAAGCTACTTCCTACTCCAGCTCTCCCTCCGCAGCCCCTCCTTTGCCACCACCAGGGAACTGAGAGCCATCTGTGTCTAGCAGGTAAACTGGGCGTTCCCAGAACTCTGAGTCCAATTGTGTGCCCCGCATTCTGACGTAACGCAGCCACACCCATCTCGGTGTTCCTATCCAGAGCTCCCCTAAGGGCTGCAGGGAAAATACTGTATTAACCTCAGAGTGCCTGAATCATTGCACTAACTATGGAAATTATCAGAAGAGATATAGCATGCTGAGCAAAAAAGTAAGATGCTGGCGCTCTTCCCCTGTACTGACTGCTATGGACGCAGTCATCTTAAGGGATGACAGGATCCCATTCAGGGAAAATACAATCTCTTGGGAATTTAGAGTGAAATCTTCAGTACCCTGGAGTGACACTGGCTTAAGGGCGCCTCTGGAGCACCAACAAGGTTTGTGGAAGGTGAAATGGGTGAAGAGTGGTGGGGAGGCGATGCCTCAGAGTGGACAGAGGCTGTGGACATTTCGAGTCCCCCTCATGGAATGGGTGAGATTGGGTAGTGCTCCTCTAGATGAGAATTGTCTTCAGGCCAGACACTGGGGCAGTCTCTGTGAAGACTGGTGCCCACGAACAACTGAATAGAGTATGTGGTTACGTGTAATAAGGAGAAAGGGACCAGGCTTCAAATGTAATTCAAATAATTCCCTAAAACACATGAAAATGTAAATTGGTACATATGACAGTATTAAATAACTAAATAATGCAGTTATTGTTTGGCAAACACCACACTTTATAACTTTATAAACGTTAACTAATTTTTATGAAGGTGAGGGGGTGAAGCAATAGAGGGTATAAATTGGAACTGACTTTTTAAAGCGGCAACCTGGAATTGTCTACCCAATGGAATTTTTTATTTATCTGGTATGTAAACCTTTGAAAGATGAGCTCAACCCCTGACCTGCAGGGCAGATCTGGGCAGCCCATTTGGTATCCTAGCTGCTGTGACTGCCATGATAGGATGTGGAGATTCACAAGACAAGTGAGGAAGATCTGAAATCTGTACTGGAAAAGAGTCCACTTCTTATTTTCTAGGGAGCATCTATGCTAAATCTATCCTGTTACAGGCCATTACTTTGCATGTTTTGTTTGTCAGTGTATCCTGTGTTTACAGTAGCATCTGCCACCGTGCAGATGCTTAAAAAATATTTGTTGTAATTACTCAGTAACCCAGAGTTTGGGTTTAAATTATGAGGCAGCCATCTTATGGCAAATTTCCACTTTTTTCCTTATAAGCATGACTCACTGTTTCTATGTTGTATATATCTTTACTGGATCAGGGGAAGAACTCTGAGAGGAGAGGTAAAGGGCCCCATTCCCAGGACAGTGAGAAGAAATGATAAAGATAAATCACATTTCTCAATTGTGTGTCACAGAGGAGCCAGGATCTTTGAAATCATGGCAACTCTCAAAGTTGATAAATCTGTGGACAGATGCAAAGGCTCTCTATGACATCCAAAGTGATTTCACCTTTATCCATCTCACATAGTGTCCTCTTTTTAGAGAGTGCAGTTAATTTTCTTCCTTTAATTGGGCTTATTCTGTGGACCCTATTCCTTCTTTGATCTGTCCCTTTTATGTTCTGGCAGATGCGATTTTTATTCAAGATTTGAAAAAGGTTTTTTTTTTTTTTGGAACAATACCAATCCCTAGAATTTCTTTCCAGTAGCTTCTTTCCTTTAATGACAAAAATAATTTTGATTTATTACTCCATTATATGACTCATCATCTTCATTCATGTTCCAAATCTACATATAATTAACTTCTATTTTGCTATGTGATGGGCAATATACAATTATCTTCAAACTGTCAAGGAATTTATAATCTAGGTACAGAGATATGAACTTTAAAAACAGTATTCATACCTTGTTTTATGTAAGTAAACTTAAGTGAGTTCTCCCCCTACCACTCCAAATAATAATATGCTCCTTTAATAAAAAATTCAGGATGATTTGATCCTTATCTGTATGTCCTTTTCAACTAATGTAGGTATATACATCCTTTGACCAACATTTGCTAGAGGATAAAATTGCTACATGCATATAATCCACCTTACAAAAAAATGCTGGCTCAAAACAGGAAGGGCTTTTGGTTTGTCCATCACGGCCATCATCTACAATTCCTAGAACAGCAACAAGTGAAGGAAATGTTTGATAAAAAAATTTTCTGAGTGGTGTGTATACCAACAACAGACAAACCACAGGGTTAGGATGAGAACTACCTTCTAGGGTAAGAGCCTGGCTGATTGGTTATTCATTATTTTTTAATTTCATTCTCCTGGGGTGGTATTCATAAAGCTAAACACATCCAAACATGCTATGTTACATTATTGAATTAAGTATATTCAGTTTCCTTTTGAAGAACTTCAGTAGTCTGAAATAACAATAAATTTAGAACCAAAGATATGCAAGAGCTAATCATAGTGATCTCGAGTGGGAAAAGAAGGCTGATAAAAAGAGGGGTGTTGCATTGTGTTGTGACTTTAACCAATGATGTGCAACACTTCTCACTTTCTTCTAAATAAGAAGTCACTGACATAACAACTAGGAGTTTGATTCAAAGTATATTGTCCTAAAATGCATATCATATATATTATCTGATGTATAATTTTGTTAGACTTGTGATAAAGATCTCTAAAATATTCTTCACTCTCACAGGGCTTATTTGCTTCATATTCACTGATATTTTGCTGAAAATGTTCCAGTTATTATGTTCATAGTTTTATTTCAATATGATTTCTCCTGACAATTGATGAGGGAGAATGTACCATCAGCAACCCTGCCACGTTCCCTGCCTTTGAATGTCTTCCAACAGTTTCTCTCTGGCATGAACTCTCTGACACCTACTGAGGTCTTATTTTGGCCAAGGACTTCTCCATGATTATTTTATTTCTACCAAGTATGAGTTCATTGAAGATCTGTGATCTATTATCACTGGATAGGGTCTGTCTACCTCATAAAAAGACTTTCCCAGTCTCTTTATTCGTACTACTTTTCTCTCAGTATACACTTGTCAGCCATATAATCAGGTAGAAGGTTTTACTCAAGGGTTTTCCACCTTGAATGTATCACAGTTTATTCCTGTGTCATTTCTGTGACATAAAATATGATGTAATTGATCACTGAAAGCACTACCACATTCACTGTATTAATAATGTTTTTCTTCTGTGCAAATTCTATTATATGCTGAGGATGAACATCTGGCCACCGGCTGTCCCACAATAGCTACATTCCTATCTGCTTGTAATTCATTGTTGTTTAATGAAGTCTGAGCTACCACAGAAGGCATCTGCATAGTCACCATGTCAACAGGATTTTTCTCCTGTATGAGATCTCTTTCATGTGATGACCTGTGTCTCTTTGAGAAAGGATTTTCCAACTTAACTGAACCTACACGTTTCTCCCTTGCATGCAGCATTCCCTTATGATAAACAAGGCATGACAAGTGGGAGAAAGCTTTCCCACAATCAGAGCATCCATAGGGTCTTTCTCCTGTGTGAGTTCTCCGATGTCTATTAAGGCATGACTTATCTCTGAAAGCTTTCCCACAGTCACTGCACTTATAGGGTTTCTCTCCTGTGTGAATTCTCTGATGATTAATGAGACCTGACTTGTGTGAGCAGGATTTTCCACACTCAGTACATACAAAGGGAGTCTTTCCTGTGTGAAATCGCTGATGTGATATTAAGCATGTCTTCTGGCTGAAGCCTTTCCCACATTCACTGCATACATAGGGTTTCTCTCCAGTATGAGTACGTTGATGTATGAGGAGATTGCCCTTCTGAATGAAACCTTTTCCACATTCACTGCATATATAAGGCTTCTCTCCAGTATGAGTACGCTGATGTACAATGAGATTGCCTTTCTGAATAAAGCCTTTTCCACAATCACTACATATATATGATTTCTCTCCTGTATGAGTTTTCTGATGTGCATTGAGCTGTGATTTCCAGCGGAATGCTTTGTCACATTCAGTGCATTCATAGGGTTTCTCTCCCGTATGAGTTCTCTGATGTTCAATGAGCCTGGACTTTCTGGAGAATGCTTTCTCACACAGACTGCATCCATGAGGTTTCTCTCCTGTATGAACTCTCTGATGATTAATGAGCCGAGACTTCTTGATGAAGCCTTTTCCACAATCACTGCATACATAGGGTTTCTCTCCTGTATGAATTTTCTGATGTGCAATGAGCTGTGATTTCCAGCGGAATGCTTTGTCACATTCAGTGCATTCATACCGTTTTTCTCCTACATGAGTTTTCTGATGCTCAGTGAGCCTGGACTTTCTGGAGAAGGCTTTGCCACATATACTGCATCCATGAGGTTTCTCTCCTGTATGAACTCTCTGGTGGTCAATGAGGCGAGACTTCTTGAGAAAGGTCTTCCCACATTCAGTGCATCCATGGGGTTTATCTACCTTTGGAGTTCTGTGATGTTTAATGAATTGTGAATCTGTATTCATAGAATTTCCACATTCAGGGAATTCCATTTTGGCATGAAATTGTTCATGGTTGGCATTGAGGAGTGAACTCCCATCTCTGTTAACCTCAATAGGATTATTGACTTCATAGGTTCTGTTCTGTTTGAGTAAACTTAAATTTGATTTCAGTGTTTTCTCATGTAAGTCAAATATATCATGATTTTTCCTGAAAGGAAAATTACTTTTCCTCTGATGAATGATGCTTCCAAATGCATTATGTTCACGGCATTGTTCCACTCTCTTCAGACATCTTTGGTTTTGTGAGTGTATCTGTAGATGACCGTCAACATTCATGATTTCTAGGAAAGAAGAAAACAAAAAATCCATGAGCATGGAACAGAATAAAATTATTTCACAAACAGCTTTGTTGACAACACTATTTACTTGTTGACAACAACTCTTTATTGACAACACTATTACCTTAGTTTAAGGAAACTCTAAGTGGATATGTTTGTTAGTGGCTACTGCCATAAAAAAAATAAAATGTTGGTTGTCACTTGGACAAGGGTAAAACACAAAAATTTAAACAAAAGAAACAAATGGTAAACATAGTCATGTATAAAAAAGGTTAGATCATTCAAAATGAATAAATAACGGTTTGTCTGCTTTCTAAATGTGACCTTATAAAGCACACTGAGACAATAAAATAAAATTAAGTCACTGTTATCACTGGACCACAGAAGTTGGAGAGATATTTTTTTCACAATGATGGGGGACATATTCATACATCCACAAATCCTTATTAAATTATAACTGTGTATCAGACATTGTACTGGCGATGATGATATAGAAACATATTTCTTATTTTCTCTGAGCATACATTCTAGTGAGGGAAAATAGAATATGGAAGCAATGAAATAAAGAAGGTAAGTACAAATTGTAAAAAGTACCTTGAGGGAGCAATAGAGAGGGAGGAGAAGAAAATCAGAATATAATTTGGAGAAACAAAAGATGAGGCTCAGTCAATATGGGGAGTCAAGGCTCAGTCTCAATAACAGAAGATTAATAAAAGTGAGGAATTAAGGATTATTCCTAATTATTTGGATTGAGCCACTGGATAGTGGGGTAGCACCTTTAAATGAGATGAGGAGTAACACTGAGATCCCAAATGTGAGGGAAATCAAATGGAAACCCACACTAACCTCAGGATGGATTTTAGGTATTTGATTACAGACATGGAAAATCTAGCTGGATATATAAATCTTGAGAAAGGTCTTGACTGGAGATAACAATGTAGAATTCATCAGTATGTAAATATTATTTAAGGACAGAGGACTGGATGAGATCATGCCTGGGAAAATGTACAGATGGAGGCACAAGACCAACTTTCTGATTACTGCAATATTTAGGGTTTGGGTTTGGAAAATCCCACTGAAGAATAACAAAAATTGCCTATATTGATCAGGGACTAAGCAGACACAGGTATATTAGGAACTATTACCACAAAGAGGTCAGTGAGAATGTTGTAAACAGCATTTTATTTCAAGATAATTGATAAATTCTTGGTCACCTTATTCCTCTAATTTGCTATCCTTCTTTATTCTGCAGACCACCATCAAACCAAATTTCTCAAAGCATCAATCTCACATTTAAAGGAAAACTTCTGATGGGTACAAAGATACAATCAGATAGGAAAAATAAGTTCTAATGTTCCAGTACACAGTGGGGTGACTATGGTTAACAATAACGTATTTTATATTTTCAAATAGCAAGAGAGGATTTTGAGTGTTCTCACCACTAAAAAATGATAAATATCTGAGATGATGGATATGCCAATTACCCTAATTTCAGTATTATACATTGTGTATATATACTGAAACATCATACTGTACCCCATAAATATGTACAATTATTATGTGTCAAAAATAAATACAAAATAAAAATAAATAAAAATAAAATAGAATAAAGGAAAACTTCTGTAGTCAACAATCCAGTATCTTAGACTGCTGTGACACATACTCCTATATCAATACAGAAAGAGAAAAACAGTGATCCCTATGGAAATTGGACCACATAGTCTTCTCCAGAAGCAGATGTGCTGCCGCACTGGCTAGGGAACTGTCATCTTTTCCAGTCACATTCTGTACTTGTATACATACAACATTTCGGTTGTTCCTATTTCAATGATGTAATGATCCTCAAACCCACATCTTGCCACTAGCAGCATCGTCTCTCAAAATTCTACATAAATGTCCCGATTACCATCATTTCAGGGGTCCTAAGGGATCACACTTCTGATCCCAGACCAGAACCCTCAGCAGTTTTGCCCTCCACTTTTCTTAGAACTACTGGATGTACTTCACTGTTGCTACACTCCTGCCATCCAGTAAGTAAGATGACTACATATCCAAGGGTAATACAAAACAAACTTAACAACCACACCACTCTGCCCTGATTACACATGAAAGTCCACAAATGGCCTGAAAATAAAAATTTACCACGATTACCCCATTTATTCATGTTTACAGTTACACTCAACTGGTTCCCCCTACAAATATCTTCTACCCTTTTATGTGGTAAGGTCCAGGCCAGTCTTTTGACAGTCCCCACAAGGCTTTGTGCATTTCCATCTTGACATCTTCATTTTTTTAAAAAACAGCTTTACTGTGACATCGCTGACATATAAAGACTATAGATAGTTAAGGTGTACAATTTGATGTTTTGACATATGTACACGTTGTGAGATGATCATCACAACCCAGCTAATTATCATATCTATTACTTCTACATAGTTACAGTTTATGTGTGTGGGTGACCCCTTCATTCCTTGCCCTTCATCATTTTGTTAAAACCCTAGATATGCCTCCTACATATTGTGCTATCATCCCCACTCCATGTCACGGTAAGCTCTGTTTCCCTAAATTTCTAAAGCATTCCCTCCCCTTTACTGCTTATTTTGACAGTTAACATCCTACAGACCTGAACTAGAGCAAAAGATGCTTCAAATTGAAAAGCTTAACTTCTGTATATTAACTACAGATTTGTCCTCTATTTGCTATCTTATTCCGGGAAAGTATTGCTTTATTACTCAGTAAATCGAATCCCTTCTAGCATGTGTTAGGGCTTGTGGTTCACGAACTAGGCTCCAGAGGGTCTGCTTATAGCAATCTATATGGACGAGCCCAGGCCCCAAATCTAACACAAGCAGACTCTCAGAAAAAGAGGTCTTGGTACACATATTAGGAAACGATGCATTTAATACTCATCACTAGTTGCCCAAACCTCTTCATTATCTGTACTCCCATTGCAGAGGATCTCACTGAGTCCAAATTCCTATCTCTAGCCCTTACTCTCCCAGAACTCAGTAATCCAACTGCTGCAGAGAACACTACATGACTGTGAACAGCATGTCTAAATTACAATGTCCAAAACAGAACTTCTGATGTCTCAACTCACAGTGCCTCCTTCCCACATTGTTTTCATCTCGGGAAATGGAAACTCTATTCCTTCCAGGGCTCATGCCAGAAAACTTACCATCATTCTTCATTTGTATGTTTCTCTCACACTCTTTGTCTACTTCAATAAAAAATTCCATCTGCTTTCCTTTATAAATATATTCAGAAAATGATTAAAACTCACCCCCTCGACCCAGGCCAAAGACAACCACTCTGTGGATTTCGGGCTTCAACCTCTGCCAGCTACTATTTTCTACAAAGTAGCCAAATGATCCTTTCAAATATAAATTATATCATGTTACTCCTCAAAACTCTCTCATGATTTAAAAAAAATCAAGTCCTTGAAATCCCCTTGAAAGGTCCTACATAACCCGTCTACCCCAAACTCTAGCTACTACCACATTGACCTTATCTGTATATTATCTCCAACCACTGCCTCTATTACTCACTCCACTATATGTACATAGGTTTCCTTGAAGTTCTCAAATGTACACCGGCCTTGGGCCTTTGAACTTGCTATTTTGTCTACTTAGAAGGTAATTCATCCAAGTGACCTACTCACATCCCTCATATAGTTGCTCAGTCACCTTTAAAAGAGCCACTCCCATTCCTGAAAAGAAGCTCCCAGGCTTCTCACATACTATTCCATGTTTTATTAATCCTCCCAGGACTTTCACCACAAGACATGATATTTACCCATTCTTATTAATTTTGTGCCTCTTCCTTTTAGAATGTAATCCCCGAGAATTTTGTTGATGTTTACAGCTGTCAGGGCTAGTATTTAATGGGCTACCAAAAAATATTTAAGGCGATCAAAAAGTATTTAAGGCAATGAAATAAGGAAAGATTCACATGTCTGGAACACATTGGGGAGACTACTTTAAATGCATTGACCTTGAGTTTAGGAAAAAGAAAAGCAAACTCTATACAAGCAAGATGATGCCATATTATGGAGACTTAACTAGAATACCACTTGACAGAAAAGGAATTTTCATCTTAGATGACTGCTATGATTAACTGGGACTTAATGCCGTCAGACTACATATAATATGAAAAGGAAGGCTTTAAGGGAATGAGCCCAGCAATATCATTTAAGAGAAACTAAAATAAACAGCAGAAATAACAATTACACAAGGAAAATAAAGCAAAGCTGGACTGAGGTTTAATAATCTGGTTTGGGCTGGAAGCACAGAATGAAATTTTAAAAAAATCAATGGGAAGAGCAAAGACTTTAAATAAGGAAGCTGAGGAGGTAGGGAAGTTTTGAGGTGACTCCACAGCAGCCAGGATAGACTCAAGGAGTTGCCATGGAAATGGTAAAATATATGGTATGAAGACCATGTAGAAGTTAGAAAATATGAAGGGAGATGTTAACCCCAGAGTCTCAAAAGAGAACAAATGATTAAGTCATCAGAAAAAAGAAAATGTTTGAAAGATATGTGAACAGAGCAACAAATGGAAAACAGAAACTTTGGAAGACCTCAGATTGGGGAAAAAGAGAAACTAAGGAAACAGATATGTGCACAGCAACAGACCAGGTTACCCTGGGGGCACAGAATCCAAGATGGGGGTGGATGTTAGGAAGGGAACTCAAGATTATCAAAAGGGGCAGGAAGGTGAAGTAGTCAAAAAATCAAGAGCTAGATGAAATAAACAGTGGCCAAATCTAAGCAGAGATAAAGAGGCATATGTTCCTCAAAACACCTAAAAGAAAAAGAGCTCTTGCCTAGGAAGAGGGACTTGTTTACACATCCTCAAACACCCTCACAGCTATGAACCTCTGAACGTCTAGACTATGACTTCATTGGTCACCCTCCTTGCTGGATCTCACTGACTCACCTAGATAGATTCGACTATGGATTTCATCTTCTATTGTCCATGTTTCTCCTCGTTGCAACCTGGTGAGGGCATCTGGCTTGCTGGCTTGATACCCTGTTCATGGGAAATGACAGAAGACAGGTTCATCAAACTGGGCTGTGATCTGTCAACATAACAGAACACTCCATTTTAAGAACAACATAATTTACATGTCTGAAAATTAAAGGCTTTTCTCTCACAAACATGGCACATTGTACTGTTTTATCTCAGGCCAGAAAGGTGACTGAGAATCTACCACTTCAGGGCACCACAGACCCTCTAGAGCTTTCAGAAGCTGAGAAGGAAAGGCCACTGACTGGACACCCTCTGAGTGACACAGGGCAGCTGTCCTTACCCACTGACACCAGGTTGCTGTAGTTCTCCAACATCACATCCCAGTACAGGTCCTTCTGAGCAGGGCCCAGGAGCTGCCACTCCTCCCTGGTGAACTCCACAGCCACATCCTCCAGTGTCAGTGATTCCTGTAATTAACACAGTCCTCCTTAATATGAAGTGTTTCTCTTTTATTGACACAGAAGGAATGTGAAGGATGTTGTTCAGCTCATTTTCACAATATACACTGCATCTATATACCTAGGTGTCACAATTTTTTAAACAATACGTTGTGATAGAAGCAAAATCTCTAAAATCTATGTTCAAAATCTATCTCTAGCAAAATACTCTGTAATTGTAGAGTCATCCATCAATTAACAAATCAGAATAACTAGTCATTTAATGCCCTGGCTAAACTAGAAACATATCATATATGTGTGTACATATACATATATATATATATGTAGGTTTTCTTGAACACATATTTGCCAGGCACTAAATACATTCTACTGATATCAAGATGAACACAGCACTTTTCTATATTCATCATGAATCTTCATACTCAATATCAGAATCAACCATGAACACACTATAGACACTATAAGATACTACATATTAAATGTATATTTTGTATGTAAGAAGGTGTGATATTGTCTCTGCTCCCAATTCCTGACACAGAACTCCCCAAATCCTTATAAATAGAAGTGCCAGGAGAATCTCTTATTCTAATATTTGGTCTTTGACCCTGATTCCTGACACAGAGCACCTAAGATCTTTGTAAATTCCTGAGTGATAGCAGCATTTGACACAGAGCTCTTAAATCCCTTGGAATTTCATGGGTGATAGAAGTGTCTTTTGTTTTAATGAGGCAACTCTTGGGCTCCTGGATAACCTCAGGATCAGGTCTTATTGCCAAGGGAACCAACCATGTGACTAGAAGGTTGAAACTTTCAGCTGCAATCCCTGATCTCCGGGAGGGGTGAGAGGCTGAGGGTTGAGTTGATAACAAATGGCCAATGATGTAATCAATCATGCCTATATAATGAAGCTTCCATAAAAACTCACAAGGACAGTTCCAAGAGCTTCTGAATAGCTGAACACACGGAGATGCCTGGATGATAGTGGCACATGTGGAGAGGCATGAAAACTTCCCACTCTTTCCCACATACCGCACCCTATGCATCTCTTCCATCTGGCTGTTCATCTGTATAATTTATAATATCCTGTACAATAAACTGGTAAATGTAAATCAAGTGTTTCCCTGAGTTCTGTGAGCTGCTCTAGCAAGTTAATCAAACCTGAGGAGAGGGCTGTGGGGATCCTGATTTATAGCCAGCTGGTGAGAAGGATCAGTGACAATCTACTGCTTGTGATTGGTGTCTGATATGGGCAGTCTTGCAGGACTGAGCCCTACATCTATGGGATCTGACAATACTTCCAGGTAGTGTTGAAACTGAATTGAAGTATAGAACACCCAGTTGGTGTCTGCTGGAGAACTGATTGTTGGTGGGTAAGAACCCAGACAGTTTTTGGTGACCAGAGGTAACATGTTCTGTGTTGAATATTGTATGGAGAGTAACAGTAGGAAAACACTGTTTTTTACCTATGTCCTTGGAGGAGTAAAAGAATTTTTCCAAAACATGTCCAAAGAGGAAGAGACTATTAAGTAATATTAAGTAGACTAAGAAAATGCATACTATTGATCAAAAACCACAAAAACACACAACTTCAAAAATTATTATCAGGTATGTTAACAGCATATCAATTACATTGAAGAGATAATTAGTGAACTAGATCTGAAGAAAGTACCACAGGACAAAATGATCAAATATAAAAGACAGATTAATAAATATGGAAGACAGGTGAGGTCTAGCATTTACCAATTCAATGTATGAAAAAGAAAATATAATAATGGAAAGGCATTCAAGGGCTGAGATAGATACATCTGTAAATATATCTATACATATACACATATATGTGGTAGATGCACACACAGGAACAGTGACAGGAAATATGTGTTACTTACCCATTTGCTAAAACTGCACTTAGGGAATTAGGAAACGACGGATGGAAAGGAATCTTACTTTTTCACGATGTATACTTTGTAATCATTGGACAGTTTTATTTTAACCTTTAAAATGTATCCATGCACATTTTGGGGATTCTCTTTTTGTTTGTTTGTTTTGGTTTGGTTTTTTTTGCAGCTGGCTGGTACAGGGATCAAACCCTGGATCCTGGTGTTATCAGCCCATGCTCTAAACAACTGAGCTAACTGGCCAGCCTGTATGATTAAATTTTTAAAAAGTAATAAAGGAGGCAACAGTAGGTAAGAACTGGCTTTGGATACAGAAAGGAGTGTGCACTATCTTAGGGAGAAGTTCTAAAGCAAACCTTCTGGATCACGACAACCAATGCCCTTACCAGAGAACATAACTTCCAAATGCCTACAGAAAAATTTGTACTCAGCCATCTGTTCATATGGGACTTTAGGAAGTCACAGAATCTTTCCAACTTCCTAGATCACAAAGGTTTTATTCCTAGATTGACCCTAATAGCCATAAAGCTGGGTCCATGGGTCATCTTGCCATGGTCCCATGAAAAACTGTGTATATTGAGTTCTCTTCATCTCTTTCCTAAGGGGTCTCTGAGAAACCTTGGTTTAGCATTTATGAGAAATCTGAATTTAAAGATACCATCTATCATATCACCTCAAGGAATAACCATCCAAAAAAATAACCTGAGACCTAAGTGGAATGAAGTAGTGACACCTCTCAGGAACTGGTCTGCTTTCCCCTCAGAGTTAGTGCATATTTTGTGACCATCAGATTCTCTGATTGTGATGACTGTCAGAGACATTAGACAGAAGGTGACACCTAATACAACCCACAAGATGCTCCAGTCACACATTATGTTCTGATACTGATCATTCAGTGTAAATTCTATTGTGCTGTTTTTACTCATAACACCTCTGACAATAATTGAGTGGGTTTTTCCTTAGACCAAGTAATTCTCCAAATCTTCAACACCAACTGGGTATCCAACAATTGAATTCAATTCTGGCACTAACTCCTGGAGTTAGTGTAGACCCCACAAGCTAAGGGCTCAATCCCACAAGACTAACCCCACTTCAAATGCCAGTGTCAAGTGTGAGGTCCCCAGTTTATCCACACATCTGTCTGACTTGGCTACAAATTTTGGGGTTTCCATAACACACCCTCAGGTTCAAAAATTCACTAGAACAATTCACAAAACTTAGCATAGCGCTGAACATACTATTGCAGGTTTATTATAAAGGATGCAACTCAGGAATACCCAAATGGAACAGATGCACAGGGCAAAGTATGGGGGTATTGGTGATGGTGTGAACTTCCATGCTCTCTCTGGGCACTCCACTCTCCCAGCAAGTCGATGTGTTCACCAACTCAGAAGCTCTATGAACCCCATTGCTTAGAGGTTTTATGTAGGTTTCATTACATAGGTATGATTGATTAAATTATTGGCCACTGGTTATTGAACTCAATCTCCTTCTCCCTTCCCTGGAGGGTGGGGGTAAGGGCTGAAAGTTCCAAGCTTCTAATTAAGGATTGGTCTTTCTGGTTACCAGCCTCCATACTGAAGCTATCTAAAGGTCCACCAAGAGTAACTTTATTAGAACAAAAGAGGGTCCTATCACTTTTATCACTCAGAAGTTCTAAGAGTTTTAAGAGCTCTGTGCCAGGAATTAGGGACAAAGACCAAATATCTTTCTATGATACCACACCTATGAACAATATATTCCTTGTCCTACTTTGCCTTGATGTTGAAGTTAGAGTCTATTTGTGCATTAATACTGCTTTACCAATTTATACTTTTCCATTTAATTCAATTGACTTTTAAAGTGCTCCAGAAATCAATCACAGAATGAAAGAAAGAATAAAACAAACCAAAAGTCACCTGGGCCTTGATCATTTTCTTTTCTGATGGGAAGTAACCAGTAATTAGGATTCCAGGTCTTTAGTCTCTTCTTGAACTGCTCTAAATTTCTAGTTAGAAATCTTAGCCTCCAGTCAAGGATGTCCCCACAAATGATGATATCTGGGTCCTGGAGTCTCCTCCTCTCTTCATGTGATGTGTTTTGCTTTTGGAGCCAGGACCTGTGGACTTAAGAGGAAATTCACTTTGAGTGCACATTCCTGCTGGGCTCACATCAAGGCCTTTATTTGGGGCAGAAACTTTTACACCTTGTGGAAATAAAACATCAAATTCTAAATGTATAATCAATAAATTTTTCTTTGGTAGAAGTGGGGTGACTGTGATGGAAGATGGGAGAGAAGAACCAATATAACGTGATGCTGCAACACCAAAGGACTTCTTAGAGAGATCAGTTTTTAGAAAGAGGACATACAGAAGGGGAGAATCTGGATATTTATTTCTTTAAACCCATGTGTGACCATGTACCTGTTCAAAAGTTGTTGTATACCTCACGCACAGGCACACCTCAGTTTGAAGACAAATGTGCTAAGCAAAGCATGGGCACTGCCATTTAATTTCTCATTCGTGACCACTTTATTACACTCTTATAAGCTACAAATCATTATCTCCAATTCCAACATGAACCTGATAATGCTTGTTGATTAACTATCTTGTCAAAGAACACACAATATATGGCAGAGTCGGAATTTGAACCCAAGTCCACCTGTCTACAAGAACATGACATTAGGCATTATTCCCCTGGCCACATCCTCATCATAAGACTGAGCTCTCTTTGCTACAACACTGGAGGAGTTTCATTTCCACAGCATCACATGAAGGATGGCCACATAGCCACAGACCTATACTCTGAACTTCCAGAATCAGCTCTGCTAATGGTGACACTTGCAACTACCTTCTTCCACAATAACAAATGGAAACACTGCATGCCACACCCTTGGCTTGAAAGCAGCAGGTCACAGACCAGCTGCCCCAGAGGCATTGTGTAAGCCAAACTCTAGAGCCCCAGGACAGGATTACATGATGAGAGCATCAACTTGATGGACTCATCTTGACTTTTTCTTCTCCCTACCTGGGTAGAATCATCGTGACAAGCTCCCTATGGCTCTCCTCCATACCCATAGGATCTGTACTTCCTCATCCTCTGACCCATGACTGCATAAGCTCCCATTCCTCTTCAATCCAAGAGGCACTTTGCTGAGGCAGTAGAACTTTCAGACTTGTCAAAGCAGTAGACCTTTCAGACTTGTCTTCTTGAAAGGCCACCAATGGAAAGGTGCACAGGCCAAATGATGTGACTCTTATGGGCAGGTGGCAGTGGATGAATGCAACATTTCAGAGGCACCCAGGGTATGCACTTCAAATGGCAAGGTTTCCATTCCCATGAGCTTCCATAGCCCTTTATCCAGGGATAGCTGAAGTCTCTACCTCATTTTTGACCCTTAAGAACTCTCTGTAGAAAGTAATTATTCCTGTTTCCTCTAGTGGCTAGGTCCTTTCATTGGAGAAGTACCATTTCTGAAAATATGTTTATATAGGACACAATTCAGAAAATTTCCACAAATGCTAAAACATCACTACCAAACAGGCCATGATCACTAACCATTACGTGAAAGTAACAAACAACAAAGGAAAGTCAACAGAAAAAAATCAAAACCTGTGCTGAGCTAGGGCTAGGGTCTGGAACTCACAGACCCCTTGAGCCCATTCAAAAACCCTTCACATGCAGGTCTATGAGCTGGGTAACAGGAAAAGGTCCTTGAAGCCATAGGTAAAGAAAGAATAGTCTTTATTCAGCACACACATGTCTAAGAGCTAGGCAGTCCAAAGAGAAACCGAGCAGCTGCCAGCAAAGTAAACATGCTGTATTTTTAGATGCAAGCTCTGTGGAGCTGCTGCTGCACACACTGAAAAACACAGAAGAGTAGCAACAAGCTAAAAGTACCAGGTGCACATGTGCACTAACTCCACTCCCACACAACTTGTTTACACAGAATGTGCTGCACCACACACAACTGGACCTGAGGTGAGGAGGCCTGACTACTCTATTTTCCTCAGAACCTGTGAGGCAAAACTATGTTATTTGAAGCTATATATAAAACGTGCATTATATGAAAAACATGCAGTATATGAAAACATGCACAGTATGAAACAAATTCAAGAGAGTGGTTATCACTGGGGAAGGAACAAGCGGGATGGACTATGAAGGATATCACTTAAGTTGCACTTGCAACAGTTTATTTATTTTTTAAAAAGTACCACCAGCAAAAAAGTAAAATCAAGTACATCATGGAGGAAAATCACATTGAGTGAAAATGGCAGAGTGGGAAGTTCTAACTGGACCAACCCTCCAGTTCAGGCCTACTGAACTAATGCATCCCCCTGTCCCCAGACAGAGATCAAACAATTCCTCCTCCTCTCAATGCCACTGAGCTGAGTTCTGTGTTTCCAAGCTCCTGACCCAGCCATACCCTACGTGACCCTATGGCTCACAGCCGTACCTTAATGAACACCTCCCCTGCCTCACTGGCAGAAATAAAGCACATCTGTGCCCTCCAGGAGAAGCGGCCAGTCAGTTTCACCTTCAACAGTGCTGCCAAGTAACTTTGCCCATTGCCCAAGAAGAGGCTGGGCAGGTTCCCTCTCAGCAGGCCTGCTCCATGGCCTTGCCCACTGTTCAAGAAGCAGCTGAAAGGGCCTCCTCTCTGCATTCCCACCTGGCAGCCTCACCCACTTCCCGAGTAGCAGCTGGACAGGCTTTCTTTCAGCAAGCCCTCTTGGCTGCCTCACCCACTGCCCAAGAAGTGTCTGACAGGGCCCCCTCTCTGCAACCCTTCCTAGCAACCTCATCCACTGCCGAAGAAGTGGTTGGCAAGGTTCCTTCTCTGTTGCCTTGCATAGTGCCCTATCCCACTGCTCGAGAAGTAAACAGCAGGGCTCCCTCTCTATAGCATCATGTAGCCACCTCATCCATTTCCCAAGAAGTGCCTGGTTGGGGCCCCATCTGGGCAGTCCTGACTAGCAGTATGGCCTACCACTAGAGAAAAAGCTCAGCAGCCCCACCCTTGGCAGGACTGCTCTGAACTGCCAAGGGAATCACAGTGCCACACTTGGCCTCAAGAAATGATGCAGTAGACTGGCTCCTGGCAGATCTGCACTTGGCTAGCTGAGTGTATTAGTCCATTTTGTGTTACTATAACAGAAATACCTGAGACTGGGTGATTTACAAAGAAGAGAGGTTTATTTGGCTTATGATTCTAGGACAGTTACATCTGGCATGGGCCTCAGGCTGTTTCTACTCATGGCGGAAAAGTGTCAGTCAGCCAGCAGGTACAAGCAGATCATATGGCGAGAGGAAGCAAGAAAGAGAGAGAGAAAAGGTACCAGGGTCCTTTAAACAATCAGCTCTCATGGGAAATAATAGAGCATAGAGTGAGAACACACTCACTACCCCTCCTCCCCCAGGGAGATCATTAATCCATTCATGAGGGTTCTGTCCCCATGACTCAATCAGTTTCCAACACTGCCACATTGGAGATCAAATTTCCACATAAGTTTTGGAGGGGACAACACATCCAAGCTCCATCACTGAGCCAAAGCGTATCCATGCCCGACTCAGAGAAACAGTTCATCTGTCATGCCCCTGATGGACCTACTCCTGAGTCTTTCCATTGCATGCATGGGCAATCAAGTGAGAAACAGTCTGGTTGTTTGCAAAGAAAAATAATGCTACAGTAACTGGTCCCAAAGAATCAGAAATTGCCAGCAAACCAGAAAAAAAATTCAAATTAAAAATCTTAAGAAAACTCACCAAGATACACGAGAATACAGACAAACATTCAACAAAATCAGGAAAACAATTCATGATCTGAATGAGAAAATTAACAAAGAGACAGATATCATAATCAAACAGAAATCCTGGAACTGAAGTATTCATGGAAAGAAATAAAAATTACATACGAGAATCACAAAACAGACTACATCATGCAGAAGAATTTTTGATCTTGAAGACAAATGTTCTGAAATAATGCAGGAAGACAAAAAATAAAGAAAGAAAGAATTTTTTAAATGAACAAAACCTACAAGATTTATGTAATACTATTAAGGAAACAAAAATTCAAATTATGGGCATTCCAGAAGGAAAGAAAAACAAAAAACACACTGAAAATGTATTTAATAAAATGATAGCTAAAAACTTCCCTAGTCTTCGGAAAAATAGGAACATCTAAATCCAGGACAGTCAAAGATCCACAAATAGATTCAACCAAAAACAGTTCATTCCAAGACACAGAATAGTCAAACTGTCAAAAGTTAAAGACGGAGAGAATTTTAAAAATAGCAAAAGAAAAGCATCAAGTCACTTATAAGGGAATCCCTGTTAGACAACAGCAGACATCTCAGCAGAAATACTACAGGCCAGGAGAAAATGGGATGATATATTCAAAGTACTGAAAGAAAAAAGAAAAACAACTGCCAGCCAAAAGTATTAAACCCAGCAAAGCTATCCTTCGGAAATGAAGGAGAAATAAAGGCATTCTCAGATAAACAAAAATTAAAGAAATTCATCATCAAAAGGCCAGCCTTAGAAAAAGTGTTTAGGCACTTCAGGAAGTAGGACTGGACACAGACTTCATGAATATGACCCCAAAAGCATGGGCAACCAAAGGAAAAATAAACAAATGGGATTATATCAAACTAAAAAGCTTCTGCACAGCAAAAGAAACAATTAACAGAGTTAAAAGACAACCAACAGAGTGGGAGAAAATATTTGTAAAATATACATATGACAAAGGATTAATATCCAGAATATACAAGGAACTCAAACAACTTTACAAGAAAAAAACAAGCAACCCAATTAAAAAATGGGCAAAAGAGCTAAATAGACATTTCTCTAAGGAAGATATACGAATGGCCAACAGACATATGAAAAAATGCTCAACATCACTCAGCATTCGGGAAATGCAAATCAAAACCACACTGAGATACCATCTCACCCCATTTAGGATGGCTAAAATCCAAAAGACTCTGAACGATAAATGCTGGCAAGGTTGTGGAGGAAAAAGAACTCTCATACATTGTTGGTGGGACTGTAAAATGGTGCAGCCTCTATGAAAAATGGTATGGAGGTTCCTCAAACAATTGCAGATAGATCTGCCATATGACCCAGCTATCCCACTGCTGGGAATATACCCAGAGGAATGGAAATCATCAAGTCGAAGGTATACCTGTTCCCCAATGTTCATCGCAGCACTCTTTACAATAGCTAAGAGTTGGAACCAGCCCAAATGTCCATCATCAGATGAGTGGATATGGAAAATGTGGTATATCTACACAATGGAATACTACTCAGCTATAAAAAAGAATGAAATACTGCCACTTGCAACGACATGGATGGACCTGGAGAGAATTATATTAAGTGAAAGAAGTCAGGCACAGAAAGAGAAATATCACATGTTCTCACTTACTTGTGGGAGCTAAAAATAAATAAATAAATACACACACACACACACACACACACAAACTGGGGGGGGGGCATAACAACTACAATTCCTTGAAGTTGATACAACAAGCAAACAGAAAGGACATTGTTGGGAGGGAGGGAGGGAGAAGGAGGAGGGAGGGACGTTTCAGTAATCGGCCACAATAATCAACCACATTGTATATCGACAAAATAAAATAAAATATTTTTTTAAAAAAAGAAAGAAAAAGTGTTTAGGAACCAAGGTCAAGGGTTTACAGATGCCTATACAGGCCAGCCATCTTAAAAAAAAAAACAAAGAAAAAAAGAAAAAAAAGAAAGAAAAAAATTCTTAGAGGCGTCCTACATCTAGAAAGGAATGAACAACAACAACTACCATGAAATCTTTTGAAAAAACAAAACTTACTAGTAGAATAAGTACATAACTTAGAGAGGGCTGGCCAGTTCACTCAGTAGAGTGTGGTGCTGATAAAACAAGGTTAAGGGTTTAGATCCCCATATCAGCCTGCAGCAAAACAAAAAATATTAGAAAGAATAAACTTTATCAATACAGAAAACCACTAAACCACAAGGATAAACAATGAGAGGAAGAAAAGAACAAAGGATACACAAAAGAATCAGAAAACAACCAACAAAATGACGAGAGTAAGACCTCACACATCAATAACAACCCTGAATATAAAAGGATTAAATGCCCCAATTAAAAGACATAGACTGAATGGATTAAAAAAAAAAGACATGCATATGCTGCCAGCAAGAAACACACCTTACCTACACACAGACTGAAAGTGAAGGGATGGAAAAAGAAATTCCCAGCAAATAAAAAACAAAAGTGAGCTTGAATATCTATACTTACATCACATAAAATTTAAATCAAAATTTGTACTAAGAGATGAGAAAAGGAATATATAATGACAAAGATATCAATGCAGCAAGAGGATATAATAATTATAAATATACATACAGTTAACCCCAGAGCACCCAAATATATAAAACAAATATTATCAAATCTAAAGGAAGAGATAGATGTCAACACGATAATAGGTGGGGACTTTAACGCTCCACTCTCAGCATTGAACAGATCATCAAGGAAAAAAAAAAATGACACAGAATTATCAAATTTAAAAGGGCCCATAAACCAGATGGACCTAACAGACATTTACAGAACATTTCACCCACCAGCTGCAGAACACACAATCTTTTCATCAGCACATGGAACATTCTCCAGGACTGACCATATGCTAGGCCACAAAACTAGTCTCAACAAGTTAAAAAAAAAAATCAAAATCATATCAAGTGTTTTTTCCTGAACAAAATGGAAAAAAAACTAGAAACTGATAACAAGAGAAACTTTCAAAACTATGAAAATACATGGAAATTAAACAACATGGTCCTTTACAATCAATAAGTCAAAAAAGAGATTAAGAAATTTTTAAAATTCATGAATAAATGAAGACAGAAACAAAACATAACAAAACCAATGGGATACAGCCAAGGCAATCTTAAGAAGAAAGTTCACAGCAATAAATGCTTACATTAAATAAACAGTTTAACAATGAACCTCAAGGAACTAGAAAAGCATGAACAAACCAAATCCAAAATAAGTATTAGAAAAGAAATATAACCAGTGCTAAAATAAATAAAATTGAGACTAAAATCACTATACAAAAGATCAATTAAACAAAAAGTTGATTTTTGAAAAAATGAACAAAACTGACAAACCACTAGCCAGAGTAACCAAGAAAAAAAAAGAGAAAAGACCCAAATCAATAAAATCAAGAATGCAAAAAGAGACATTACAACTGATACCACCAATAGAAAAAGGATCATTGGAGACTATTATGAACAACTATATGCCAATAAATATGAAAACCTAGAGGATGTGGATAAATTTCTGGACACATATGACCTACCAAGAGTGAACCAAGAAGAAACAAAAAATCTGAACAGACCAATAATAAGTAACAAGATTGAATCAGTAATAAAAGGTTTCCCAACAAAGAAAAACCCAGGACCAGATTGCTTTACTGCTGAATTCTACCAAACATTTAAAGAATGCCAATACTTCTCAAAATATTTCACAAAATTAGAGTGGATGGAATTATTCCAAACTCATTTTATGAGGCTAGCATTGCCCAGATACCACAACCAGGCAAGGACACAACAATGACAAAAAGAAAACTACAAGCCAATCTCCCTATGAATATAGAACCAAAAATCCTTGATAAAATACTAGCAAACCAAATCCAACAGCACATCATGATCTAGTGCATTTATCCCAGGGATGCAAGGATGGTTGAACATATGCAAATCAATAAATGTAATACATAACATCAGCAGAAGAAAGAAAAAACATATAATCATCTTGATAGATGCAACAAAAGAATTTGGTAAAATTCAATATCCCTTCATGATAAAACAAAAACAAAAACCTCTCAACAAACTAGCTGTAGAAAAAAAAATCTTGATACAATAAAGCCTATAAATGACAAACTCAGAGCTAACACACTGAACAGAGAAAAACTTTAAAAAAGTGGATTAAAACAAGATGCCCTCTCTCACCACTTTTGTTCAACATAGCACTGGAAGTCCTAGCTGGAGCAATTTGGCAAATGAAAGGAATAAAGGGTATCCAAACTGGAAAGGAGGAAGTCAAACTGTCCCTGTTTCCAGATAATATGACTTTATATAGAGAGAAACCTAAAGACTACCAAAAAACCTCTAGATCTGAAAAATAACTTGAGTAAAGCTGGAGGATACAAAATCAACATACAGACAACAGTAGTGTTTATATACAACAACAATGAACTAGCAGGAAAAGAAATCGAGAAAAAAACTTTTACCTACAAGGGCAATAAAATAAAATAAAATACCTAGGAATAAAGGTAACTAAGGAGGTGAAAGAAACTATGAAAACTGATTAAAGAAATTATGGCTGGCCAACATATATATAAATAAAATTTTAAAGTAAAAAAATAAATAAATAAATAAGATGGGTTGCCAGTTAGCTTGGTTGGTTAGAGCGTGGTGGTGTAATACCAAGGTCAAGGGTTCAGTTACCCAAACTGGCCAGCCACAAAGAAACAAACAAATAAACAAAGAAATTAAAGAAGGCACACAGAAATGGAAAGACAGCACATGTTCATGGATTGGAAGAATCAATGTTGTCATACAATAGCGATCTACATTTTCAATGCAATCCCCATCAAACTACCAATGACATATTTCACAGCAATAGAAAAAAAAATTCGAAAATTTATACAGAACAACAGAAGACCCTGCTGTGGGTTGAATGTCTCCCCACACACTCACTGAAACTTAATCCCCAAATTAGCAAAGTTAAGAGGGTGGGAAATCCAATTATGATGTCTGAAAGGAGGGGCCTTTGACAGGTGATTAGAGTGTGAGGACTGTACCCTCATGATTGGATTAATCCATTGATGGTTTAATGGGTGGTAATGGATATGGTTCTGATGGCTTTAAAAGGAGGGCAACTGAGAAGCTTAGGTCTGTCTCTTGCTCAGCCAGTCCCCATATGATACCTTGCGTCATTACACAGCCACTACCAACAAGGCAGTCACCAGATGTGTTCCCTGGACTTTGGACTTCCCAATCCCCAAAACTGTAAGCACCAAATATTGTTTCTTTACAAATTATCCTGTTTCAGATATTTCTGTGGTAAGCAACAGAAACAGACAAATACAGACCCTGAATAGCCAAAGCAATCCTGAGCAAAAAGAACAAAGTGGACGGCATCATACTTCCTCACCTCAAAATATACTTTAAAGCTGCAATAATCAAAACAGCATAGTACTGGCACAAAAACAGACACATAGACCAATGAAACAGAATAGAGAATTCAGAAATAGATCCACGTATCCACAGCCAACTAATTTTTAACATACGAGTGAAGAACATATATTTGGAAAAGGACAGTCTCTTCAACAAACTGTGCTGGGAAAATTGGAGACCTATATGCAGAAGAATGAAATTAGACCCCTATCTCTTATCATATACCAAAACCAACTAAAAATGGATTAAAGGCCTAAATGTAAGACCTGAAACTTTAAAACTTATAGAAGAAAACATAGGGGAAAACTTCAGGACGTAGGACTAGGCAAAGATTTTATGAATAGGACTTCTAAAGCACAGGCAGCAAAAGCAAAAGTAAACAAATGGGATTATATCAAACTAAAAAAGATTCTATACAGCAAAGGAAACAATCAACAGAGTGAAAAAATAGAAAAAAGAAAACAAAAAATAAAAGAACTAAAATCGAAAAAAAGAGTGAAGAGACAACCAGCAGAATGTGAGAAAAAATTTGCAAACTATGCTTCTGACAAAGGATTAATGGAAAAAAAATCAATTAAAAAATGGACAAAAGAGCTAAACACACACTTCTCAAAAGAAGACATACATGCATAGCCAATAGGTACATGAAAAAAGGCTCAACATCACTAATCATCAGAGAAATGCAAATTAAAGCAACAAATAGGTATCATCTCACCACAATTAGCATGGCTATTACCGAAAAGACAGAAAATAATAATTGCTAGCAAGGATGCAGAGAAAGGGGATATCTTTAACATTGCTGGTGAGAATATAAATTAGTAGAGCCACTATAAAAAACAGTTTGTTGGTTTCTCAAAGAACTACAGATAGAAGTACCATAGGATCCAGTTATCCTAATACTGGATATATATCCTAAGGAATGGACATCAAGAAGTCAAGGAGATAAATGCACTCCCATGTTTATCACGACTCAATTCACAATAGCCTAGATTTGCAACCAACCTAAATGTTCACCCACAGATGACTGGATAAAGAAAATGTGCTATATATACACAGTGGAATACTACTCAGCCATAAGAAAAAATGAAATTCTGCCATTCCCACAACATGGATATTCTTAGAGAAAATTACATTAAGTAAAATAAGGCAGGCACAGAGAAATACCGCATATTCTCATTCACATGTGGAAGCTAAAAAAGTTCATCTCAAAGAAGCACGGAGTAGAAAACTGATTACTAGAGACTAGAGAGGGGATAAGCAGGGGTTAGTCAATGGATACAGAATTGTTGACAGAGAGGAAGAATAAGGTCTAGTGTTCCATAGCAATATAGGAAGATCACGCTCAACAACAAATTACTGGATAACTTCATGTAGCTAATTGAGAGGATGTTGACTGTTCCCAATACAAGGAGGTGACAAATGTTTGAAGTGATAGATATGCTAAATGCCCTGATATGATCATTGCACACAGTATAAACATACCCAAATTTCACATGGTACTCCATAAATATATTCACTTATCATGGGTCAATTAAGAAAAAATAAATTAAAAAGAAAAATATTCTTCAGAGGCAGAAATAGATTAGAGGTAATCAGAAACTAGGGGGAAATAATAATGAGAAGTTAAAGCTTAATGGGTACAGAGTTATGTTTAGAATGATGAAAAAGTTTGAAAATAGACGGAAGTAGTGTTTATACAGCATTGTAAATGTACTTAATTCCATGCAATTTTATGTTTAAAAGTGCTTAAAATGGAAATCCTCATATACATTTTACCAGAATAAAAAAATAAAAATATATATATATAGAATTTCCTGGGCAAAGGAAAGCATCCATGCATACTGGGGAATTTATGGAGCCATATGCATGCACAGGACAGGATGCCTGCTCAGAAAAGACCTGAGGATCTAAGCTTTCTCTGTGGCTGGTGTGTAGGCTGGTTTAAGTAGGACGTGAAAGCTAAGGCAGAGTGGTAGACTGTGCGGCTAATCACTGAAGCACACAATACATAACCAAAATATTATGCTAAGTGAAAGAAGCCTGACACAAAGCACCACATATTGTATGGTTCCATTTATATGAAACACCCAGATCAGGTAAATCCATAGAGACCAAAAGCATATTGGTGGTTGCCAGGGTCTGGGGGAGAAGGGAGTATGGAGTGACTGCGTAATGGACGCAGGGTTTCCTTTTGGGGTAATAAAAATGTTGTGGAACTAGATAGAAGTGATGGTTGCACAACATTGTGAATGAACTAAGAGCCACTGAATTGTTGACTTTAAAATGGTTAATTTTATCTTGTAAATTTCACCTCAATTTAAGAAAAATCCAATACGTCCTAATTGTGTACAGTTAAACAACATAAGTACTTTCTCTAAAGTCAATGGAAAGGCAAGGATGAGCAGTATCACCACCATGAACTAGAAGAATTCTGGAAATGCCACCCAATTGATTTGATGAGAAATGAAGTAACCTGTACCTGCCAGCGGGGGGTGGGAGAACCCAAGTAAGGACAATCGATATTAGAGAAGAGAAAACAAATTCTAAGATGTTTCCCAACATGACTAGGGAAGAATCAGAGTTGCGAAGATTCAACTGAACACATATCAAAAATACGTTTTAGCCAGCTGACAGATAACAGAATTTATAACTAAAAATTGATAGCATTTCAAAACACACACTTTTTTTGTTTGTTTTACTTTTTTATTTCTTTCACACGACACTTCTTCATTGGTGTTAAATGACTAAACAGTTTTGGGAATAGTTTAACACTGTGTATTTAATACTTTCACTAGAGATATAACTCGAATGCAAAAAACACGTTAGAAATTTTTGGAAAAGAAATAGTGGCACATGCTTACAAATTTGATGCAAAAAATATTATTTAGGTCTACTAATACAGGATTAATTGGATAAGTAAAAGTATATACATCCAATCAAACACAATGCAGCTATTAAAAACACTAACAATCTACATTTTGTGAAAAAACATGAATCTCAATGTTATGCATTTTGTAAGCACATGAAAAGTTGCTCAACATCATACATCTTCGGGAAAATGGACATCAAAATCATAATGAGATACCACTTCACATCCACTAATATGGCTATGAATAAAAAACTGAAAATAACAAGTGTTGGTGAAAATAGGAAGGAATGCAAACACTCAAAGATTGCTAGTTAAATGGTACAGCCACTTTGGGAAACAGTCTGGTACTTCCTCAAACAAACATTTTTACCACATGTAGTTACCATTCCTAGGTTTATATACAAGAGAAATCAAAGCACATCCACACAAAAGCTTGTATGCAAATGTTTACAGCAATACTATCTGTAATAATCTAAAGGGAGAAACAACCTAAATATTCATCAGCTGTTGAAGGGATAAACAAAATGTGCTACATTCACAGGGTGGAGTATTATTCAGGTATAAAAAGGAATAAATAATTTTTTCCTCCAACAGATCAACCGTGTTGATATAACTTCTCTAAACCAGTTTCTGTCTGATATGTCAGCTTGAGAGCTCCTCTGCCCCCACTTCCTTGGGCATCTAAGGATGGCAGCTCATCTTTCTGTGTTTTCATCTCAAGTTTGCTGTTGGCAGAATCCAGGCTTTCAACAGACTGGGATGAATGTGGGTGTGGGAAGAGATCGGTTGGGGGCCATGAACGCCACACTGTGTGGGTGTCAGACTAATCTGCCCTTGGCTTGGTTCAGTCTGTCCTGTAATAGAAACTTTCCCAACCATGGAGATAGAATATACAAGGCCTTTTGAAAGAAAAAGATAGGCCCTGTGTTTTCCTGAGAAAGTGGTACAATTCTAGCTGAACCAGTCCCACAAGACTATTGTGCACAAAGTCTGACCTTAAAAGGCCGTGCTCATTTCTCTGAGGAATCAATCACTATTAGACCTTGGTAAAATATCTGACTTTGTAGTCTTCCTACGTGAAGAAAGAAAAGAAAATCCTTTAAATTAAAAAATTTTAAAACAGGAACAAAGTACTACAACATGGACAAACCTTAAAAACATTTATGCTACATGAAAGAAGCCAGTCACAAAAGACCACATAATGATTGCATTTATGCGAAATGTGCAGAATAAGCAAGTCTATAGCAACAACAACAACAACAACAAAAAGATTAGTGGTTTCTCAGAAGTGGGGGGAAAGGAGAGAGTGGAGGCAGCGAAAGGGTATGAGGTGATGAAAATGTCCTGAAATTGACTTTGGTGCTGGTTGCACACACTAAAAGCCACTGAATTGTACATTTTGAATGGGTGAATTTATGATGTGTATAATGAAGCTGTTAGGAAAAGCTATCAGTAGAACTTAATTAATATACACCTACTGAAAAACATTTAGGGGCAAATGTATGAAAGTCTCCAACTTACTTGGAAATGCACCAAAAAACAACAATATTTAAAAGATGTACTAATAATTAGTAGAGGGATGATATAATTATTGATATATGATAAAGGAAACAATAAAATGGTGACAAAATCTAGACGATAGGCACACAAGTATTCAACTGTAAAATTTATTATGTTTGAAATTTTTCATAATAAAATGTTGGAAGACTGGGAAGCCTGTAGTAATGAGTTCAGCAAGGTGACCAGAAACAAAATAAATATTTTAAACTCATCGCTCTTCAAGACAGTAGTTAATTAGAAGAGAACAAAAAAGTCAAAGATAAAGACACCATTGACAATCACAAAAAAATTTAAAAATCAAGAAGGAAATGAGGGTCAGGGAACAAAACACTTAAGTAAATGCAGAATCATAACCTGTTCTTAAAAGTAATAACTGCACTTTTTAAGTACCAAAATTCTATCTAAATATATGGATATGCTTAGTGATTCCAGCCATAATGCACAAGTTTGCCTCTTCATGATATACTACGACAGAAATCTTTAAAAACCAATTTTGAAACTAAAAACATGATATATTTATGATATGAAGTTAAATGGCAAAGCAAAAATTTACCAGTGTTTGAGCAGTTTATCTGAATTGTGAAAATCAAGCATAGAAAAATGAAGACTAATTGAAATACAGTATACAAAAGTATTATCAAAAGCCATCACTGAGTAACATATTTGGGAGTAAGAGAAATGTTATTTTATTTGTGTCGGAACAAAACGGAAAGAAAATATTTACAAGTCTGTGTGTATACATATATTCATATAGTAAATGTGCAGTAAACTTGCAGGAAGAAGGACAAAAATCTTTATCTTTAATAGGATCCTTACCACATTAGATTTGGTTAATCCTTGATCACACCAAAAGCTTTCCTATCTACGGCGAGGCAAGGAAGGAGAGACGTGAGAAGCCGCGAGAGACACATAAACTAGTCCTTGCAGAGGGACTTAAAGGACTGAGGGACAATGTAACGTTAGAACTTCAACAGACACACCAGCCCGGGTCCCTGAACCTCCACAGCTTCAGCTTTCACAAGCCTCTCAACCACTGACAGGTCTGGACCTCCGCAGACACTGGCCACGCCCACCTGGATTAATCCGGACACCTGGACCACACACCTGGGTTCACTGACCGTGAGCCGCGGCCCCTCTCATGGATCCGCATATTAAATTCCGAATCGGAACCAGGCATCGCTTTCACTGACAAAACCACCCACCACTCCAGCCCTCAATCACTAAGCCCTACAGACAGTCACCCGCAGACACCAAACCCTGAACACGACTTTCAGTCGCTGACCTCGACAGATCCTTAATCAACGCCCACCAGAGAACCTCAGGACTGACTCCAAAATCACCCCGGTCACGGAGTCCCGTTTGTTTCTGCTCCCTCCACAAGCCCCGCGGCTCCGCATAACACGGACACCCACAGACATCCCCAGCCCCCTCCCCCGCATCCTGTTCCACAGAGAAACCCATACACACCTGATTTTCTCCTTAACCCACCGGACTTCCTAGACGCTGCGCTTCCGTGAATTCTTCCACTTTGGGGCCCTCGCGCAGCCTCCACGCCGACCTACGGCAGCCGGCAAGGATCAGAAGCGTTCTTAGGGAACACGGACAACTGAACTTCCGGCTTTACCCAGGTGAGGTAATATGTCGGCGCCCATCCCTTCACAGATCCAAGGGGGCGGCCATCTTTCAATACTTGACGTATAGAAAACAAAGTTGCCGGATTTTGCCCAAATAGCCAGGGATGGCTCAGAACTGTGAAAAGCCACTGAAACCACCCCATTTCGAAGCACCTTAAGCCCTGTGCCACTAATTGCATTCATTTTCAGAGGCTGGCGCTTATACAAGAGAAAAATGTAGTGGGCTACATCCACTTCAGTGGGGAGAAAAATCATCCACTTCAGGCAAGGAAAGATGGAGGCGACACAGCAGGTGCAGCCATCTTAGAAGGCAGTTGTCCGTACAAATGAAAAACGCTTTCTCAGTGGAGGAAAAAAAGCAAACAAATGGGAGGCAGGCGATTTCCCTCGGGGAGGTTTCTGGCTGCACGTCGAAAACAGGAGGAATATTTTGAGGACAGAAAAGAAATAACTGTGGTACAAGACAGCGGTCACGCCATCAGAGGGAAGTGAAAAATCAGCTACTGTGAGGAACTCAGTTTACCTTTGAGGAGGGACACCGCCAAGTAAAGGGGCAGAGAGCGGTCATGAGCCAATGGGAAGAGGGAATCTAATAAGGGAGGCGGGACTTTTCTTATAGGAGCTCCAGGCTTCCCTTGTACCAGGGGTGGAGCTGATATTAAGGGCGGGGCTTTCTGAGAATCAGAGGCCAGAAATTCTGGATGGAATAAATAAGACATATCCAGGGAGAATCAAATGTTGCTCAGGGAAGTGTTACCGGACTCAGGTCCGGCCGCCCGCTCCCTTGAAAAGGAAAGAAAAAAACCTCAGCAGTCAAATGGTTGGTGTTAGAAAAGCAGATGCATTCAGCTAAAGGAGACGGTAAGCTACCCCATCTCAAAGATTTACATTTACTGAGGGGTTTTTAAAGGAAGGCTTGAGGGAATGGAATGTGGGAGGTGAAAAGCAGGAGAGCAGGAGATGTAAGTTGAGGGGTCCATTTCTATGTGTCAAGTACAAGGTCTTGCCAAGGCCTCATCTGGTTTCTGTTCTCATCTTTGCTGTTATCTCAGGACCCTGCAAGATTTTGATTTACACCTGTGTACTTGGCTGGTGCCCAAGGTCAGCTTCAGTCATTTGGCCTTGATCATTTCTCAAAACTCTACAAGTCTTAAAGAAAGAACTGTTAGTTCTGCAGAGTACTAATTAGCTTCTCGGCCTTGTTTTCCTACTTAGCGAGTGAGATAAGAAAGTCAGGGGATGGGAAGCAAGAGTGGAGAGAAAAAAACTGTCCTTTTAAAAATACTCCCCCCTTTGCAGCCCAGGCAGCTTTAGGTCCCAACATGGCTTCAGTCCTGCTCACTGCAACAGAAGGAAAAGTAATGGATCATGGCATACTACATGACTGAATTATAAATAGTATTTACATAGTCATCATAATGTAAATTCTACATCTGATCCTACCAAGATTAAGATAGAACTCTATCAGAAGAATAAGAAGGAAGTTCCTCTGTGCAGTGGGGTGTGTGTTTGTAAGAGAGTTGTTTTTGAAGCCTCCTTCATGATAAATCTATAGACAATGCCCCCAAATGAAAAATCTATTTCAGCCCTACATGCATATTATTAAAAATATCAAAACTGTGAAAAGAATAAAACCCTCACAAAACTATTTGACTCCTTAAGAGGATTGCAAAACGGAAGTAAGAACCCTATTGTGAGGAAAATGAAGTTAGCCCAGTCAGGCCCTCTTGCCTCATATCCAGCTGGGTATGATTCAGCACATCCATTGTAAAGAAGTTGTGTGGTAGTAGAGTTAGTGGGCATCAGTGCCATATACCCTTTTGGCTCATTGCTGGTAATGTGTAGTCTTTGATATGGAAGGCCACCTCTCTGAACTGCTGGTCAGTAGAGCTTGTGTCTGAAAATAAAGCATGTTCACTTTGCCCATGGCAACTGTTGTTGGCCAGTACCCTGAGGGAGATGGTGAGAAATGAAGAAAGACATGATTTATTTTATGGGATCGGGAGTACCTGGCAGTCTGCTGACCTGTAAGGCCTTCTAGTTTATTTTGGGTTCCTTTTTATAAGCCAGTGAAGATAACAAATCATACTGATTAAATCAATTATATCTGTTACCAAGCAATTTATAGGACATTTTCAGTTGCCACAGCACTTGAAGATTCATAGCTAACTACTTATGAATAAAATAAGAACATAACTTTCTCATTTACAAAGCCTTCAGGGTCCTGGGTTCAACCAAAGGTCAGATCTCAAAGGGAGGAAAAAGGGGGAAGAAGGCAAAAGGGATGCCAGTCTTTCTGCCTTCCCTAGAATAGCAAGGACTTTATCAGCTTGCTTATTCAGTACCCCACTTTTCCCCCTTCCCTATTTTGGATGATGATGACCCCAGGACCTCCCATCTGAAGCCATTATAGTGTTGCAATTGTTGGTTGCTACAATGGAGGCAGACTGAAAAGCACAAAAAGGCAAATACAGAAGCAATTGTAAAGGCTATTAACAAAAACAATATCTACTGTACAATGTACAAGGGATGCAACTGAGACAGATTCATTGTTTACAGGAGATAACCATTACCATGGGGTGTTATTTCAAAATTTCCCACAAGTAGCACATCGGGAGGAGCTACACAGGAGCATGAGCCATAGGAAATGACAAGACTTTGAACTTGGTCTATGATGGATACAGTAACAATACTCAATGAAGGAAACAATCTTCACAAATCAGGATGGGCTGTACCCTGAATTGTATACTATATACTAGTCACCCAATGACCTGGGCACCACCCAGTTGGATGGCAACCGGAATTCTAGGTGACAATGAGACCAGTCCCATGATGCCTTCTCATTATCTGAAGAAAACCCAACATGGTGATGCAAGAGAGGAATGACATAATTAACATTACAGCCAGTGGGGTGTTTGACAAAAGGCTGTCCATGTTGATCCACACAGGAAGACAGCCCCGGGGGGGTGGTCCTTGAGAACCAGTTCTTTTATTTTTTATCCCATTCAATCCACATATTATTACAGTCTGCATATGAAATCCTGAACAAGGTTGGAGTCCTTCTGAAGGTGCTTGTATCCCATGTGCCAATTTTCCTAGGATGTGTGTATAAAACAACCAAACCTAGGTTAGTGGTAAAACAAATGGGTAAGGCAGAAGAATGAGCATTGTAATTAACAAATCTATTGACTTCAGGAATTATAGATCCATCCTTCACATATCCCTCCTATTTATTTATTTAATTAAAAGAAAAAGCAAAAGTTATAAATCAAGGTTTTACAATTAAAACAAAACATTTTGTTATAGGATGGGTTTATAATTGAAAAAGCCTCTAGCAAAGATATATATAATCCTGTTTAGTAATCTAAACACAAGTTGATAACCAGGCATTTGTAGGGCTTTGAGAGAAATTTAGCAGATTTTTAAAAATAGCTTTTAGCTTTTAAAATTAAATAAGTATCAAACATATCACAAATCTGTTGACCCAAAGGCAAATTTAGGCAGAAGGTTTAAATTAAATTTTGAAAACATATTTATTGTATCAGCAAGTATACTTATTTATTTAGTGAGTGTGCATTAATTATAAGCCAACTTGGTACCATGCACATGATACAAATACGCATGTGGACATGAACACATAGACATAACATGCACTTATGGACACATGTATGTAGACATAAACAGACAGGTAAAATAGAGAACTCACTAGTATCAAAGGACGGTTAGATATAAATTGTTTTCCTTTATTAAAAAATGTCAAAATTTAACTGTGAGGCCTCACCTTGTTTTAGAAAAAGTAAGGTACCAAAACAGGTGGATTTTAGTTTAGTATTTTGTGTTTTAAATGTGTTACTGAGTATAAAGTTGAGAGAGTATACAGAGATAAGGATACAGAATTTTTGGTTTTTAAAAGAAAAGCAGCAGACCCAAAAAGAATGTCTGGTGGGTGCCAAGGCTGCATTTCTCATAAAGACTCAGAGTCCCTGGCAAAGAAGAGAAGCATATGCAGTTGAGAAAAGGAAACATTTTAAACAAAACCAACATTGTAAAGAAATATGAACTTCTTTTATTTTAGTTTTTCCAATTAAAAGTTCTTTCAGTCACTGAAAAAGATTAAGTTTTATCTCTTTTTGGTGACACAAACATATCCTTGCTTTTTTGTTAAGGTTTAGCATAGGTCTCAGAGCAACTTGACATAGATTCCAAACTGTTATGTAGGAAACCTTGATGAGAGTTATTGCATAATTAATCAACAGCCAATTAGTTTTCACATTTCTGTGTCAAGGTTTCCTTCCTTGGAATACCAGGGACCTTGTTATGTGATAACCAATAACAGTTTTACAAGCTACCCTTTGGTTCCTTTTCAGCCGGCTGCTTTAAGGAAACAGTGAAATTGTAATGTATGATGAGTCTCCCACTTAAATAAGGAAGTTCCTGTATTTTAAAAGTAAAAGAAAAAACAAAACTTATGGGCTGTTTCAATATCCTGCAAAACTAAGATCATATATTGACTGTCTGAATATAAGTTAAAGGGACTGTCCTGTAACAAGAAAAAAGCATAAATAACAGCATGAAGTTCAATGTGCTGTGCAGAGGAGGCTTGAACATATTTAGAAAAAGGTTGGTAATAAATAATTACTGCTGCTAGTCCAGTGCCAGAGCCATTGATAAACATTAGGGAAGTGTTAAAGGAATCGAAGAAGTATCCTTAGCAAAGATGATGGCAGTACAGTGAAAAAATTATAACAGTTTATTCTGAGAGTAGTGGACAGAAAGTTGATCAGTAAATTCTGTAACGGCTTCTTGCCAAGCAGCAACAGAGCTCATTAACTACAGAAACAGCTGTGATGAGAAAGAAATAACAATATAATGAGGGTCAATTCCAAACAACCATTGCAACTGATGCCACCCTTTGATAATAAAAGCTGTAAGAAATAGATAATAAAGAGTTAAGGTATGAGCCTGATGACATGATTTTAAAAAAGCCACTCCAATGGGCCATGTTTTTGCCATATTAATGCAGTGGGGACAATAGATGTGAGAAATAGGATAAAAAATATGGGTTTACATGAAAAACCTGTGCTTTGTGAGGTGATGAATCACCCTTTGAGATGTCAAATAAAGGTTGAAGATCCACAGTTGTAAGTTGGAGGGAAGGGTGAAGCCAATTAATGTCTCCCAATTTATAAATGTTTTGGATCTATGACTGACTTGAATTTTTTGTGGGTGGATGGTCTTATTGTCTATGATATAAACTAAATAGGAAAAGGAGTGTTGCATTTGAATTTTTGCCAGAGATAGAACCAAACCATAAGTAGCTAAAGCTTGGAAAGGGAATCAAATATTGAAAGGAAACACTGTTGATTTTCATGGGCAATTAGAATGTCATCCCTATAATGGATGATATATGCCTGAGAATTTTTGCATCATAAAGGCTCAAGAACATTAGAAATATATTTTTGACATAATGTAGGACTAGGAGCCATACCTTGTGGCAATACCTTCCATTGATATCTTTTCATGGGGGCTGGAAAATTAAAAGAGGGTATGCTAAAAGCAAACCATTCACAATCTGAAGGAGACAAGGGGATGGAAAAGAAACAGTCTTCCGGGTCCAGGACTATTAAATAAAATGAAGTTGGGATGGCTATAGGAGACAGAAGGCCAGGTTGTAAAATGCCCATGGGTTTCATAACTGCATTAATAGCTTGGAGGTCTTGCAGAAGTCTCCATGAGCCAGATTGTTTCTTAATGACAAAAATAGGGGTATTGGCCTCCAATAAGAGAGGTTTTTGCCATCTTATTCCAATCCACTGGGGTAAGAGCTTCAGCCACCATTGTCTCAAGTAAGCTGAAAATAAAGGGAGCCATAGCTCCATACTGTGCAACTGTGGTTTTTAGCTCCTTCACAGTTTTAAAAGAGAGCGGTTAATACTCTTGCACTGCTTGTCCTTCAGCATTTAAAGACTCAGTAACAGGATAACATATGTATGCCTGCAAGCCAACTTCCCCTCTCCCCCATGCCATTAGGAGAGCCTTCTGTAAAGGAGACATTTGAAGGGCACGGCATAGGATAAGGAATGTCTGAGGCACCATGGGGCTATAGGGAGACAGAGAGGATGCCTTTACAGATCATTTATGATTTTGATAGCACGACTTCATCAGATGGTCAAAAGCCAACAAAAAGTCAGAGGACTCAATGACCAAAGATGGAGGTGGAGGCAACTGCTCAGCAGGAGGTGATTCTGCCTCACTATTTCCTCTTTATCCTCTGTCTCTTCAGTGCTTTCCCCAACCAAAGCTTTTTCAATAACATCAGTGGGGGAAGAAAGTATGTCAGGGACTTCAATAGGTTTAGAGACAGTTGAGACCACAGGGGCTTTAGAAGACTCATGGGCAGGATGTAAACAGTCTCTGATCAAATTACATAAAGAAAAGGTGTAAACAGAGACTTTAGAAGGGCCCACAGCACAATAATATTCTCAGAGCTGTCTCCCAACATGTTCCCAAGTTTCAATGTTGACTGTCCCTTCTTCATGAAACCAGGGACAGACTTCTTGAATGTGATGTAAAAATTTTTCTATTTGAATAGAGACCTTGCAGCACCAGGAGAAAAAGATCCAGCTCTTTACTCCCTCCTTGTTCCATTAGTTTTAGTCCTGATTATCTGACTATATGCCTTTGTCCCTCAACAGAATTGGTGCACACCCTAAAACATAAAAGTTTCCTCACCTATTTCAAAGAAGTATCTCCATACTCAGGTCCCTGTTTGGACGCAACTGGCTACTTGGCTTTTCTTTTTACTGCCTGACTCAGGACCTGCGCAGGATGGGGCAGAGTGTTCTGTGATCCAGCCCAACACCAATGATGCAGGAATTCCACTCCTAGATATTTACTTAGGAGTAATGAAATGATTGAGTCTCTGCCCAAAGACTCACAGGAATATTCATAGCACCTTTATTCATTATAGCTCTAAACAGGAAACAGTCCAAGTGCCCATCAGTAAATGAATGGATAAGCAAACTGTGGTATAATCACAACATGGAATACTACTCAGCAATAATAAAGGAATGAATTATAGATGCATACATAACAAAGATATATCTCAAAAACCTTACACTGAGGAGAAGAAGCTAGCCAAAGAGTATAGACTATATGATTTTATTTATATGGAATAACACGTGTTGGTGAGGATGTTGAAGAACGGGAAACTTAATACACTGCTAATGGGAATGTAACATGATGCAGCTACTTTGGAAAACAATCTGGCAGTTCCTCAAACAATTCAACGTATTGACCATATGATCCAGCAATTTCGCTACTAGATTTATATCCAAGATAGTAAAGACATACATCCACACAAAAACTTGTACATGGGGCTGGCTGTTGAACTCACCTGGTTAGAGCATGCTACTGATAACATCAAGGACCAAGGTCAAGGGTTTGGATCCACATACCAGCCAGATGACAAAAAAAAAAAAAAAAAAAAAAAAGAAAGAAAGAAAGAAAGAAAGAAAGAAAGAAAAGAAAAGAAAAAAAACCCCATGTACAAGAATGTTGGGCTGGATCACAGACCCTTCTACCCGTCTTGTGCAGGTCCTGAGTCAGGTAGTCAAAAGAAAAACTGAGTAGCTACCAGCAAAGTGAACATGCTTTATTTTTAGAAGCGAGCTCTGCCAATCAGCAGTTCAGAGCCACTGCCTTCCATACTGAAGCACACAAAAAAACGGTAACAAGCCAAGGGGTACCCGGACATGCATGTGCCCTAACTCTACTCTTATGTCACTTATTTACAGCAGGTGTGCTGAATCATACCCAGCTGGATATGAGGCAAGGGGGACGGACTATACTGATTCCACTTTCCTCACAAAGAACATTTATAGCAGCATTATTTATAATAGCCTAATGTGGAAACAAGCCAAACATCCAAATAAGGAAGAGAAAAACAAGAAGTATTATATTCATATGATGTAATATTATTCTGGTGTAAAAAGAATGAAGTGCCAAGACATGCTTCAACATGGATGAACCTGGAAAACATCCTAAGTAAAAAGAGCCACTCAAAAAACAAAACAAAACAAAACACTGAATGTTATGTGATTGCATTTATATGAAATGTCCAGTATAGGCAAATCTAGAAGTGGGGGGAATGAGAGTAGAATTAAGAGGTATAAATATGCTCAATATGATTTTTTGATAAGGTAACTGGCCTAAAATAGAAAAAATATGAGGTATTGAATAGTAAGCTGATAAAGTCCTTGTTATTCTTGGGGGTAAGCCAGCAAAGCTGGCTTCCCATTTTGCCCTTTTCCCTCTTCTCCCTCCCCTTGAGGTCTGACCTTTGTGTTCTACAATTTAACTCGACTTTGACACTTATCTACTTGGAGTTAGTGCAGACCTCACAGATTAAAGGCTCAGTTTTAAAACACTGTCCCCCACTTCAGGTGCCAATTACAAGTAGTGGATCCCCAGGTTACCCACACTTCTCTCCAGCTTGGCTACAAATCAGGGGTTCTCATGACCCCTTTCTCAGGTTCTATAATTTGACAACAGCTCACAGAATTCAAGAAAACACTTATTTATGTTTACTGGTTTATTATAAAGAATATGATAATAGATACAGATGAAGAGGTACATAAGGTAAGGTCTGGAAGGGTCACACATACAGAAGCTTCTGTCCCCATGGATTGGGGTATGCCATTCTCCTGACACATGCATGCCTCCAGCAACTCAGAAGCACTCAGAACATTGTACCTTAGAAATGTTTATGGAGGTTTCATCATGTAGGCCTGATCAATTATTAACTCAATCTCCAGCCCCTCTCTCTTCCCTTGAAAATGGGATGTGGGAGAAATTTCCAAGCTTCTACTCATGGTTTGGTCTTTCTGGTGACCAGCCCTTATCCAGGAGCCCACCAAGAGTTATCTCATTACAACAGAAGATGCTCCTTTCATCCTGGTAATTCCAAGAGATTTAGGAGCTCTGTGTAGTAACTGGAATCAAAAACCAAATATTAGAATAAAAGATGCTCCTAGACCCCTATTGCTCAGGAAAATACAAGGGTTTTATATTTGTTGTTATTTCACAATTATAATTTATTAAGTGGCCTCCCACTTAATATTGAGAGTGTTGATATTTGTTACATTCTTTCACTAATACAGATGGTTAACAATTTGCATATACTTGTTGTACACGGGCTAGTATATCTTTCATACAACATTTTAGGAAGGCAGTTGTTAGGTAAAAATGTAGGTACACAATACCTTAAATTGTATTGTGTACTGCCAAATTGCCTTCCAAAAGTTATTTTCTCATTTAAATTCCTTTCATAGATGTTGGAGAGCACCCGTTTCACCAAATTTTTGTCATCACTTAATATTTTCAGAGTTCTAATTTTTGCCAATCTGATAGCTTTCTTTTTATTTATACACCCCTTTATAATTCTCTTTTATCTTAAATATTTTTATTGTTTTCCTTTCTGTTCTAGTAAAAAAATCCATTTTTATTGTAAAGAATTTTGAAAATACAGGTATGCAAAATAAAAGAGCGGTAAGAAGTTACTCACTGATGTAATTCTACCATTTGTTTTATGAACATATATACTCATACTGAGGACTTTTTAAAAGGTATATTAATTTATGTATCACGTTTAGATTTGTTTTTGATGAAATATTTCATGAAAGCACTGAAATATTTCAGCTATAAAAAGAGAATACTGATAATAGTGCTTACCAATCCTAAGAAGTGCATACTACTGTTATGCCCATTTTACAGACAAGGCAATAGGTACATAAAAGTCACCTCAGTACAGGTCACATAGCTAGGTCACCTGTCAACAGAGTGTCTCCATTAACTACTACACTAAAGGTAATGAATTATATATATATGAATATATATATTTATTTATGTTATCTATTATAAGTTATATATCTGCATTTATATATTGACACACATATATATAAATTTTCTGAATTTATTTAAGAGTAATATATGTCCCTTAACGATGGGCATACGTTCTGAGAAATGTGTCATTAGGCAATTTCATCATTATGTGAACATCATAGAGTGTACTTACACAAACCTAGATTGGTATAGCCTACCACATACATAGGCTATATGGTATAAGCCATTATAATCTTATATATATATATATATATATAGCATCAGATCCCACAAGTTGAGGGCTGAGTCCCACAAGACTGGCTCCCACTTCAGATGCCAGTCACAATTCCCAGCTTGTGACCTATACTTCTGTTCATCCAGCTATAAATAGTTTCCATGACCCCCTCTTCAGGTTTGATTACTTTGCTAGGGAAGCTTATAGAACTCAGGGAAATACTTACTTGGAGTGTGTGCCACCCTCCAAGCACCACCACGTGTGCACCAATTCAGAAGCTCTAGGAACTCTTTCCATTTGAGTTTTTATAGAGGCTTCATTACTTAGGCATGTTTAATTACATCACTGGCCATTGATAATCGACTCAACCTTCAGCCTCTCTTTCCTCCCTGGCAGTTGGGGGTTGGGACTGAAAGTTCCCACCCTCTAATTACATGGTTGGTTCCCCTGGCAAACAGACCTGGTCCTGTGGTTATCCAAAAGTCCACTGTGAGGTACTAAATAGCAACCTGATAAAGTCCTTGCTATTCTAGGGAAGCCAGCAAAGCTAGCATCCCTTTTGCCTATTTTCCCCTTCTCCTTAAGGTCTGACCTTTGATTGAACCCAGGATGCTGGAAGCTTTGTCAATAAGAAATTTATGTTCTTGTTTTATTGGTAAGTAGTTAGCTATGAATCTTCAAGTGCCATGGTAGCTGAAAATGTTCTATAAATAGCTTGGTACTAGACATAACTGGTTTAATCAGTACGATTTGTTATTTTCACTGGCTTATAAAAAGGAACCTAAAATAAACTAGTATACCTTACAGGTCAGCAGCCTGTAATGTTCTCCTGATCCCATAAAGTGTGTCTTTTTATTTCCCAACATCTCCCCTTGGGGTACTGGTTGGGGACAAGTGGTGCCTGAACAGGGACCTGAGTGTGGAGAAACTTCTTGGAAATAGGTAAGAAAACCTCCGTGTTTTAGGGTGCATACCTATTCTGTTTCGGAAGAAAGGCATATAGTCAGAATAGTCAGGAATAAAACTAAAGGGACAAGGAAGGAGCAAAGAGCTGGATCTCTTTCTCCTGGGACTGCAAGGTCACTATTGTTCAGTTAGAAAACTTGGGAACATATTGTGAGATGGCTCCGAGAATATTATTGTGCCATGGGTCCTTCTAAGGTCCCTGTTGACACCTTTTCTTTATGTAATTTGATCAGAGACTGTTTACATCCTGTTCATGAGGCTTCTAAAGCCCCTGTGGTCTCAACTGTCTCTAAACCTATTGAAGTTCCTGACATACTTTCTTCCCCCACTGATGTTATTTTAAAAAAACCTTTGATTGGGGAATGTACTGATGAGATAGAGGATAAAGAGGAAATAGTGAGGCAGAATCACCTCCTGCTGAGTGGTTGCCTCCACCTCCACCTTTGGCCATTGAGTCCCCTGACTTTTTGTTGGCTTTTGACCATCTGATGAATTCCTGCTATCAAAATCATAAATGGTTTTCAAAGACATCCTCTCTATGATCCCATGGCCTCATGGCACCTCAAACATACCCTCTCCTATGCCATGCCCTTCAAATATCTCCTTTACAGAAGGCTCACCTAATGGCATGGGAGAGAGGAGAAGTTGGCTTGCAGGGATACAGATGTTATCCTGTTACTGAGTCTTTAAATGCTGAAGGACAAGCAGGGCCAGAGTATCAACTGCTCCCTTTTAAAACTGAAGGAGCTAAAAACCAAAGTTGCGCCATAGGGGGCTACAGCTCCCTTTACTTTGGGCTTCCTTGAAACAATGGCAGTCGAAGCCCTCCCAACAGCAGATTGGAAAAATATACCAAAAGCCTCTCCTGTGGAGGTGAATACTTTTTGTGGAAATCAGAGTTTTCTGAATGCACTCAGGAACAATCTGAGCACAATCACAGAGAAGAACTTGAAGTCGCTTTTGATATGTTAGCTGTTGAGTGTGACTTCTCCATGGTGGTGCAACCATTAGGATTCTCCGCTGTGGTTTACCAACAGATAAATACCTTTGCCCAGCACGCTTGGAGGAGGCTTCCCATGGCCAGCACTAAAATGGAAGAAGTTAGTAAGATCCCTCAGGGTCGTGATGAGCCATACCAGGATTTCTCACTCCTTTGTTACAGGCTTTGGGACACCTAGAGGTAGATGGGGAGGCCGGAGTGCTGCTGAACAAGCAACCGGCTTATGAAAATGCCAATTCGGCTTGCCAGAGTGCTATTCACCCTTAGCATAAGAACGGGACATTTACTGACTATGTCTGTCTCTGTGTGGATATTGGGCCCTCATATATGCAGGGTATAGCTTTTGTCACTGCTTCGTGAAATATAACGTCCTTTCAATATTTAAGAGGGGAAGGTAAAAAGGATCCAAGGTATAGATCCAAAATATATTTTAAATGCAGAAAAGGAGGTCATTTTGCAAAGCAACGTCCTAATCAAGCTTTCACTCCTGATAACTCCCCTTCTACACCTGCTCCAAATATCTGCCCTAGAAGTCAGAGGGGACACCACTGGGCTAATGAATGCCATTCAAAACCACAGTAGAGGGCTGGCCTCTTCCCCAATGGGGAAATAAAAAAAGGGGCCTGGCCCAGCCCTGTCAAACAATGGTGGCCATGTCCATATATCCTCCACAAATTCTGGATTTGGCTACTGAAAAACCATCGCTGACCTCTCCTGAGCAACAAGAGGAAGTGGAGGGTTGGATCTCAGCCACACAGCTCAGTTTGTGTTAACTTCTACTATGGGGCCACAAGCTATCCCTACTGGTATATTTAGCCTTTTACATTCAGGCAGTGTAGGGATTATCTTGGGATGGAACAGCCTTAATTTAAAAGGTCTTCAGGTGTTTCCTGGAGTCATTGACTCTGATTATACAGGAGAGATATGAGTTATGGCTGCTGCAGGGCAAGGAATTATCACCGTTTCTCCTGACATGAAAATAGTTCAACTAGTATTGGTCCCTCTTTTAATTACAGGTAAAGTTCTTAAAAATAACCCATAGGGAGAACAGGGATTTGGACCATCTGACAAAGCCTATTGGGTACAACAAATAGGAAAAGGATGCCCAGAATTAGTATTATCTATTCAGGGAAAACTCTTTAAGGGGTTATTAGACACAGGAGCTGACATTTCTGTCATGTCCCAAACATATTGGCCTGCTTCATGGCCTTTGCAGTCAGCCATGACTAAGCTCCAAGGAATTGGCTAATCAAGTGCACCTTGGCAGAGTAACTCTTTCCTCACTTGAAGTGACAATGAAGGCCATTCTGGGACTTTTTGTCCCTATGTGCTTTCTTCTATACCTATTAACTTGTGGGGCTATGATGTCTTTCAGCAAATTGGAGCTTTACTATTGAGTCCCAATGAAATTCTGCACCATTCCTCTACCTCTTTATAATGGGGCCCTGATATTTCATGCCACCAGTGATTCAATTTCTTGAATCTCAGATACACCTGTATGGGTGGATCAGTGGCCCCTTTCTCAGGAGAAATTGCTTGCTTACCAAAATTTGGTTCACAATCAACTTCAAAAGAATCATATTTAGTCCTCTAATCATCTTTGGAATGCCACTATTTTTGTCATTAAGAAAAAAATCTGGCTTGTGGAGACTTCTGCAAGACCTCTGAGCTATTAATGCAGTTATGAAATGCAAGGGCATTTTACAACCTGGTCTTCCATCTCCTATAGCCATCCTAGCTTCATTTTATTTAATAGCCCTGGACCTGCAGGATGGTTTCTTTTCCATCCCCTTTTCTCCCTCAGATTGTGAATGGTTTGCTTTTAGCCTACCCTGTTTTAATTTTCAAGCCCCCATAAAAAGATATCAATGGAAAGTATTGCCACAAGGTATGGCTCCTAGCCCTACATTATGTCAAAAATATATTTCTAATGTTCTTGTGCCTTTGCAACACCAATATCCTCAGGCATATATTATCCATTATATGGACGACATTCTAATTGCCCATGAAAAAAAATTTTACTTTCAATATTTGATTCCCTTTTCAAGGTATTAACTAATTATGATTTCGTTCTATCTGTGGAAAAAATTCAACTGCAACACCCCTTTTTCTATTTCTGTCATATCATAGACTATTGGCCCTCAAAAAATTGAAATCAGGTGTAATTCTTTGAAGACACATAATGATTTCCAAAAATTACTGTGAGACATTAACTGGCTTTGCCCTTCCCTCTGACTTACAACTGTGGATCTTCAGCCTTTCTTTGACATCTTAAAGGGTGACTCATCACCTAATTCTCCCAGAAGTTCGACTCCTGCAGCAATCCATGCATTGCAGAAAGTAGAACAAGCCATTCACAAAGCACAGGTTTCTAGTGTAAACCCATCTTTACCCATATTTTTTATCCTATTTCCCACACCTATTATCCCCAGTGCATTAATATGGCAGAAACGTGGTCCATTCTAGTGGCTTTTTTTTTTTTTTACCATCTCATGAGACTCTTACCTTAACTCCTTATTATTTGTTTCTCACATCTTTGATTATCAAAGGGCGGCATTGGTTGTAACAGTTGTTTGGAATTGACCCTCATTATATTGTTATTCCTTTCTCATCACAGTGGTTTTAATGGTTAATGAGCTCTGTCACGGTTTGGCAAGAAACCTTTGCAGAGTTTACTGGTCCAATCTCTATTCATTCCCTTGGAATAAACTGTTAATTTTTTCAATGTACTTCCTTGATCCTTCCTAAAAATAATTCTTCAATTCCCATACCTAGTGCTTCCCTTGTGTTTACCGATGGTTCCAGCTGCAATTAGTCTTGTTGGGCCTTCCCACCTAACAGTTTCGAATCTATATCAAGTCACTCTGAGACCTACTATAAACCTTAATAAAAAACAAAAGACATGTTCGTGTCATAAAAACAGATAAAACTTAATGTTTGCCAGTGACTGAAAGAACTTTTAATTGGACAAACTAAAGTAAAAGAAGTTAATATTTCTTTACAATGTTGGATTTGTTTAAATATGCTTTCTTTCCTTAACTGTATATGCTTCTCTTCTTCACCAGGGACTCTGAGGCTTTGTGAGAAACACAGCCCTGGTGCCAACCAGACCTTCTTTTGGGTTCCGCTGCTTTTCTCTTGAAACCCCCAAAGTCTATAGCCTTATCTCTGTTTACTCCCTGGCTCAACCTTAAACTCAGTTATGCACTTAGAAACAAACAAACAAACAAACAAAAACTAAACTAAAATCAATCTGTTTTGATACCTTTATTTTTGTAAAACAAGGTGAGACCTCATTGATAAATTTTTACATTTTTTAATAAAGGGAAACAATTTATATCTAACTGCCCTTTTATGCTAGTAAGTTCTCTATTTTATCTGTCTATTTATGTCTACATATATGTGTACATAAGTGCATGTTATGTCTATATGTTCATGTCTATATGTGTGTTTGTATTGTCTGCATGGTACCATGTTGGCTTATAATTAATGCACACTAATTAAATAAATAAGTATACTTTTCAAGTTCACATGACTTTAATTTTCCAAATTTGTTGATACAATAGATATGTTTTCAAAATTTAATTTAAACCTTCTGCCTAAATTTACCTTTGGATCAACACATTTGTAATATGTTTGGTATTTATTTAACTTTTGTTTAAGGGCTTAAACCTATAAGAGAACTGTCTGCTGGGATTCTCCCAAAGCCCTGCACATAACTTGTTGTTCGCTTGTGTTTGGTTTACTAATCAAACAGGATTATATATGTCTTTGCTACAGGTTTTTAAATTATAAACCCAACCTATAACAAAATGTTTTGTCTTAACTGTAAAACATTGATTTATAACTTTTGCCTTTTCTTTTAATTAAATAAATAAATAAGAGGGATATGTGGAGGATGGATCTATAATTCCTGTTTCCATACTCACATCCAAGGAAAATTGGCAAATGAGATAGAAGCACCTTCAGAAGGACTCCAACATCATCCAAGAACTCATATGCTGATTGTAATGATGTATGGGTTGGATGGGATAAAAAATAAAAGAGCTGGTGCTCAAAGAGACCCCCCAGGGCTCTCCTCCTGTGTGGATCAACAGGGACAGCCTTTTGTCAAATACCCCCAATGGCTGGAATGTTATTATCCCACTCCTGTATTGCACCACCCTGTTTGGTTTTCTTAGGATAACGAGATGTTATGGGACTGGTCTCATCGTCACCTAGAATCCCAGTTGCTGTCTGACTGTGTGGTGACTGGGCACTGGGTGACTAGTATATGGTATACAACTCAGGGTATAGCCTATCCAGATTTGTGGAGATTGCTTGCTTCATTGAGTGTTGTTACTGTAATTATCATAGACCAAGTTCAAAAACTTGTGGTTTCCTATGGTCTACGCTCCTGTGTAGCTCCTCCCAATGTGCTGCTTTTGGGAAATTTTGAAAAAACACTCCATGATAATGGTTGTACTATCTCCTATAATCAATGTATTTTAACATCCTGTATCTCTTCCAGTATTGGGAATAAACACAAAGAAAGGAGATTGATGGTTTTTAACAACTGTTTCAATTGCATCCTTTGTACACTGTACAGCAGATATTGTATTTGTTAATAGTGTTTATAATTGCTTCTGTATTTGCTTTTTTGGGCTTTTCAGTCTGCCTCCATTGTAGCAACCAACAATTGTAGAAACTGTATTATGGCTTTAGATGGGAGGTCCCACGGTCTTAATCATCCAAAATACAGAAGGGAGAAATGTGAGGTACTAAATAGCAAGCTGACAAAGTCTTTGCTATTCAAGGGAAGTCAGCCAGGCTGGCATACCTTTTGGCTACTTCCCCCTTCTCCTTGTGGTCTGAACTTTGATTGATCCCAAGACCCTGGAGGCTTTGTAAATGAGAAAGTTATGTTCTTATTTTGTTCATAAGTAGTTAACTAGGAATCCTCAAGTGCTGTGGCAGGTGAAAATTTTGTATAAATATCTTGGTACCAGACATAACTGATTTAATCAGTACAATTTGTTATTTTCACTGGCTTATAAAAAGGAACGTAAAATAAGTTAGGATGCCTTACAAGTCAGCATCCTGAAAGGTCCTCCTGATCCCATAAAGCATGTCTCTTCATTTCCCACCATCTCCCTTCAAAGTACCGGTCAGTGACAGTCCACCAAGAGTCACTACATTAGAACATATGACTTCGGTCACACAGAAAATTCCAAGACATTTAGGAGCTCTATGTCAGAAACCAGGGCTAAAGACCAAATATTAGAACAAAAGATTCACCTAGCATTGCTGTCTACAAGCATTTTAGGAACTGTGAGTCAGGAATTAGGGGCAGAGACCAAATACAGTCATGCTTTGCTTAACTATGGGGATATATACTGAGTTCTGAAAAATGCATCATTAGGTGATTTCATTGTCATGTGAACATCATAGAGTATACTTACACAAACGTAGATGGTACAATCTACTACATACCTAGGCTGTATGGTGTAGCCTATTGCTGCTAGACTACAAACCTGTACAGCATGTTACTGTACGGAATACTGTAGGCAATTGTAACACAATGGTAAGTATTTGTGTATCTAAACATATCTATAGAAAAGGTATAGAGGGAGTATGTTATTAAAGTATGGTACACCTGTATAGGGCACTGTGACATTACGAAATTTATATATGGGTTTTTGCCCCAGTTCCTGGCTCATGCTTTCTCTGATCTTTTTCTGCCTTCCTTTTACAGTCTCATTTTTCTCCCTGAGGAAGGAAATTCTCTGACCTACCTTAGCTGATTGTAGGTCATAAGATTCCCATTTCAACACGAGCCCTGCTCCATGTGCAGGAAGAAGGAATGCTGCACAGATAGGTCAAGAAGAGCCTGAACAAACAGACCTTGCTGGGTTTCCCCACCCAGTCTGTTAGTGTTAGATCATGCCCTTTTTGTCCAATCACATTTCTACATAGTTCTTCATGCTTCAGTTGTGCCTATGTAATGAAACCTCCATAAATATCCAAGAGACCTATATTCCAAGACATTCTGGACAGTTGAATTCATCCATGTGCTGGGAGGTGGATGAATTCACACTCCAACTTCATGGGAATGAAATCTCCTGTGCTTGGGACCCTTCCAGACCTCATCCTATATATCTCTTCATCTAGCTGTTTCCTTGTACCCTTTAAAATATCCTTTGTAATAAACTGGTAAACATAACATGTTTCCCTGAGTTCTGTAAGTTGCTTTAGCAAAGTAACCAAACCCAAAGAAGGGGTTGTAGGAACCCTGGTTTATAGCTGGTTGGTCAGAAGTTCCAGAGGCCTGAGCTTGTGAGTGGCATCTGGAGTAGGGGACAGTCTTGGGGACTAAACAGCCAACCTGTGGGATCTGATGGTATCTCCATGTAGATAGCATTGGAGTTAAATTGGAGGACATCCAGTTGGTGTCTGCTGAAGAACTGCTGACTTGCTTGCTAGTGGGGAGACATCCCCACACATTTGGTCACAGAAGTCAAAGTTTGTCTTTTGTGTTGATTGTTGTTGAGTAAGGGTGTAGAGGAAAGACAGTGTATGTTTTTCCCACACCAATACAGGCACTTACCATGAATGGACCTTGTAGGACTGGAAGTTGCTCTGAGGAAGTCAGTGAGTAGTGAGTGAATGTGAAGTTGTAGGACATTACTGTATATTATTGAAGACTATATAAACACTGTGCACTTAGGCTACATGAAATTAAAAAAAATAATCATGGTATGACAGATGTCACTAGGTAATAGAAATTTTTTAGTGCCATTATGATTTTTGGGGACCACATTCATATAGGCAGTCTGCTGATGTGCCATATAAAAAAGTTTTGGTCAAAGAGAGACCACATATACAACAGTGGGACCATAATGATTATAATGGTTTATACCATAGAGCCTAGGTGTGTGGTAGGCTATACAATCTAAGTTTGTGTAAGTACACTCTGTGATGTTCACATAATGATGAAATTGCCTAATGATGCATTTCTCAGAACGGAACACTATTATTAAGGGACACATATTACTCTTAAATGAATTCAGAGAAATTATATATATGTGTCAATATATAAATGCAGATGTATAATTTATAATAGATAACATAAATGAATATATATTCACACACATATGTAATTTTTTTCTGAACCCATTTGAGTGTAAGTTGTGGACATCATGCCCCTTTCCGATAAATACTGTAGTCTGTTTTTCCTTAGAAAAAGGGCATTCACTTAAACACAATAAATTATCAAAATCAGGCCCCAAAATGTACTTTATGGTTCTTCCCCCCCCCCTCTGGCCCTGGATCAAATCCAGGTATACACGTGGGATTTAGTATTTGTGTCTCTTTAGTTCACTTTAACTCATAATATTTTCTTTTCTTTGTTGGCTGATTTCTTTCTCCTGAATTCAAATATATTTGTATTTGAATTATATCTGTATTCTGTGTTAGAAATCTTTGCCTGCACTCTCATTCATAAATAAATTCTTTGTTTTCTTCTAAAGCTCTTTGGTTTTAATTTTTATAGTTAGGACTATGGTCTGTCTCAAATTAAATTTTTGTATGTGCTGTAATGCAGGTGTCAGGGTTCATTTTCTTCCATATGTAAATCCAGTAGTCCCAGCATTATTTGTTCAAAAGGCTTTCCTTTTTGGATTGCTTTTGTTCCTTTGTCCAAAAATCTAATGATTTCAAAAATGTAGATCTATTCCTGGCCTGTTCTACTGATCTATTTATTTGTTGACCCTGAGGTCAGTTCCAAACATTCTTGATTACCATAGCTTTTTGGTAAGTCTTGAAGTCAGATATTTAAGAACAACAACAGGTTCTTTTTTTCAGTATTGATTGAAGAAGTTCCTCTTTTATTCTAGTTTTCCCCCTAATTTTCTCCTTTTTTTTTTTTATCATGGATGGGTGTTGGAACTTGTCAAAAAATTTTTAGCATCTGTTGAAATATAAGTTTTCTTCATTCTGTCATGATGAATTGCATTGATTTTCAAATGTTAAGCCAACTGTATAATCGTGGGACAAACCTCACTGCTCATTCTCTTTATATATCTTTATTACACATTTATGGTTTCAAGGGTTCAGTAGCCACTTCATGGCTATGAAGGCCAGTGATTACCATTTTGGACAGCACAGATAAAGGAAATATTTATCAGTGGACAGCACTTCTCTACAGTGATCTATGTCTAAGAAGCAAAGTTGATTATGTTACTCCCTCATATGTAAAACCCTTCCTGGATCAACCATAGCAATAGTACATATACATTCTTGGTCAGCCTCAGTATGCTTCTTCATGTCCTTTTCTTAATATCTTAGCATACCCTTGTATCCTCTCTTGTCATCCTATTTTCAGTTTTGAATGCTCATGTTTTCATTGTGCCATCTTTCATGTTACTTCTTTCTGGAATGCATGCCACCTCTCCCCATGCAACTCATGGGAAAACATAAAATTAATCTTGTAAGAATTATTTCCATATTTACCTCTGTGAAGCTTACCCTTTATGAGTTTTTCCCTTCTCATTGGTGTGCACATGGTATATACTTTTTTTTTTCTTTTGGCCTATAATTCTTATTTGTCCTGTATAACTATATTATACTTTCTCATGTTCTTTTATTTCTTTCTTCACAAGTTAGAATGCTCCTTCAGGATAGGAAGGAGTTATTTATAAAGGAATGCCTGATGTAGTGTTTAACACATAGGTGGATGCACATAGATCATAGAGGGTTTCTAGATTAAAGGATATAAGGATGTTCAGTTTCTCTTTTGTGAATGAACATGTGAGTCAGTGAATGATTGAATGGAAGCACAAAGACAGGATATTTTAAATAAAAATGTTTCTTTACCTACAAAATATTATACAAAATTAGTTACATGGAAGGCAGACAAATGACTTACCATGGGAAAATTATTATAAGAAATTTTCATTTATCTTCATAATATTAACCAATGATAATCATTTAGTAGGATTCATTAACAGTAATGTTCTATTGCAATGCCCAGTGTCATTCAAAGATGTGGCTGTGGGCTTCACCTGGGTGGAGTGGCAGCTACTGGACCCTATTCAGAAAAACCTGTACCAAGATGTGATGTTAGAAAATTATAGCAACCTAGTATCAGTGGGTAAGCAGAGCTTCCCTGGGTAATGTAGGCAATCAATTGCCTTTCCTGTCTCAGTGATAAAAGGGGTGAGGCCTCACAAGTGCTTTACTTTGTGTAGACTTAAGTTTTATATATCATAGATACTTAGTACTTTTCTCTCCTCTGACAGAGTGTTTTTCTCTTGGCTCCAAAGTAAAATGCCTCTACTTGGCCAAGATGCAAATTATTTAGCCCTTTAAATGTAATCTTGTGCCATTTTTCATACACCTCATAGCCCAAGTGTTTGGATACATGGGTCCTCTATAAT